>NC_081773.1:17960327-18270327 GCF_963082965.1 Carassius carassius | reverse complement strand
CACATGGCCTTGATCATCCAGCTCATTATTGGTGAGTTTGAGTTTGTCAAAGCTGATCACTTGTCTCATCCAGGTGTCTCCTGAAGCCAGTGAATCCGGGTGGATGTAGGCCCTGGGCGGCACTGGCGAATCCGCATTTCCTGCCACCATCCACTTAGAGCTGTGATACACATACCTGCAAAAATGAGCATATAATTGCCATGATGCTCTGTTCCGGTGGCCTATGAGTCAATGTTGTTAACAATACCAAAAATGACTCATGCACTCATACAATCCAACTTCTGATTGTTCAAAACACTCCTAACAGACCATGCAAATTCAAGATAAACTAAATATCCTATTGAACTTTATTTTTCAGACTATTATAAAATACTAGCCCATGCTAAAAGGTAAAGTATGTTTACATGAACATAATTAATGGAAAGCATTGAAAAGGTTCTGATACATGTGGGCACTGCTAAAGAGCTGTTTGCAGGGCATTTCCAGCTGGATGCCTTTAGTTCTGGCCATGCGCACAGTTGAAAGTGCTTAACTGCGACGCCTCTGCCAAAGTCATCATCCAGCTCTCAAACATGAACTAAATTCTAATTTGGCCCCTTTTGTTATTGCTTGGCAGCATTAAACATCCTCCGTGTCTGTCTTATTCTCTCCCAGAGCACCCCACTACTGCGCACATGAATGTGCATGCCATGCATTTGTGTTCATGCACTTTAATCTGTTGATCTAAAGTAAAATAGATAAAGGCCATTTTCATCCATACAAAATGTGTGCTTTAACAAAACACTTACACGTTGTTCGTCCTATGCACACATGCACATATAGTGCCAGGCATTTTTGTAATTTCCTGTTTGGAGTCCTGTTTAGGGTTATGCTCTATGTAGCAGGGAAAGTGTTAAAGAAAAGGGAAACCTAAGACCAAAAAGGACTGGAAATTTGATTAGCCCTCTTTCATCTTTCATAAATCTGCCATCTGGCACTAGCACAATCAATAAAGATCCAACTTTATGTGACACCTTTTTGGACAGATGGTTGAGCGACTGCCCATTAGAGTCCAGCAATATTTAGCACATGCGGTACACTTTATGCAAAAGCATTTACATAAATGTAGATGAAGAAAAAAAAAAGCATAAATGGGGTTATTATAATTGTAAGAACCCTTTAGTCTAATGCAGAAACAAAAGAGGAAGATTTTTTTCTGCACAGTTCTGAAATGCTTGTGCGCTTTCTTATGCACATGACACAGCAGCAAATAGACCAAGTTATATATTGGGTTACTTTACTGACAGAGTAAGTGATACTCTGAAGTGTGGATCAGAGCATGTGCACTGCGTTTACATCAAGTTGAGTTAGCACCATGTGCGTTTATTGTTTGGAAAAAAATACGGAAGAGGAAAAAGACGGGCATGCCTGAAGTTGACAGCTGGACAAAGAAAAAAATAAGAGACAAACAGGGCAACACCTAGATGGAGAAAAGTAAAAGGAGGAAAAGCAGCTAGCGCACACAGGATATTTGTGAATACATTAGCTAGAGAGCGCCTGCAAGAGAAATCTGAAAATCTGAGCCGCTCTGTATTTTCCTACTTCTTCTCTCAAGATATAGGCCATACCAAATAGCCACATTAAAGAGCAAAGTAATTCAAGTAACACATAAAGAAAGATTTAACAAGTCTAGTATAAACTCTATGTCCCTTGAAAAGGGCAGTGCGCCTAAGTAAAGTGAGTAAATTCCAATAAAGGCTGCGTTTCCAGACCCGAGCCCTTGAGACACATGAGGCATTCCAGTGACAGCTCTTTGCTCCGTTTGCAAAGCCTTGTGGTAAATTCCCCAGCCAGGAAGAAAATCCTATTTAATTTTACAAGATCTTTTGGCTTCTAAAATCCTCCATGATATTTGGGGGCTCTAAATGGTTGTCTTCAAGGCCAATCTTCGAATGGCTGTGGTTTTATTTTCAGTAAATGCATACATTCATCTAAATATAATTGAACAGGAGGATTATTGCGTTGTCCACTTAAGTGTCACAGTGTAATTAATACAGTAACATCCACAATGTTTCTTGTGTTTATTTCAAAAACAAAATAAGGAAAATATGAGAACATTTTGGGTTGCTGCGTAAACTGTAGCATACTTTTAAAGTTTTGAAAAACAGAAACAGATTTTATTTAAATGTGTTTCACTGATGTATGACTAATGAAAAATATATCCTCCGTTTGCTTCTAATCCCCTGAAACAGAGTACAGATTTCAGCCGTTTCCAGTTCTGTTCTCAGACATCAGCGTGTGGGACTAAAGCATAAACACAACTCAAATAGTTTCACTGAATACAAACAAAAATCAGATGCGTTTTTGGATTTATGGTGATCGTACGAAGAAACAAGTTGAGTTAAACAGTACTATGTTGGTCATTAGGTCTTTATTAATTACTATTAAATAAAAATCAACTTAATTTGGGAAGACTTAACAAGTTTGTAACCAGGCACATGTAATTATGGATAGGACAAGTGCACTACTGCAATCCGTACACGCAGGCTTTAGCTGCATTCAAATTAAGCTTGTCTGTAAGCATGTGTGATGGAAAGTTGTCATGGTGAGAGCAAAATCACAGGGACACACTACACCACCTTCAATGCTGATATGGCAACTCTGTCAGTGTTGCTTATTCATGTAAATCTCCCACCCTATTTCAAGGGGGATCAGCTTACCAGTTTATAGACAAATTTCTAGTTCATTTAGTTATTTTACTCCTTTCCCACTGCATGCTAACCTTGCTACACACTCTCGCAAGCAGTGCTTACCTGTATCTCTTGTTGTCCACAGGTACAATGTCCATGGCGATGTAATACTGCTGATGTGGATCCAGTCCCACGATTTTAACTCTCATAGCAGGGAACATTCTCCTGAAACAGAACAGATTGTAATTGCATGTTTAACTAACAAGTCTAACAATGGAATTGACAAATATCGAAAGGTGATCTAAAAATGCTAAAAAAAATAATAATAATAATAATAAGAAGAAGAATAATAAGAATAATACACAAAATGTAAATAAGGTGAATTAGAAGCCAATTAATTTAATTATTTAAATAAGAATAGTGTGTTACAGTGATGTCTGTAATATTAAATAAATACAACACTCTGACACCAAAATAAGCATACAAAATAAATAAATAAATTATTTTCATCTATGAAAGTATTAATATTGTCTTGTTGGCCATTACAAAATAGTAGCAGGATATTAATTGATCAATTAAAAATAAAATAAAAAGATATTCACAAAAAGATATGAGAGCTAGAAAAGCAGAGTAGAATCAAAGAGCTATAAAATAAAAATATCTATAAAATAGTTCAAACAAACTAAAACTGAACAAAAGGGTCATATTTAAAAACGTGACTCGTGTCTGACGAGACATTTTTGGCTAATTCTTAATTTTACACTTCAAAAGCAACTTCTTTGTCTTTTCATTTAAACGTCATAAATCTCTTTGTTCATAATGAGAGGAAAGTGTCTGGTCTCTCACCGCACCCCCTACACCTCTAAATTTATAGGGTTATTATTAGCAGGGGCATAAAATACACGCGGCTATTCATTCAGTCTCGCCTTAAAATCAGAGTAATTATTTCAGGCTCTACTTTTTACAAAACATACAAATGAGGAGCCTATAGTATAACTTATTAAATAGTTTGGACACGAGTTACTTTGTTTGATGAATAGTTCTGGAGAAAACAAAACTGTTTATTATTCCAACGAAAAATTGCTACATTCGGGATTTATTGCAGCAGCGCATAGAATCAGAAGAAAGTCTATTGATGATGAAAACGTCATGTCGTGTAGGCCCAAGCAATATTTATTGAGTGAGAAATTGTAATAGTTTGAACAAACCTTTCTAATGCTAACTGTATAATTCAAAGTTACAATTTTTAAGAAATAACATGGAAGCCACAACATGGACTTCTAGCTATTAATAAACTCTACTGTTACAGCCATCCAGTGCAATCAGGGAGTATTCTTAAGTAGAAGTTCACCCTGTGTTTTAAGACATGGAATTACACCAATAAATGGAGACATGTTTTCATGTTGGTTTGATCATAAAGTGTAAAAATGGCACGGAAATACCTGGCAATCCCGCCGAGAAAAAAAGGGGCGAAAGGTCTTACTGTGAACTGTTTAGGTTAAGTTATATGCTCGGTTTGGGCTGTAATTGGCGCCCAAAAGAGCAAGAAAACGAAAAGCATATTTCAAATGTATTAATTAGAAACAGTTGTTGTTGTCCTGTTATAAGGCTAAGTAGCAAAGTAGCCCTACCGTATTTCGCCATGTTGTGGTTTGTGATTAGGTATTTCTGCCCCCATGTGTAACACATTAGCGCCCACAAAACAGAGTTTCCATGTTTTCAGTCCCCGTGCGCCGCCACATCCCTTTGCCAAACAATCGCCTGCCCTGAGATCATTTGCGCATGTCAAAAAGAAAAAAGAGTGTAGCCTATGCTACGTTATGTGTCCGAGATGATAAAAGGATGAACACAAGATTTAAATAAATCAAATAACTAGAATTGAAATTTAATATTTGTTTAATATTTAATGGTTTAATAAATTTTCGAAAAAGCAACTGAATAGTAGCTACGTCAATGGGTTTGCTTGTTTTTTTTAGACGTGGTGTAAACATCAAGCAAACAAAAACAATAATAATAAATTAATAAAAAAGACCTAGGCTACTAAAAATACTTTCCTTGCACCTTTATTTGAGTGAAAATAAAAATGTCTGTTCATATTTAAACAAACCAAAAGAGTCTTCAAATATGCTTTTAAGGTAAAAAAAAAAATGTAACTAGGCTATAGTTCATTTTGTGTCATGAATAGCCTATCATAATCAAACTTATAAAAAGTAAATAAAAAATACGTGGTTTACAAAAATAATAATAATAATAATAATAATAATAATAATAATACACTTAATTACCTTGACCCAAACGTTCGTTTCACAGTTTTAATTTGACTGATAACAAACAAAAAATGCCTTCAAGCATGTTGTTTATGCCACACTCATTTAAATCTAAATAGCGTATTCATCACATTTTGTTTTATTATTAATTTATTATTATTATTATCTATTATTAAAATAGATATTAATAAAATATTATGCAAAATACTTTTAATTTAATACTTTTTAAATGCAAAATGCCATTGTTAATAATTCCAGCCCTTTAATTAGACATGTATTGTATTTCAAACCTTAAATTCAGAATCCAACAACATGTTCGTCACGTAGAAGGTACATCCAAAGTAGTTCCGTTCATATTATTCAATATTTTTTATAATAGTCGGACAAAAAAGGGAGCGGCATAGTGATCCAGGATTGTTTATCATATCTTCAAGAGCTTTAGTTCCACGTTCCACAAGATCATGTTTGTTTAAATTTGGTTAAACATAGCTACAACCTAGGCTATACCAGAAAATATTTTGAAATATGCTGCCACTGTCTGATCCAATATGTTGAACTTCTCCATACATTAGATTTTTTACATTTCATAAAAGGTTTACCTTCCTGCCTTTGTGATGATCATTTCTGTGCCGATGTCGTGGAAGCGTTTCCACAGGTCAGCGCACTGCAGCTCCACCTGGATCTCCTCCATGGAGGCTGAGGGCGAGGGGTCGCAGGCGGTGGGGGTCAGGTCCGCCGGGGAGCCGAACGAGCACGATGTCCTCTCCGCCAGACCCTCTCCGTCGGAGCCCGGGCTGGCCTCTGAATCTACAACGAATAAATGAAATCATTATTAACGCCGGCACCACGTAGGAGGCCTCGGGAGGCCTGTTGACGATATTGAGCGGTAGAACCAGATCACCTGCAGCCGTAAAGAATAACGACTTGGATTCGCTCAGACTATCATGGATTGCAGCCTTTCAATGTTAAATGAAAAAATTCAGCAAAATAAATAAAGCGGAAAATCTGATTCACCTTGGCTCTAGAATATTTCTTAGTGTTTTCTGAAAATACATGGCGTGTGATGATTTTGGACACGGGTTAAAAGACTAATGAAATTATCCCCAACTGACTATAAATCGGCTGAAAAGTAGCCTAATTACCAAAAATAAAATTCACAGAACGAATAGAAGATAGTTGGTTATAAATTAGTCTAAACGAAATTGTCAATAGGCTAAAACCGTTATTTCAAAACTCTTTTTGATCTTTATGACCTCATTCTTGATTGGTTTCATGTTTTGGGGAAAACGTAGCTGACAATCATGCAGAAAAAAAAACATCCCTTTAAAATTAACTAATTTTTGTGTAACGTTTTAAAACAAAATTATCATTAGAATTACCACATGAAACTCATTTGATTTACCATGTTAAGGCATGTTAGTATCCTAATAATATCAAATACGTAAGGGGAGATACGCTATGTGAGGCCATAACATCGATAAAAGGCTAAATTAATTAGCCTACACTGAAAACTCACAAGTCGTCGATGTACTGCGGTTTAATTATCTACAGATTTTATTATTCAGGTGTCTACAAAACTTACAAAGGTTATTGAAATGAAACGGATTGTTTTGGCGGTGTAGGCCTATGTCATGCAAATGACGCTGTGCAACCATAAGCTGCAGAGACTGGCCAGCAGCCCTGGCCAAACCACCAGCACCCCGCGCACAGAACCCTCTGAGGCCCTAGAGCCCGAGACAGACTTTTCATCAACCTTATGAGAGATTCAATCAGCATAATTACAGTAATGAAGCCCATCGTCTCTTTCACACGATCTCTCAGGCATGTCCTCAACTCCATCCAAACCCGTCTATGTGCTGTCGTTTCTGAACTGCTGTCATTGAGCCATTCCACAAGTCTATATACCCTCTGCCAGAGTTAGGCTACTTCATAACACAACAGACTGCAGTCTACCAGCGTTGGCTGAACACGTCAAACTATAACGGATCATTTCACAATAAAAGAGTGACAAATATAAAAACTTCACCTTTAACATGGACAATGCTGACTAATCAGCCAACTGTCCTGCAGTTCATTTAGGTTACTTCGAACAAACGTGTTCTGTAATTTATGACTGTATAGTGAATGCGTAAAAATGGAGTCTGTGTCAATCTAGTGTCTCGGAGTTCACACAATACAAACACATAATGTGTAGGTTATTATATCGTAATAATAGTAGATTTATTTCTTCTGCCCGTTGATACTGCAGCACACTACTTTCACATCAACAAATTCATTTCTCCGTATAGAGCTTGAATTAGTTGTGAATGACCTAATTTTTTCTTGGGACAGAGGCGAACTAAGCATGAAATTGCAGCGTAACCCAATCCACCAGGAACAGAACCACCTGTTTCCGCTGGACTTCATTCAGTCTCATGTAAGAGGGAGGTAATAAAAATAAAGATTAAGACTCCTTTTAAATGCACACATCTGTCGTCTTTCATTTTGACTCCGTCTCTCTGGGAATTAAGCAAGCGAGGGGTAAAAATATGATGGTTTAAATGACACCGAAGGAACGCCATATACAAAACGCTTAGCCTACTTAACATGAGGGCAGACTTTAGGAGTAGCCCTATTCACTAAATATTTATTGAAGAATTTGAAGGCGTCATATACAGAACTCAAATCATAGTTTTACTGATGTATTTTCATTAAACATCATAGACCAGGCTCTTACTATTAATATTTGGTTTGTATCACACATAAAACCCTGTCCATGCTTTATCTAAAGTATGATTAAAGTAAATAGCGCATTACTGAATTTGATTATGTATTGCAAAACGTCTTACGAAAAGCACAATAAGCAAAACTAAACTCATATAACTTTAAACTGTCAGTAATGTGCTGAATAATACCTAGGCTAGCTAGGCCTATTTAAAATATAATGTGAAATGTATTATATTATATGGATATTACTTCTAATATATAAAGTTTTACGATTTAGGCTACAATAAAAAATATAAAAGCCTGTTGTTGATTCGCGCCTTACCTGCTTCGCTAAAACGCCTACGTCTATGAGACTTTGAAATGCATTTAATAAAAAATAGGCTAAATAAAATAAAAAGTTTATAGGCTAGTTAAATATTTTTCTCTGTAATTTAATCAAGATGGGATCTACGTAGAACTATAGATCCTGTTGTTCAAAGTTGTAGAAATGTTTCCATTTGTGTTCACCCAAAAGGAAGCAGAAAACTGACTCAAATCCAGAATCGAGTCATCCTTTTCTGAGTATATCAGCCTCTGAGAGATGAGAAGTCTATCTGTGGACATGCGCGTGGGACAAGATAACAAGATTAATTTAAATTATTTAGATTAATTTAAATGATTGCGCAGCTTAATTAAATGACACAATCCAGTGTTATCATTTTCTTGGGTCGTGTAGCAAAAAATATGTTCTGGACTCTGTTTGGCCAGATGAGAACATGAACATTGCGCAGTTAAGTTAAAATGCTTTATAAACAAATCAAATATTTTATTTAAAATGCATCGATGACCTGGACTTACCATCCAGCCTGTATAGGCTAAGTGTCATTATATTACAGAACAGCTACCTAAAGGTAGGCTTATTATAGACCTACTTGGGATTTCCGTTTAATTGCACCAGTGGTTTACAGTTCGACGTGAAAAAAAATGACGTTTCATTATTTCTGCGGTTATTGTTGGTTTTGTACGAATACAGTCTGTTATCTGTGCACATGGAGGCCTGCTGTGACCTGTTGGCCCAAAATGAGGAATCTCAAAGAAATCAAATCAAATATTGTTTATTATTTAAAAGTAACCTACTAAAAGATGTCTGTCAGTTTTCCTTTTTAAAAATATAAAATTATAATTTTTGTTATAAGCATAGGCCTACTCACCTGTTGCAATTGTCGTCCTCCTCTGAAAAATGGTGCTCTTCGGTTTCAGAATTGCCGAACTAACTTCTGTCTATTTGTGCTCATTATAATTTTTTTTAAATGAGGCGAATAGTCATATTTTAAATCCAACGTCAATAGAGGGCTATATCAGAATATGCACAGAATGATCAGTCAGCAGCCTGTTGTGTGGGACTTAATGGTCTGCCTAATGGCAAATGCTTCTGAAGCGAGACTAATGAAGTGATGACTAACGTTGCAACAGTTGAACTACAGCGATGAAACCAAGAAACACACACACACACACAAATGTGCGCGAGCGCCTGCAAGCGTGAACTCACAAGAGCGCTTTTCATTTTAGGCGATCTGGAGACGGGCATAACAGGCACAAACTGACACTTACAAGGAATCGTTTAAAAACTGAGCGTTCATATTTCCAAATAATTTGTATAAAGGCATATTCTTCTTTTGCCCTAATAATACACAAGAGCAAGATTTGATTACCCTAAATTATAATAATATAAATTTAAATATCCTAAATTTAACCCACCACTACATTTGTATTAATTAACTTGCTTCTAGTCGGAATTAAAACACCGTTCCTTTTCTTGATGAATAAATCACGAGTTGAAGATGTTCTATTGTAGAAGGGAATTTTGTACTTTAAAATGAAAGCTGTGGTTTTCCAACACTAGCCTATTTGTCTGTCATGAATTATTGTAGCCTACTTGAAGACTTTCTTTTGGATTTCTCTAAAAAAAAACATGACATTAAATTTCACCAAAATAACATCATAGCTTTAACTAGTTTGTGCAAAGTAATTTAACAATAAAAATAGAATTCATAATATTGCTTTACTGAATTAAAGTGACATTTGGGCTCACTGCAAAGGCCTATAGCTGAAACATTTTATTCCAGGGCAAAACTGTAATCTGCAAATGCGGTCAAACTTTATATGGGATGTTAACTGAGTGCATGGCAGTTCAGTTCGCCATGTAACCACGCACTAACCCGGATCGATGTCCAGACAATTAGCAGGATCCTCGCCGTCTCCCAATTGTCCGTTGCTCGCGAGGTTCTCCATAGACAGCTCCAGTTCCTTTTCTTCCCAGCCCCGGAGCTTCCGCTTCTTGTTTGTCCCGATCAGGGCTTCTACCGAAAAGGCGTGCGCTCGTGAACTCAGAGCAGCAGCGGATCGTCTCCTGTCACTCATCTCTCCCACTGCAAATCCAACGGAGGAGAAATAGAAACTCCGTCCAGGCTGCAGGCGCAGGAATGCCGCTCACGCAAAATGTTTATAACGGGTGGATTTAGGTCTCCGGTGACGACGGTAATCCAAACCCAAGTCTAATTTATGCCCTTTAAAGGCTAAAAAATAAAAGAACCCATTCCCAACGAAGAGACTTTGGCTCAATACCTTGTCCGAGAAGATAGTTTGTTAATATATCTCGATGTTTTGAGACTCCGTCCAACTTCCCCACGACTCTTTTTCTGTCGTCGAGTCCTCTCTGATTGATATTCACTTCTAGAAAACTTTTTACGAAGCGTTAGGGGCAACCCTCTCAGTGTTTGTCAAGTCCAGCACGACCAATGGGAAGCGCAGGAAGGGAAAGAGCCAAAATATGTCGTCCAATGGAAGAAGAGGGAAATCACAAGCATGGTGGAGAAACTCTAAGCTGGAATTTGGAGATGGCCATCTTACAGTGAATTAACCTCGTTTGATTTAACAAGCAGATAAAGTTGCTATCTGTTCGGAAAACATTTGGTTATGTTCCTTTGGCGAAAAAAATCAATCCGCTTTTAGTTCGCATCATTAGCTACGCGCTAAATAGCCTAATTTTTAAACAATATTTTACTTACAATATTAAGTTTTTGTCATACGTCCCGATGGGTCATTGGAAAATTAAGCAACCTATTTGACCTTTAAATCTGCTGCTTAACAATTTGCACGCGTAAAATTGCTATTTTTCTTTTTTTCGTAAATGACATGTCTGGTTAAACTTGATTGCGTTTTCCGTTTTGACTAAAGCCTATTTTGGTTAATATCAAACTTGATAAATACCACAAGAAAGCTACACCTTCTGGTTTAAGACGTTATAGGTGCTTTTCATATAGCTTTCCCTTGAAGATTTATTGTACTTCACAAAACTGAATCCAACCGTTTTTATGAATACATATTGCCTTTGCATAATAAAATATCATCACATTGTGTAGCCTTTATGATAAGCAACGAGACTACTTTGTTAAAAACAAATGTTACATTTCACTGTAATCAAAGTAAGTGAATGCATGTGTAGGCTTTCTATGAAATTTGCAGAGAGGAATACTGTTGTAATTAAGCTTCATATAAAAGTGTCAAGAGCATTTTAACACATTTTAACAGTTCTGTTGCCTCCCGGAATCTGTTGTTGGTTCAAATTGGAATAAAATTGGAAAGTTTTATCTTCGTAGTGTAGACTAATAACGTAAAGCAATAGGATAAATGGCACGTTAAATGAGAATCTTTATAAAAATAAATAGGGTATTAAATTATACTAATTGTTTCACGCTTTTTAATCAAGATTATTACCAAACAATTAACAGCATATTACTATAGTCTAATGATATTAAATATTAGGCTACTAAAACGTAAGTGCTCAAACAATGACTATGCTAAATTGATTAATATTAAGCTTATTTATAATGTTTTGCTTATTGTGTAGAAAAAAAACTAAACAACGAACAATAATTAATGTTTAATTGACGGTTAATAGCAAAATAATAAAAATAATGAAATAACAAAATAGTAATAAACTCTAAAGCCGATTTAATAAAAGCACATTCAGCATTAAAAACAAGTTAATAGCCTAACTATTTAATATAACGTAAATAAATATTTAAAAATAAGATGTCAAATTAAGACACATAAAACTACTAGTACAGATAAATTATAGAGCAATTTAGAAGAAATGTACTATAAATGTTCTTTAAAGAAACTTACAAAAAGGCTTTCGATGTCTACGCTTTGATTCCTTACGAGTGGCTGATGTATGAAATTCATATGTGGAGCCTCCATCTATTAAAGTATAAACCCTGTTTGAGGCTTTTCCTGTAAGTGATTTAGATATTTATCTTTTATTACTTTGATTATTTTAATTACACTTTATTATTTGATATAATTAATTTATTTTATCAAATAGCCTACGGCGTTGAAGCGTACTGACATATAATTTACTAATTAGCTGATTTACTCTGCAGATTATTTAATTGAACCCGTTTTTATCTGTAAAATCCTGATTTCACTTCGAAACGGTAAATCCTTTTTAATTGTTTAGTTTTCAATGATAGCAATTATATTTCCTTAGAGAGTGATTTTAATCGGTAGACTAGCTGGTGAATAGTTCTTACCGTGCGTTATTCTGAAAACGGAACATTTTCCTTTTCCATAATTTATTTAGGATATTGTATTGTTTACTGATTTATTATTGAAGATGCAATTAATTAACAAAAATAAAGCGTGGATAAAATAGTTTGGCTACACACACAGTCCTGTTTTGAATGCCTCACCAACAATAAATAAATAAACAAGCATTGTTTTAAGGCTAATTATAAATGGACCGTCAAAAAGATCGTCTATTCTTGGTAAATCTCATTAAACGGACTCTCTTTTATTCTCGTTGAATTAACGTTTCCCAAACACACGGGATCCTTTTCCCAAGGATATGTTAAGTCGGTTTGACAGCAGTTCCATTGCTTCGCTGAATGTAATATATTTTGATGATCATTAACGCATAATTAGAGAAAAAAGCCTGACCCCTGCCCTAAAAAAACAGCTCAAGGGCTCACAACATTCACATCACATGAACCATTAAGTTACCCAACTAACTCAACACACACTTGACCGCGCATCGCTTGTTATCATGAGCGCTGCATTCGATTAGCACACTGACCATGGATTGTTATGATAAAACACCTACTAAATGTCGGACACGTTTTGTTATCATTTTGCTCATTATTTTTCTCCTGTAACCCAATATTGCCAATCATGCTTGCACTTTTGCTATTATTTCTATTTTGCAGCACATATGGAGTCTATAGGCTAGCTACCAACGGTACAAACCTGGCACAAACATCATCTGTTAAAAATAGCGCATTTGAACAAGGCGAAAATGAATGACACATCAAAGTGAAGAGTAACGTGAAATACTGTCAAATAACAAGTGACTGCTCCTCGCCATTCCGTCAGCATACATTACAGAGAGCAAAAAAAAAAAAAAGCTGCTCTAAACAAACGATTCATTTTGCTAGACTGATCACTAATTGCCCCGTGGAACGAATAAACTTCCCACCTAATCCTCCCATTTATCCTTAAATTTAGAACACAGCTTGGAGAATAATGCATGTTTGTGCAGCAAATGACGCTGGAAACCTTTTCAATTGCAGTTTAAAGAATCAGAGAAAATGCGAGTAGAGTTAATGATGTTTTCTCATTGCATGATTTATGATGACTGCTTTTAGAATTATTTCAGAGCAAATAAGTTTATGAAGCTAAAGTCATAAAGCAGGATTTTTTTTAAGTGAATACATGAAAGACGTCAGACGAAGGATTTGAAATTATTTCAAATTGAAAATTAGGTGCATAACTCATTTTAAATATATAACAACAAATCAATTCTGGGCTGTGTATGTTTTATATTTTAGTTATGCAGTTTCTTTTATTTATTTATTTATTTATTTATTTTTAGAATTTTCCGTAATACAGCTTTTCTTTAAAATGTAGACAGGGGCATATTAAGTGAATTTATATGTTGCATTCCCTTTTTTGTTGTTTTCAGGGATAAATGGGTATAAAGTCTTGTGTAACATAATAATTAAGTGCATCAACTCTGAATTCTGGTAATGCATGGAATTTAGTTGCCCTGACTGCCTTCTAATTTACCTTTGCCTAATGGACAGACAATCGTGCCACCACAGATACTTTCTTAAAAGGGAAAAAACAGCACAATACAATTAAAACATTATCCAAATGCTCCATCGCTGCATTCGTGCATAGTGCATGTGAGGTACCTATCATGTCAACTAGCACCCTTGAACAGACTTGGAGTTGGCTAGACTTGCAGTTTCTCCTGCACAGCATGTGTTTGTTGAGACATGTGTGAGATTTAAAATGATTTTGAACTAATGTTATTCATATGACAATAAATAAAAATACAATTATTTATTTGCTTAAAAAATTGACAAAAATACAAGATGAAACCAAACAAAACTGATTTTTTTGAACAGACATGGGTAGTAATCTGTGACAGGGGTGTAATTTACTTACCAAATGTTTTCACTAGTAAACTGAATGAATCGAACACAGACAAAGAAGAGTTAATTGCATTTTCCAGTTTCTAAAGTCTTAATAGAAGCCCACCAGTTTTCTGACTTCCGTCATCACAGGAGCTGCGAGGCTGCGAGCTTTCGCTGTTCCTTTGGCTAAGAGACTCTCAAGATGGCCTCTGTCGGCCCTCAGTCTTTGGATCTCCAGCCGAATGGGTTGCAGCTTCTGTACAATAGCCTCGGCCACCACATTCTTGTATTGTCCAGTGTCCATACCTTCAGCTAGCCTGACCACCTTCTCCACGCTCTGTCCTGACACAGCCGCGTGCATGGAGACTAGGTTTGATACACCGGGCCGACTCTCAGGCTCATAGGTCACTTCAGAAGTGAAGTCAGTCACAGCTCTGCGAATCTTAAGGACAATGTCATCAGGCGTATCGGTCAGGAAGACTGTAGCTAACTTTTGGGGGTCCGACTTGGACATCTTAGAAGATGGATCCCTCAGAGATTTCACCTTTTGAGTGTCACCTGAGAGTTAAACAGCAGGAAAAATGTAACATTTAATCTACGCTGAGTGAGTATTTCCTTAAGTTTCCTATTCATGTCAATTGTAATAGTTAATAGTTAACTATAATATATAATTACAATATTTCATTACATAAATTATATACAGGTAATAGTTGACTATATGACCCTGGAGTTTAATAATCTGAAAGCTGAATAAATAAGCTTTTCATTGATGAATGGTTTGTTCTGAGGGTGCAAAAAAAAAAATTAAAAAAAAAAAAATATTGAGAAAATTGCATTAAAAGTTGTCGAAATGAAGTTCTTAGCCAAGAATATTACTAATATATCAAAAATTAAGTTTTGATATATTTAAAGTAGTAAATTTACCAAATATCTTCATGGAACATGATCTTTACTTAATATCCTAATGATTTTTGGCATGAAAGAAAAATCAATAATTTTGACCCATACAATGTATTTTTGGCTATTACTACAAATAACACCCATGCTACTTATGACTGGTTTTGTGGTCCAGGGTCATATAGTTAACAAAGTGTTAAAATACTAGTTTTTCTCAACAAGGACATCAAAAGTACAGTACAGTAATGAGTTTTACAATGTTACAAAATATTTACATTTCAAATAAATGCTGTTTAGATAAATTAAAAAGAAAAAGAAAAAAAATCATGGTTTCCACAAAAATATTAAGCAGCACATCTGTTTCAAGCAGATAGAATGATAATTAAAGAGGTAACGAAATTATAAAGAATAATATAATAATTTCTAAATGATCATGTGACACTAAAGACTAGAGTAATGACTGTTGAAAATTCCGCTTTGCCAACACCGGAAAAAAATGACATTATAAAAGATATTAAAACAGAGCACAGTTATTTTAAACAGTAAAACGTCACTGTATTTTACTGTATTTTTGAATAAATAAATGCAGCCTTGGTGAGCATAAGACATCCCACAAAAACTATAAGAACATAATATGGCATATTAATACTGTTAAGTTACTAACACAAAATAGGAGTCAAATGTTGAATCAGTAACCACTCTGATAGATTTAGTTCAGTTAAGAATTAGCCTTTTTTTAACAGTTCACCAAATGAACCAGCTCACTCCTTCCACTGCCGAAAAACAGTGCAGGAAACATGCTATTTAATATCAATTTCTTTGAAAAGCTTCCTTTACAATACTGCCTAACCATTTCAATACAAAAGTAATCGTAGGATGCAATTTTCCACTTTTTATAAGATACATTTCAGTAAATTAGCATTACATATAGCGACCACTGGTTGCACACTAATCAGATTGAAATGAAGAATCTCTGGAAAGCAACTGGGTTGTGTAAATATTATTTCTTTGTGGAATCACAACACAGATGGGCTCTAATGGTCGGATCTTTGATTTGGTTTCAGGGCAACAGATATTGTTTGGCTTCTTTAGCTTTGGCTCTAGGATGCAGGCACAGTCTTCCTTCACATATAAGAAGAGTGATGTGAACCGATCCTTTGTGAAGTCACTATAGGGAAACCCCCCAAATCCATTATCACCCCATCACTCAGATAGAGAAGGAAGAGAACAATCCTTTAATCAAAGCGCCATCGCACACATGACTGGTTTCATATTGTGCTTTTATGATGGCGATAATTACAGTGAATGAAAGACTGAAGCTCAAACTGACGATTCAACATGCCAGCCATGTGTGCGTACAACTTTTTGTGCAAGGGTGCGTTGTTGTGCGTGTGTGTAACATACAGCGAGGAAAGCAGGGAGCTGGGGAAGACACTTGAGAGCACTGACTCATTTGTGTGTTCGCTGAATGACACCGAGTAATTTGTCTTACTTTTCCACCTTTCAGGGTTTGTGCTCAGGTGAATCTTTATGAGAAAAACAGACTGATTAAAACGGGAAGTTAATGTCAGGAGGTAAAAATGAAAACTCCCAAACATACTGAGCAGGGCACGAGGCTCTGGGAAGAACTCTCCATACTGGTTGTTAAAGATGCGGGCCAAGTCCTGGGCCAGCTCCAAATGCTGGATCTGGTCCTCCCCTACTGGCACATGTGTAGATCTGCACAACAATAACATCACTCTCGCTCAAACACAAGCTGGGAATATAACCACGCTAAGAATAAAACACATGAAGAGCACAACCGGCCGTACTTGTAGAGCAGAATGTCTGCCGCTTGTAACACTGGGTACGTAAAAAGCCCCACACTGCCTTCATTCTTCTGCTTGCTCTTCATCTGTAAGGAAAAGAAACAGAGGATTTACCAATGGACGGGCAGACGGCGAGGAAAGTTTGAAACAAATCTGAAGCACCTTTCATTACATCTGGCTGCGACTGTCTATTTGTTTTCTTATTACAATGAGGTCTAACATCAAGCCCTTTCTCAGTTTCCCACATCGGCTGAATGAAGGAGTTTTGCCACATTAACGCACACAGACAGCATCCAAAGGCCACTTTCCGCCACGTTTCACATGCACTCAGCTGTTGAGTAAACAGCTAGGTGTTTTCTCTGCAGCGGTGGGAGGCTTCTGGCCGAGCTCTCAGACAGCAGCAATATAAAAGGGTTGTCCTCTCTGGGTGAATCACAGTCATTATCAAGCCCTGTCTGTCCCTGCCAGGTCCGCCCACCCTCATGACCGGCACAGGAAAAGCCTGTCGCCGTGCCACATGGACAGCAAACAGAGGAGGGAGGCCTGAGCATTTAGACTGGCATGTTACCATCTTCTAGAGGGCTCTAATATATAATGTGTCTTTTTATTTAAAGTGCCCCTATTATGGATTTTTGAAAATTACCTTTCATGCAGTGTGTAACACAGCTCTAAGTGAATGAAAACATCTTGCACTTGCAAAGTTTAAAAATCTGAAAGTGCACTGTGTATAAAGTAATTTGCTCTTAAAAGAAAGAGTCGACTCTGAATCATTGAAACGAGTTGTTTTTAAAATGAATCCCAAGCTGATTCATGTTGACGTCAACATGAAACATTAGCTTATTGCCCGTCCACTTATTGGTCTTTTTGCATTGGTCTGAATGAAAATAGCATTACATTACAGGCATGATCAAATGAAAATGAGACCAATGAAAATCTGACCAATCACAGCAGATTAATGTCACACAAAGGTGGGGTTTGGAAAAATGAATCATTAAACAAATCGTTGAGCAAAAAAAAAAAAGGTAAAAATAAATGCATATTATAAGACAATGAAAGTGTTTTTTGACCTTGCATGCATGCCAACCTGTTGTTGGGGACTCCCAACACTGAAATAAGAACGTTTCATTACCCATAATAGGGACACTTTAACATACTCTCACAAACAGATAAAAAAAACAGCAAAAACAAATGTGCTGTAATTACCTTCCATTGAGGCAGGTGCCGTAAACGAGGCATGCTGGTGATGCAGCCTAGGATCCAAGAGAGCTCAGCATGTTCTGAGACCTACAGAGTAACTATATGATTACATTTTCAGGAAAATAAATAAATAAATGTAATGGTGCTCATTTCTCAATTCATTTATCAGTCAATTTGTTCAGAAACATATTAAAGGTACAGTTAAAACATGCAATGCTTTGAACACACATCTTCTTTGATGAGTATGTTAATTTCTGAATTAAAATTCATTTTGATGGTTTCTTTTTTAGCAAATTAACAAATAATTTGAAAATCCTTTGTCCGATAAATTTAGTTCGACAAACACACAGAAACGTGGGAACACGCAAACCCCTGGATACCTTCACAAATGTGTCAAGATTAATAAGTCTCTTCAGATAGTTTGATGTTTTCATGACATGGAAAGTTTAGATTGTAAAAGTCTGTGTAACTCCCCCAAAACTGATATTTATCATAGTTATTTTTCTGAATTAATCATTCATGATAATCACAAAAACAATATACTGTGTAGCCTGAGAATTCCATTAAACATCTTTTTAATTTTGAGAGTGATGAAAGATGTATATAAATATGCTATACATTTTTACATTACAGCAACACCACATATTTAGAGGCATTAAATATAAACTTTTAACACCATAAAAAAACTAAAATATTGATTCTCTTTTTTTTTTATTGTGGACACATATATTACCATCATGCAATCAAATTATCATTACTCTTGATATGCAGAGTGACAGCACTTTACACATAAACTAGGCATCTTCGTAGCGCCCCTGTGTGGCAGCGAAGAGAACAAGATATTCCTCACCTCCCAAAAGGTGCACATTGGCACAGTGTGAAGGCCTTTCTACATCCATACTTTATCACAAGTACTCAAACTAGTCCTTCCCTTGTTACAAAATCATGTGAAAGAGTTCATTTGACTGGCTTTGTGAAATCTGCACAATTCCAAAGAGTGTGTGCACGCACACGGACACACATTCAAAAGAAAAACACTGCTCAAAATCGTTCTGCTTCAGAGAATTAAACTTTATGACTGCTGGCGACACGGCCGCCATCTCTCATACTCACAAAAGGATTCCGAGGCATCTGACGTAAACCCATAGAGGAACGAACATAAAACGTGATTTTATGGCACAGCGCTGAAAGAGATATTTATTACAGCTAGCTAATCTACGTGTGAGGGTAAAACAGCGGATATGAAGATGACTCAGATAATCTGTATAAGAATCAGAAAATCTGATATAGTGGTGGTGCATATCTTAGATGACTTCATATGTCAGATTTGTGCAATCAGCTAAGACACAGAAATAGTAAGTGAAATAATAGAGCATAAAGTGATTATTCCATATATACACATACGTGACACATACGTGAAAACAAATTTAAAGGAAGCCTGAAGTATGAAAAGGGGTCATATTTGTTAAGATTTACACACAAAGTTCAATTACGCGAGTCTGCCAGAAACGTACATATAAATCTCTCTGTTGTGTAGATGTTATTCTGGTAAAAGGGTTTCTAGTGCCATACATCCCAAACACTCATACAACTATAACACGAAGCACTATACTTAAGATCCGATTGATTTTAGCTTGTCACCATTTTTTCAATGAAGTCAAGTGTTTTCCTTGGGACAGGGAATTATTTTCACATGTGGAACAGTCTTGAGCTCGTATGTTCGATGGGAGGTCTTTAGTCCTGCCAAGATATGTGGCATGAAGTTAAAATGGAATAAAATCAGGGGAGTGTGAGTGTGTGTGTGTGTGTGTGCATGCAGGTTTTCACATGCTCACTGTAAAGTTTCAGTGAGAAAACACACAAAATCACGACACACTTATACTCTGCTGCACAAAACACACAAACACACACTGTTGAAAGCATATCAGGTGGCTGAGAGGAAGAACATGTCCACACTTATTATAGTTACTCTTCAAAAGTTGCTTAATTTGAGGGAAAATGTGCTGGACAGCTAGCGAGTTGCTGCATACAGTAAAATCTATTATTATCCTCTTCTTTCTGCTTCATGTGGTCGCTTTGAAGTGAACCGTGAAAACAAATCTGTGTGTTTTCCCCTATCCTGAGAATTTGTAGAGATAGGAATCGGTTTGGTAAAATAAGCATTTAAAGCCATTAAATAAATATTTGGCAATGGAAAATATGTTTTAGCTTACTGCCAGTAGTTCAGCCCAATAAAACAACCGGACGGCTATTTAGAATGAGACTTTTGAAGTTATTTGAAAGGTACCTTCCACATTTTTTTTTAGATTGTTTAAGCAGAAAGGTTGAATAAAGATGTGTACACTTTAAAACTATAATACTAGAAGTATTTTGGGATAGTTCAACCCAAAATGAAAACTCGCAGTGAAACCCAAAATGAAAATTCATCATTTACTCACCCTCATGTCATCCTAAACCTGCATTACTCTCTTTCTGATGTGGAAGACAAAAAGAAAAAAGAAAAAGAAAAACGATTTTATTTTATTTTTTGTCCTCACAATGAAAGTGTTGCTTTGGACCCCACTGGCTTCCATTGTATGACCAAAAACAGTTCATGAGTTCAGCAAAAGAAAGAAGGTCATACAGGTTTGGAACAACATGAGGGTGATTAAATGATTACCAAATATTCATATTTGTGTAATCAATCCTTAATTAAGGTGATTTAATATAACTTGCATACTTAAAAGAAAGTCTTCAAAGCAGAACTCACTTGAGACTGCTGGAAAAGGATGGAGCGAGTTGGGTCTATGCCACAGGCCAACAGACTGGCGGCCATGTCCAGGATGTTTTCTCGGAGCATCTGAGGGTCCTGAGGCTGGGTGATAGAATGAAGGTCTACGATGCTATACATGACTGTGCTATACTTGTCCTGCAGGGCCACCCAGCTCTCTAGAGCTCCCAGATAGTTCCCCAAGTGAGGAACACCTGTGGGCTGGATCCCTGAGAAAACCTGTGCTTTAGGGAGGCCCTGTAAAGAAAAAGAGAGAGGTTTGAGACAAAATCTGTTAAAAAGAAAAGACAAACATTCAAGCAAAGGAGGGCATAAAAGTGAAGGCAAAGAAAGTTGGGGGTGTGCATACAGCCAGAAAGGAGACACCCTATGCAGTTTTATGAATGTTATCGAAGCGATAAATCCAAGGCACGTTTCACACTAACAGAGCACCCTACCGGGTGAGAGAGTGCTAGAGCGGAACTTCACCATAGCCAATGAAAACACTCCACAGTTCACAGCCAGCCAATAGCAGCTTTTAAGAGTGATACAGTCGTGGAATAACAATCACAGTAGTGGTCCTGCTCTAAACAGCAACAGAAGAAAGCAGTGCAATGCTATAAACCTATTTAGTATATTAAAGATTGGGAAGAATAAAACAAAGGGGTCATTTTTAAATGTTTGGACTGAGAAGGAAGCCCACTATTCCTTAGTCTTTATTAAAAACAAGGAGAGAGTCATGCCCGCTGATTGCTGGACAAATATTGTTTAACTAGCAGGCCAAGTCTTCAGATGCAAAGCTTCCAAACTTCAGATTCAAAACTTACAAATTTCCATTTCCATCAGTCAACTTCCAAACAACTACTACAACTGCCAAATAATCTTTGAACTTCATAAAAAGGTTAACTTTGCAACATAAAAACATTTGAGACGGGGAAAACACACATGAAAAGAGTCATGAACGCCTGCATGGTTGTGTGAGAGGTGACTTACTTCGGGGCACATATACAATCTGAGATCTATGGCTGATCTGAAATCAGTCTGTCTTCAAGAAAGCCTATAGCCAGGGGAATAGTATCACTGATCCAAAGTCATTAGCTAGTTTTAGGAAAGGAGCAGGCTATTTATGCCATTACTGGGTGAGTAATTGCAGTTGCAGTGGCCCGAATGCACAGGGCCTCTCCGAGGTGTCAGAAGTGATTTGGGGCAGAACGGAGCCTGGTTCATGTGTGTTCTCACCTTGCGTTGTTCCCCTCTTCCCCTCCGGCCGATCATTAACCATCCAGACATGGTAATGGTGTCATTTGAGACAATCACACATAACCTGAAACAACACTACGCCCAACTACCGAAGGAATAATCAACCTATCGCACCTCCAATCTACCGACAAGAAGGAATGTCTGAAAAATCTGATTTTTTTATATAAATTTTTTTGGCGACTGCTGTAATGATAGGGGAATTTTATTCACAAGGTACATTACATAGTAACCTTAGAAATGCCCATTTCACTGTCATTCTTCATTATTTACGAGGGTGTAGCTATGGTTTTAACATTGATAGGGACATTTTCTAATCAGTTACATAGTACAGGAAATCCAAAATCTTTATTTTTGTTTAATTTATATGCTCGGTGTATATTGGTGGTTTATTTCGCTGTGTTGAAGCCATAAAAGAATTATACAAAAAATACAAGCACCTTTTTTTACTTCCTTATTTAGTCTAAAGTCAAATGAAAAGGCGTATATTTTCAAATGTAAATTTGATTTCATAAAATAATCTCAAATGTACAAGCCCTGAGGTCCTTAAATGTAAAAGCAAATGTGTCAAGAATAAGCAATGCTTATGTCACACACAGATGTTAGACAGCATCCAACTTAATGTATAAAGTGAAATAAAATCCTTTATTTTACAAATGAAATAATGACACAGAACACTCCTCCATTCTCACCTGCAGCAATTGCTCAGTTTTTTTTTTACTCAGATTCACTGGGACTTGCTCGCTCTCCTCAGCTGTCCCATGCACCAGCACAAACTACTTCTTGATGACACTTGGCAGGAGCAGCAAGTTCTCTCCTAATTGTTTACACTGACAACCGCAACACTGTTGTACCACAGTACAGCAAAGTAGCAAAAAAATCCTCCATGTCTACCATATGGAGTAGACATTAAACCGTATGTGTGTGCGTGCACAAGCTGATAGAGTTACAGAGTACACCTACAATCCCTGTTCCTACACTCATTTAGGCACTTTGTAGGTGTATTTAATTGTAAAACACTCTGTGTGTGTTCCAGTTGGTGTAGGATTGAATAACTAAGTCTAGAAACAACTAAATACATGGCAACCTCCATTTGACCATTTGAGATGGACTGACACTTTTGTATTTACATAGTGAAAATACTGTGATACAGTTATGGAAAAACAGAAGCTAGGCTATGTAAAATTCAGCTCCAATGACACCATGAGACAGAATAACAACACTTAATCTTCATTACAAACATATTAAATGTGAAAACAGTATCTTACATTTAGCAAAATACCATGCTCAGACAGTATTGTGAGAACTTGTTTTTTTTAAGCCAGTGGTTTTCAAATGTGGTCACATAGAGCAGAGAAAAACAATGAAATATGCAAATTATAAAATGCAACTAATATAATTAGCTTATCAGCTTTTAAAACACTTTTCATATTTTTTGTTGTTGTGTATCCAATCAAAAACGACATCTTTTTCACTTGGTTAGAGCCAGCCAAATTAGGCAGACACCTTCAAACCATATCAAAGAAAAATATATAACAATGAATTAATAATTTCAAACTTTCATTTTAGGGACATTTTTATTTGCACTTGATGGCCAATGTCAATTTGGGTAAGGGACTGACACAATGAGCATGTAATAACAGCTGGCCATTCAGATTTAATAAAGTTCAGATTTGAGCTCTTTAAACTCAAAATCAGTACTATATGAAGAAACGATAAGGACCCTATAGAGCCATCCATAGCTTAACTCCTGGAACATCCTGCAGAGAGATGCCCTCTTTGCATGCCACTTCAAACACTGCCTTTCACCACTCTTTAAGGTTCTGCAGGAAAGCATCAGCAGCTCGGTAAATGTGGAGAAGCTCTCCACAGGAGCTGATATCAGAGAGGGAGCGTGAGGCCAGTTCTGAACGGCACCTCTGACCCTCCCGCCCCAGTCCATTTGTCCCCCACTAAGCTTCAGACACACAGAACCTACTGTTACGGTGTCTATCTGCATCGCCTCACTCGCCCTATTAAAACAGACATCACGCTGAACAGCAGAAACACATGCCTTAATCCTGCCAATCTCCTCTGGGCTCCCAACAAAGCCCTGCTTTGGTGAAGTGTAGGCACCTTCCCCTGCCCGAGACGGTGGGGAATGTGTGTTTTTGCCATACCGAAACACACCCAGCTTGAAGCGAAGTGCGACCGGCTGAAAATAAAACAAGAACGAGACCAGATTCGAAGGGAAAACACATTAGAAAAAGCAAGAGTGACAAAGCCAAAAAAGCAGTGAAAGAATGAGCAGGAGACAGAGCAAAAGAAGAGGTATTTGTGGGGAGGAGGGCGGCGTGCAGGAGGTGGCAGGGGGGCAGGAGACGGAGCGTTTGATTAAATCTGCGGTTGACGTTTCGGACAGGTGAGATTGATGAGGTTCCTCTACGCTTCACACTGTGCGGAGAGCGCAGGGAAAGGAACAGAAACACGCAGTGTGGAGAGCCAGGGCTGGGGGCCCTCTCACACCGTGGGGTCCCCGGCCTGATTAATGGGGCTGGAGTCCCTTCAAAAACAGCGCTCCCAGCAGAAAGGGCCGCACCGTGCTCCAAAAATAACCAGGACGGGACAGCCGCTCCACAACGGACTGCGGCTTGGAGGCCAAACCCTGAACCGTTTAGGACCAATCGCTTTTGTTTCACTACAATCCTCCCTCTGCTGATCGCGTTACATATTAAAAGATAGTTTACGCTCAGTCTGACATGAAATATAATTATTTTCAAGCTGCACAGAAAAGCCTGCCGAAATCTCAAACCAAAACCCAACGCCTGGCACGGAGAATGATAAATGGCTTGCATTGATTATATTGCGATATTTGGACACTCTATATAAACTACACTAAGCAAATAAAGGACAAAGCCACTTTTGCCTTTTTCCCTTTTGAACCTCGAAAGGAAAAAAAACAGAGGATCTAGCCTACTAATGACAAATTAAACATATAAAAGTCACAACGAAGCAGAAATAACCTGCACACACCTCATAAATTTATCAATGTGTAATTACGGTAACACTCGGGAACTCCAGAGCCAGAGTTTTTTCCTTGTTCCCTTTCATTTCCTCCAGCGCTGTGTGTTGGTTTGAGCAGAACCCAGAAGTTCGATACCAGATAGTGGGTGCTATTCAATTAACCACGTCAGATTTCCGGTAACTGTAAGTCTACAGGGTATGGGGCAAAACTCCACACTGAAAAAAGATTGATAGGACCTACTTTAAAACAATATTCACTCTATGGCTGCACGATTATGACAAAAATCATAATTGCCGATTATTCCCTTGAAATGTTAATTTTAATTGTGTTTATACCATTGTTTGATGCAACTGCATGCCGTATTTTATATGAAAATAAGCTTAAACACTCTAACTGAAAAACCTTTAGTGCTTCTCTATAGTATTAAGCCTCAAATGTCAACTATATATCAGATTGGTTTCTTCTTTAAATGATAAAAAAGTAAAAATATGAATGGTATTATAATGTTATACTAAAACAAAAATTTAAATAATGGGAAAAACCCTTGAGATAACATGTAGAAATAAAACGCATCTTAAGCACATCGAATAAGTGGACTTTGAATGATTAATTGGCACTTTGAATGATTACATACTTGTGGCATCCATAATTGTAATCATGATTAGAAATTCGATTAATTGTGCAGCTCTAATTCACTCAGAAACTGCTAGCAAATTTCAGAAACACACTGAATTAAATGCACAATTTTGAAGTATGAAAATAGTTGAAAATATTCAAAATAAAAAAAATTCTCCTAAACCTTGGAATATTAACTTGAAAAACATTTTTTTTCACAGCGCAGCAATACTCTACAGGAATTTAGAGCCAAAATACACTAAATTATCCAAAACATTACAATGGCTTGAGGAGTCTAGAGGAGTTATTCAGCACATATTATGCTCATCCTTCAGAATGATGAACCGAATTACACAGCGGAGTGTGAAATAAAGTGCTTAGCTGACATGTAAAAACAAATCGTCTAATTAATAAATACAATCAGGCCCGGCTCATGCACGCCTGCTTTCCTACAGTTTCCTCTCCGGGCAGCTCTGGGAGTAGATTTAATGGTTTTAGCTGACATGAGAGTTAGAGCATTTAGACCTGAAGGAGAATTAAGAGCTGTTTCCTTTTTGTGCAACACGAGGCTGAGATGACTGATATCAGCCATTAAGACCACAGGCGATTAAGGGCCGGATAGGGAGAGTCATGTTTTATAACGCAGCTTAGAGCGAGGGCCCACTGCATCCTGCTGCCTCATACAGCAACGTATGGAAGGATAATCAGGGAAGTTTCAGGATGCGATCGGAACAAAAGCTTAAAACGGTCTAAACAACTGCGTAAAACACTTACACAACAGGGGTATTTCAACAGCTCCAGAAACAGAACAAGAGTTTTCAACACAGAGTGAAAGGTTAATGCTGAATTTATTTTGCATTTGCTCTATGAATCTTGCTGGTTTTTGTGGTGAGAAAATCTAACACGCTCATTTTATCCGCTTGCCACTATTTGACATGTTTCATTAATAATATTTATTTATAGGTATGGATTCCTTAAGGTCAAATTTCCCGCTCACTTATACTTGGACAGAAAAATCTGTGCTCATCTTTTCAGACTACAGCTAAATGACTTTTTATTACCCTTTCTTTGCCCCAAAAATATGCTCCGTGTTTTGACGTAAATCACACCTAGCAGCATTGTGAACGTCCGGATTAGCACGCAGTGCCTGACATTTGGAGAAAATTAATAGAAATGAAAACCAACACCTCATTTCAAATGTTGCTGCTGGTAATAAAGGACTGCTGGGACGGTTTTGACGTCTTTCTGTAACCTCACTCCCACAGTCGCAGCTCTCTGCGCTTTAGCGTCCCAAACGACAGACTGCCTGTAGTTAACAAAACAGAGACTGGCTGCCAGCGGTGGACGCACATTCCTACACGGCAAGTGTGCTGAAGCCATCAAATAAAACTGGGTTGTCAATCAAGTCAAGGCAGTGGAGGCTTCACGTGCTCTGTAAAAGACTCACTAGTTATAATTTACTGTGCTCAGGTCCAGTTAGCATTACATACACTCAGGGAATTGCACTGTTAATTAACAGTTTCTTTACATACTCTGGTTCACTTTAAAAGCCGGAATTTCAATATTTATTAAAGACTGTGATGGCTATTATAAAAAGTGTTATTTTAGGATGGTTTATAACAGGGAGACATGGCTAATTGAGCAAGAAGGAGCAGGTGAGCTTTTCAATCAGGGCCAAGATAATCCAAATATAAAAGGTTTAATTTTTAATAAAAATGGTTATATTAATAATAACAACAAGTAGTTCTGGAAACGTTCTATGTCACTTAACCATTTCAAAAAGCATTCAAATATTCCAAGAACATCTCGGTCTACTGGAAAATCACAAATCTACACAGTGAAATTCAAAAGTGAGGCAATCTTAGTTGTGTAGTAACCATACAAATATTGTTTAGCATCTGATTATCTGATTAAAAACCATATTCTCCAGAACTCATATGCCAAGCTGCAGAGACAAGGACAGTCCTGTAAGAAATGTCTGAAAAAAAATCATCTAAATTTTTATTATTTTCTTTTACAGTTTTCATGATTTAACATGAAAACAGTAGTGGTACTTTCATGATGAACATCCAGCACAAGGGAAGTCAAATTTATAGAATTGTGTTCTACTCCTCTCACAACATATTTTATAAAAACAAGTCTACAGACTGCTGTAATCTAAAACTGAATTACATATCAATTTTCCTACTGTATCCTGCTGTTCAAACACCAAACCTCATTATCTTAAGTCTTTGGAATAATGGAATTCATTAACTTATAAACACATCTACATACAATGCCAAACATGTTTAAATTTGTTATTGTTACCACACAAGAAGTGAAAGATTTACGGATATGAGAAAAAAACGTTCCAGCTCTTTAAAAATAAATTACTCTGGAAAAATCTCATTTGCTCATCAAAGCTGAATTTATTTGATGAATATATATATATATATATATATATATATATATATATATATATATATAGTGAAATATTACTACAATTTAACATTGTTTTACAACTGTTTTCTATTAAAACATGTTTTAAGATGCAATTAATTTGTGCGATGGCAATGCTGAATTTTCATTTTTCAATTTTAAAGCTACAAATCTGCAGGACAGCAGAACCCAATTTCCTCACAGATAACCATGTCAAGATGCTTAACTGTATGATACAGCTAAATACCACAAGCATTAAACTATTCTTGACATTAATAAGCTTTAACAACTATGCACTCACAACAAATGTCACAAGCAATTACAAAGGCTTTTTAAGACTATACCTGAAAATACTGTCAAAACTAATGTAATGTGTTTAGATTTAAAATTAAAGCTGTCGGATATTTTCAATTGTATTACAGAAGGTTTCCACTGAAGGTGAACCATGTAACAGATCCTCCGTAAAGCTGCCAAAATGGCAAATTATAAAATGGTAAAAAGAGAAGATTTTCTCACCGTCATTCCCGTCGCTTTCCCAGCTTTACATAATCTTCTGTGGGAATTACTCTTATCAGCAAAACGAAACACAGATTTCACGTTAAACCTCAAGGAGAGCGCCATCTTGGCTTATTCATAAACATAGGCGTACGGTGTCCAATAAGGGACATGCTGCCAAAATAGCAGAAGCTCAAGCTTAACTTGGAAGGAACTGCCCATGAAATTGCCACCTCTGCAAAAATATTTTGTACCGTAACAAAATATCATAAAAGACCATTTAAGGAATTTCAATCAAATAAATAAATAGTAGATTTTAAATATTTTTTTTTATTATAATCATTAAAAAATTAATGTGAAAATAATAGTATAATATTGTGTGATCTATAATACTATAGACACAGCCACTTCTACGCATTAAAAGATTTATTCGTGATAAAATAATAACTTTATAATTGAGTCTTGCACACTTACAGTTAATATGAGTCGTGCAATAATCTGAGTGGTGAAAGTTATTATGAGAATGGATTGATGGGGCGCAGGAAACGCAGAAAACATTATCTTGCCCCTTTGTTCATCGCTGTCACATAACAAATCTGCTTCAAAGATAAAATTACATGAATTGCTAATTACAAAATTGAAATAAAAATGTAAAGCCTGAACAAATACTAAAAATCGTGAATATAAAAATTGGGAATCATGTAAAAAAAAAACACTTGCACATTTCATTTATCTACAATAACAATTTTGTAGTTTTGTTCACTTGGCCGAAATGTGTCAAGTTTCACCAGGTGTCTTTTTTAATTAAATGATGTCAAACCGCCAACCAATCGCTGCATTGCTGATTTTGGTTACTTATATAGATACATCTGCCCTTTACGAGGAACACGAGAACGCGTATTAATCGTATGCTGCGTCCCAATGTGCCTACTTTTATAATGCGCCCGTAAAGTATGTACTTTTTTTTGTGAAGAAAAAATACACACACTTTTGAGTGTGTTGTGTAGTAGAACAATACGCAAAAACTATCATGCCATACAATTGCGTCTTTAATGGATTGCAATCTGTCGCATTATCCTGTCATTGTAAACTGGCCTGTCAATCATCTTGTCACAGTTAACATCCTCCACATTTCATTTCATTGAACTTCCTACCGTACAAGAGAGAAAAGAAGTAGCTCACTGATCTTCAAGCCGCAGGTCTTTATGCAGAGAACTGTTCATATTTTCTGCATGATGCTTTTCATTGCTGTTGCAGATGTAATATAACATAGATAAATAAAAACTATTTTACCAGGTTAAATGTTGATTATTAGTAACTCAAACCCCCTTATCTAAACCTCTCTACTTAACCGTCGGTCGCGCGCATCCGCCATGTCTGTAGGCTTTTTAATCGTGATTGTAGTTCTCAACCGAATCATTCGTCAAAGCGCATTGGATTGTCGGTATTATTAGCTATTAGAGTGAACACGGTTCCACACTTCAAAAATCGACCTGAAATAGTGGATCATCCGGGGACTTCTGGAATAGGCTTCTATTTTCAACATATTATGCTTTTGGGCACATTAATTATAATCTCACATTTAGGATGGATAGTGAACATTGGGATGCAGGGTTAGACAACGTAATCCAGATATTTTAATCAAATCCGCAAATTCGTTTGAAGAACCAAATTAGCCAGAGATCAGTTGTCATGATAAGAAAATCTGGCATTTTTCATATTATCTCATGTATTAAGCAAGGTACGATCGAAGAACGACCCCATAAGTTAAGTAAGCTATCCCATTAAAACAGTCTCACACTTAAACCTTCCTTTACATTGCAAAAGCATGAATGCTTAGTGATTGTGTCTGTGTCTCATAACCCAAGCAACTTACTAAAACAGACAGCATTTATGTTTATTACTAAAACAAATACCTTTGCTCAAATGTAGGCACATAAACTCAGTTTTGAGACAGAAAAAAACTATCACAGTCCAAGTCCAGCATTTAATTTTATGTAATTATCGACCCCCTGGTTTTTCTAACAGATGTTTAAAAAAAGTACAAACAGTTCTCTGTTTTGCAGCATTTCAGACTTCTTTAACCACATCTGCAGCTGATTAATCTCACCTTTGCATCTGGTTGTATTCACACACATATTCTATATTCAAGACTGTCTCCTGCGGCACTGTGCGCTGTAACACATAGACCATGATCAAGCAGCATGTCTGTACCAAAACCTCACTTTGTGTTTGCATCATGCTGTATGATTCTCGTTCTCTCTGTTAGCTGTTAGTGCCTTTGGCATCTATTTCCTGACCACCCAGTTGCATTGCATTGTTTTGCAGCCCTGTGAAGAGGAATTCTCATTATATCATGATGATGATGATATTTCTCTCTCTTTTCCTAAAAATGTTAAAGGTGGTTTTACGACAACATCTTGTTAAAATGCTCACTTCATTTCTTCTTTTAATGTGCTGTAGCAAAATAAAAAGTCTGTGGTGTTTGGAAAAACCACTTATGCTTGCATTTGACATTTTGTGTGTGTGATTGAGTATGTGTGACAGAAAGAGAAGGATGGAGAGACAGTGAGAGAAAGAGAGCAAAGCAGGGTGGGTATGCAGAGACTGAACTGGCAGCACCCCACTGTGATAGACTTTAGGAAAATAATATGTGGCTAATCTCTCTGTTTGAGTGTGTGTGGTCCATGAATAACAATTCCAACTTTACTGAGGTTCCTTTGTTTTGCAAAAAGAATATCAGTTTATTTATATTTTTAAGCAATGGATAATCCAAATAAGTGTATCTTCAATAGAGTGTAAGCAAAAAATCATACGGAACGTGCTCAAAATATAAGCATTTTTTATTTATTCAAAGATACGTTGATGCACGTATTTAAATAATGGTACAAAAACACTTTCTGTAGGAACTCACTATAGAACAAGAAAATTGCCTCCTTTTTAATTCATTAATTGGAATTTGTATTCAAATTGTCTCACAAAAAAAAGTTGAATTGGGATGACAAGACAAGAAAATTTCTGAATTGTACATAAATTCTTTATCTTAATTATACAATACATTCTGGGAAATAAGATAATTTATTAAAGTTTGATGTAATGGAGGTAGCATCAAATCTTTTCTTCCACATTGTAATGAGCATTTGAGTGAAATGGAATCAAAAAAAAAAAAAAAAACATAGAACATGGACTTGGCTCTATGTTTTTTGACAGAGGCAGATTTGAATGCAAGCTTTCAGTGATTGCAGTCTGTCATTCATCACCAGAGAGACATTTGTCATTTCACAAGAGGATTAGAAAAAAATTACAAGTTAAAAAATTGTTACATGGATGAATTGTTCATAATAAGATCACTAACATTAGTTAGAAAATAGACAGAGTGAATTTCTATTTCATGTTTATTCAAGGCCCATAAACCTTAAAAACATCAAAAGGCTTTTAAACCTTAAAGAAACTATTTTCTCTCTACTCTTTAAATCTGCCTCTTTACATTTAAATTAGATTCTGCATTCCATTGGAAACCCCATTTAAATTCACTGTATTTCAGAAGGGATGCATAGCCCTGCTATCAACTGTCAAAAATTTTTGTTCCCATATTTATTGCATGCAAGGTCTGTCTGCTGTGTGAATGTTGACCTCTTTCATCGCCCTCCCTGATCACTAATTGTTCATCTCCTCACCACTGATTTATCTGCCCAACCACCCTCATATAGGTCTGTTCTGAAAAGCCTGACCAAGTTTCAAGTAATAGAACCAGGGCCTATTGACCGCCCCTGATGTGCTGTGGAGAGAATGGGCAGGGTGGCTGTAACCAACAGCCCACCTGTGATAATATATAGAGGCAGGGGGCCATGGCCCACCACGGGGCAAGGCTATGAGGGCACGGGCCTGGGGAATGCAGGGACTGGGCCTGGGCCTCAGCCTGCATCAACAGCTCCCTGACACGCCAGCATCCTGACACTGACAGACAGGCCTTCCCCTCTGACACTGAGCCCACGGGGCGCCTGCCACCCAAGTCGATGGATGGATGGATGGATGAATTGATGAGAAGATGGATAGGTAGATGGATGGCTTGGCTAAATAACAGTTCCATTTAATTTAAAAGTCCTAAAGAGCGCTTTTGGAAATCTCCATGTATTTTAATTATTTTTCCCCCTCCTACTTTGGTCCGTTAAGAAAAATAAACAGCTGGTGAGAAGTATTCTGTGTAAAGCAATGTTTGCTCCTGAGAGTAGGGTTTGGTTTCCATTACAACTATGCCATCATGTCTTGAATAGCCTGCATCAGCGAGCAAGATAGAAGTCCAAGCAGACTGGGCCGGACTTTGGGTGGGCTGTAATGGAGTTATCTCTTTTACTGTTGTTCCTCCAGAACGCCACAGCTCCATTCGCTGAGACCTGAGGCTTCACATTAAGGGCAGGCCACCAGACGTCCCTCTCAGCTGTGGGGAACATGTGCTGTGGTCCTCCTGCCTGTCAGAGGCAAATGCGTGACTGTTTTCGAACAGCCAGGGAAGCAGCCAGCCGTGTGTGTCTGTGTGGTGCTGAGGTGGGAGGGGGTCGTCCCTCAGGATGGATGTGTTTCAGCACCTTGTCTCCTTCTCTGTTATAGCGCTGACAGAACAGGAGGGAAAGAGTGACGGGGGTGGAGAAAGGGTCTCTGCTCTCTCACTCCCATCTGCTGTCTTCACTCTCCCACTATCATACAGTAAAGCACGAGTGTGGGGTCAAAGATCACGGTTAAGGTCATGAGCTTGGAGAAGATAAACTACATATAATACAGTGGCATTTTGATCTTGGCCAACAGAGACTCATGCACATAAATGAATATCTTAAACTACCATTCATAAGCCTGTAGTTGGTTAGATGATTTAATGTTTTTGAAAGAAGTCTCTTATGCTCACCAAGGCTGCATTTATTTGATCAAAAATACAGTAAAGCAATAATATTGTGAAAACTTATAAGAATAGTTTTCTATTTTAATATATTTTAAAATGTAACCATTAAATGCAGCCATTATTCCAGTCTTCAGTGTCACATGATCCTTCAGAAATCATTCTAATTTGCTGATTTGGTCCTCAAGAAACGTTTCTTATTACTATTAATGTTGAAAACAGATGTGCTGCCTAATATTTTTTCTGGAAACTGTTATCTTTTTTTTCATGATTGTTTGATGAAAAGTTTCCACACCATTTATTCAAAATAGAAATAGAAAATAGAAATACTTACAAAATAGAAACTCTTACTTTTGCTCAGTTAATGCATCCTTGCCGAATGTTCTTTAAAAAATTCTTAATGACCATAGATTTTGAATTGCAGTGTACATTTGATATTATTTGTTATTTTGTGTGTTAGTATTGAAAAAGACTTTCAAACCTTGACCATCCACTTAAAGAAAGTTTTGCACATCAGAAGATATCGGGTGGCTGCCGTGACAGAGATTGCAAAAAAAGAAAATTACATGCTTTTGATTAGATGTCACAAACAATAAATTGACAAGTTGCATTTAGGACCAACTTTTTTTTTCATTATTTTTTAGGTTTGATGTAATTATTGAAATAATGATTTCCAGCTCTTCGGATCCATAATCATGTATATCAGAACGCTGATACTGGAAAAAGGAGACTTTTCCTAATTTGACCACAAAAAAAAAAAACCCTGGTTATACATGGATGGACATTATTATTGTGGTCTCCTTTTGATGGAAAAGCAATACTAACTCATTTTAATGGAAACTTTGCCCTAGTATATCCAAAAGCAGCCTCTTGTTCTAAACCACTTTTTTTCAGTTTGGAACTCTGAACAAGTAGAAAAGCAATTGTTTTAATTAACCTATATGTCACTTTCTTTCCTTCTTTCACACATAACTCGATTGTACTTGTTCCTGTACTTCTTGACTCATGCAGCACAAACTGGTGGCAGATTCTGAATAGACAAGAGAGATTTGATTTATTTTGACAGTGCATGCAGCTCTTCGATGATTAAATCATTTATTGATTCATGCATCATTACATTAGGCAATGCTAATAGCACCACTGCACTTCATGCTTAGCAAACTGATGAATGAAATGCAAATGTGATACTTCATTATATGAGAAAAGTTTTATTTAAAAGGGAAGGAGCTACAGCTGTGGTTATAGGTGTTGCTGCTGTGAAGTAAGAGAAAGAAGGGGAGAGAAAAACAGAGGAGGCACCGTAACATCAGAGCAGGACTTTGATTATATCCAGATAGCCTGGTTTCACCACCGTGCATCACTACAAATGTGCCCCTCTTCTGAATCTATTTTCACACACACACACACACACACACACACACACACACACACACACACACACACACAAACTCACGCACGCACACACGCACGCACGCACGCACACACACACACACACACAAACGCACACAGACACACTTATAAAGCATGCATCAATCTGTGTGTGTGTGTGTGTGTGTGTGTATGTGTATGCCCCTTTTAGGCTCTGCTGCTGTCAGCACGCTTCTCTTCATAGTATGTAAAGGGTATCACTTTACAGTGAAGTCACAGGCCTGGAACCTCCTCCCTCTAGCTGCAACAAACCCTGTAATTTCAGTTTGCATCTTATTTCAGTGTAATCTCTTTACATTCTTCGTGGAAAACACAAGGCTGCTGTTATTAAGCAGTGGGGAGACTTCAGTATCTTAAAGATGAAGGTACGGAGAGAGTTAAAGGGTACAGCATGTCTCAGTTTAGGGGGGGATTTCCAGAATATGAACAGAATCAAGGAAACAGATGCACAGTAGCTGTCATCCACTTTTGGTGACAAGTGTAGACTGGCTACAGAAATTCAGAGAAGACACTCTCCATATCATAATTTGCTGCTAAACTGTCATAATTCCAAATGTACAGGAAATGCCATGACTGCAGGCAACACAAATTCATTGAGCCCAAAATAGAAGCGTCAGTACTCTCAAGAAAAGTAGCTGGTTCAGTGACACACAAGGCCGATGACAAAAACTTCTTTGAGCCTTTGCATGTAATTAGAAACATAATTAAAATGTACAATACGTGGCTCTGAGAAAAAGCAGGATCTGTTGGCTGGTTTATGGGCTGTTGGTTTACAGCTGTTTTCCTGAATAATTAAGCAAGGAGAAAGCTAGCCGTAGCCACCACAGCTGGAATCTTTTTTCATGTTCTAAAGACGGCTGTCCGAAGATTAACACTAATTTAATAGAAACCATAAACATCTCAGATGGATAAGTAAATTGTCGTTTGACGGGCAGTGACAGATATTGCAGCACTAATCATTTTCCAGCAGTTTTATTTGTGTTAATTTCTTTAAAGATTTCTCTGTAATGATGATAAATATATATTTGAAAGATTTACCTGGGCTGTACAATTATTTTGGTTTATCTTTGATTAATCTACATATTTAATATTAATACAAAATAACATGCATAAGTTTATTTAGCGTACATAAAATAGATGCAACAAATTCCATAAACTAAATAATAATAATGAAAAACAAATATAGAAGAGAGAACTTATCCCTTTCAGAACTGAGAAAGTTTTGTAGTGTGCTAGTCAAGAGGCTTTCTATGTTGGATTTATTAATGCAAAAATGTTATCTTTAAGCATAAAAAGTAAATTTACATTTCCAAACATCTATTTCATATAAGCCTACCAACACATTTTTTACCACTGGTTTTTAATTGTGTTTAAAGATCACGCCAGCTTGTGCCCAGAACCAGATGGTTATGATAGCTCAGACCATTAACTGAAAATATGAGGCCAACATTTCTTATGTCTGAATATGTTTTTTTTTCCTACAGTAATGAAATTACTATGTTCATTCAACATCCAAGCTTTTTTCTGCACACGAAGGTTAAATGACTGTTGTACAATGAAATCAAAGGTGTGAGCTGCTGTGGGCTTAGAAGCAAACACTAACAACTTTCAAAGTGTCAAAATTGCAGTTTCTTGGAGACACTAATATTAGGAAGCCTGCTGAGTAAATAAAAGTCAAAAAAGGTAATATAAATGAAAGAAAATAAAATTGCTGTGGAACATTCAATTCAGTTTGTGTTGAAAGAACTTAAGTTGTAATAGCACCAGTCATACATAATTATCATCAAGCTGAGAAAAATATAAAGATTTATAGAACCAAATTATTTTAAGGCAAGAAAGTTGTACATTTTTTACATTCATAATGTAATTTGTGATCATGTTAATGACCAGGTGGGAAAGGTTGTAGCACTGTCCAGTGTAGATTACTTTAAAAGGCACCATATCTATAGACCTACATTTGACACAAATGTGAAATTAAGGAAAGTGTAATGTAATTAGTTAAAAAAAAATTTTTCAAATGAATATGGGACTTTTACAAACTTAAACATGTTTACAAAAATATTTTTAGAAATGTATACAACTAAAATAAATAGATAAATAAATAAATATCGATTGCACTTTTACCAAATAAACAAAGAAACAAAATGTTCGCGTATTAAGTTGACCTGCAGGTGCAGCCCATGTTGTCTGGTCTGTTTATTTGAAAATATAGAGAAAATGTGCACATTGTGGAAAATTAGTAATCAGTCCATATCTGTCAAACTAACCCACTTTTGCGTTTAAATCTTTAACAGTGCTACAAAAAAACTGCTAAACAGCGCGGAGGTCGTGGGTCAGTTGCGTGATCATAGGTCACCCTCTAGTGGAGAGACCACAGAGTATCTGAATGAAGCCTCGATCAGTCATAGAACAGGGCGAGCACGGAGGAACAATTAGGATCTTGCAGTGAGTTAACTAACCGTAGGAGCACTGATAGGGACGGTGCATATAATGAAGCCCATTTAGAGCGCATTGCACGGGGGAATGAACCGGTTAATGGAAATGATAGACATGATTAGCCTTTAATGTGTGCTGAATGAGGGGATCGGGTATCATAGGCACTGCAAGGACAGCACGGAGAAGGTGCATTTATGGGGCGCTACATCTGTGCATCAGCATCCTAATGAAAGCTTCATTCCTGAGCAATCAAGACCCTCAAGGCAGAAAGTAGGACGCGCATTGCGGAGGCGCGCCTAAAAGTGGCCAGCGTTACCGAGGAAACCGAGTACTCAGCATGTAAATAATGTGATCTATCGATGCCATCTGGAATAGATTGGGTTTGGGTGCCTTAACCGCCTCTCTGCTGATATGCGAGGGGGGTCCATTACCATATTTATTTGTACTGCTAAACTTAGTCCGCGAATGGGATTATGTAGTGGATTGAGAGTAGATCCTAAACAAACACATATATTAAAGCAGGATTTGGAGTATAACCTGAACAATAATGGATTTGCAAGACAAGAGGGTTTTCCCCGTTTTTCACAAGCTCTCCATTTTTCAAAAATTGAATCCAGACTTTTTGGGGGTGAGCCTTTTTGCTATGCGAGCGCATTGAGGGAGTGGGATCTGGCCAAGGTATTTATCATATTTGAAAAATCTAGTTTGATGGGGGAAGGGGACAAAGAGTAATGGAGACGGGAAGAGAAGCTACTCAATCAAACTCACAGTCTTGGACAGAGAATCATGCGCGAGTTGCTTGTGGCACAAACATGAGGTCCCTCCTGCTCTGTAAAAATGGTAAACGGAGTCATCCAGCTCTCTTTTCCCCAATGGACGAATGCAAGTCTTCCTCTGCTCTTCCAGTCGTATCCTAATGAAGCAGGCAGTCCATGTTTTGAGAGTCGGACTGGTGAATAGGTCTGGCCTGCAGACTGACAGCAGCCTTGAGAGTGAGTTTACAGTGAGCTCTCTATCTACTGCTCGGACTGCTTTTCTCATTTAGATTCCCTCCTGAAATCCTCTTCTCTTTCCAGCGTCTCGAAATAAGAGATTCCCCATCCCTTGACCTCTGTTTTTATCTAGTTTCCTGCCCTCTCTGTGCAGATAAACTTAATGTACTCATTATGAAGTCAGCCGTTATGACAGGTCGCACATGCAACGGAGAAAGAGGTGAACAAAATGCCCTCTGAAACACTTCTCAAACTATAACTTCCAAATTCAGCTCTAAAATAGGATCGAAATACAATTCCTTGTACTTGGGATCTATACCTTTTAGTTTAGTTAAGCAGTTAACTGTGTCAAGGAGCAGTTTTGACTTTGATAATAAGAAGAAACGCTTCTTGAGCATCAAATCAGCATTTTAGAATGATGTCTGAAGGATCATGTGACACTAAAGACCGAAGTACATCACAGAAATAAATTACATTTTAAAATATATTCAAACAGAAAATTTAAATAATTTTAAATTGTATCAATATTTCTATTTTTACTGTATGTTTTGATCAAATAAATGTAGCCTTGGTTGAGGATATGAAAAAAATATTGCAGGCTGCAAACATTTGAATGATACTTTTTCATAAATGAGATACAGACAGTAATTAAGACAGTACTTCCTTGTAATTGCATGCTTGTGTTCACAGATGCCTGTCCAGTGAGTCCCATATATCTGAGCCAATTAGGACCAGGTGATGGGAACACCACAGAGAGGGTCCGGAGGTCCTGCAGACATGCTGACACAAAACAGAGATTGCTGAGGAGAGATAAGGAAATGATGGATGTTAGTAGACAGGATACAGACACCTGCTCCTGTTCAGCTTGTGTGTCAAACCCTGTGCACATAGTCATCATTAAAGCAAACATTTTCCTTTGAGGACATTTTTTAAGGTATTTTGTTGCCTAACTGTCATATCATGCTCTTTTACATCATTCCTTTGCTCTTGTTCTTTGTATCTCCCCACTGTTTTGCTTTCCCATCATCTGGTTTTGATATTTCTTTCTCTGTCCTCAACTTACCTATTAGATGTGAGCAGTGTAGATTGCAGAGCAGTGTGTCTGCTTTAGGACATTAGGCCTATATTTTCTTAAATATACATTGGGATGGAGCGTATGAAAGTTCAAAAAAGAGTACCTTTGTTATGTATTATTATTGCATACTTTATTGCGATATCTCTACTTTAACTTACAGGACTCCAGCACTGGTAATGGGGATGCAGAAGAGCTGTATGTTCTGAATGGAGTGGGAAAGTTGTGCTAATTAAGGCCTCTTGCAGGCCAAGAGGAAGTGGGCTTGCCAGGTCTCCTTTCCCCTACGATCCTTCACCCTGAAATGGCTGGGACCGCCCGGGGCTGGACCACCTCCCCTGGAGCTCCCAGGGAGTGAGATGCCAAGTTCAATCTCTCCGATTTCTCTTCATCATTTTTTTGAGTCCGTTCTCTGTAGCCAGGAAACAGTAGAGAAGATGGAGGTGTCATGCTGCTGTTTCTGCTGTCTTAAGTTACATGCTGAATTGTTAATTTGGCATTCATTTTTAGAGCCATAAGGGCGATGGCTTTGGAAATGATCATGTTATTGTGAAATCACATTTAAAAATGAAATGTTTAAAGATATTTGAGGGTTGGAACCATACAGGATAACTGCAAGAAAATGCATTCACAATGTACTTAATCTTGAACCTGTAGCAATGTTAAAATACCTTATCTTTTAATTTTCCTGTCCCAGTTTAACATGATACAACATTAAGTTAGCCATTTGCAGATATATGTTTTACAGAAAATTAACGATTCGTGATTTGTGCTAAAGTTTATTGTAAACTCATGGTCAAATTTAGAACCAACTGAAACTGACTCCAAGTCGCCTCAGAAACAAGCTATTTGAAATTGTCAATTTATTTATAATAATAAAATAATAACAGCAACAAAAACAACGGTTTATTAGTAGTAGTCAGAGCTGGGTGGTAACTGCATGTAATCTGGATTTTGTAATCAGACTCCAAAAATCAAGTACTTGTTATTAGATTATATTACATTTGATATTGCTCGTAATCAGATTAGTTACTTTTTTATGGATTACATGATTACACATACTCACACTATGGCAGTAAATGGTTCCTAATTTATTTATTCTCCCTAATTGTTCTTTTTCTCTTTTAAAATTTAATTTTTAAACATACTGTGTCGTACCATTTAGCTTTGACCATATTAGCAATATAGAATGGTCATGTAAATAAATGTATGATTTAATTACTTATTAGCTATGTATCAACCCACTGCAGTTTTTACATTAAGCCCAGTTTGGAAAACGTGGTTTAATGCAATGTTAAAAGCACTTGATGTTAATATAAAATTAAATTGAATATATTTTCATTATCTTTGCTTTTTTTATACCAATATGGTACATTTAATGATAAGTTTATAACAAGTTAGATAAAAAGTAATATATATTATATATATATATAAATAGTCTGAATACATTAACTAAAATAAGTAACCTAGATTGAATTACTAACTGCAATTTTTAACATGTAATCTGTAATCAATAATGGATTTATATTTGTAGGCCTACATAATCTTCCCAGCACTAGTACTAGTGATGTTGACGATGTACGTTTTGTGTTTCAGCTGGTTTTGGGAATGGTACACGGCGCTAGAAATTTTGCTGCACATGCTCACCGACGAGAGCGCGCGAACAGGAGTAGTGTGCAAGTTCGGTTGTAAAGAGTAAGCCTTTATTTGAACGTTGTGAGTGTGCTTTGAACAAATTATTAGCTGCAGCACGAGTTCAGTTCCCTCAGAGTAATCCGGATTCATCAGCATTAGAACGGGTAAGAAATATAAATACGCGCGTAAGCAGTTGTGAATAGGAAATGCATGAGAATATTTTTTTTCGTAAATTCTCAAACTGTACGAAATTTTAAATGGATGAGGTCCATTATTTTTGTCATTTGATTTGGTGGAGTTATAGGCTTAGAAATTGCACTAAGCATCATGTCTTTCTGCTTTACATCAGTCATATTGTAACGAAAAAATCATATGTGGAAAGGAAGATGATAGGGTTCAACTGTGCCTTTTATTATCTTGCAAAAAAAAAGCTGTAATTTGATCACAAAGCAAAGCCTCCACACATGCTGGACAGACTGCTGTCCATCTACTCCACAGCACCTTTTGCTCTGCCCAATCTGCCACACAGATGTGGAGCTGAATTACAGTTGCTGCTTTCATATTATTATTTTTTATCTAGAGACCCTAAAAGAGATAAAAGCATCAGTTTGCTTTTACTGTCTAGAATGATGGCTTTGCGAGGTTTGCTATAAAGCGCTAGCCTGGACATGGACGATGAGACACAGGTAAAGATGAAGTAGTTATCACCTCAAGCCAGTTGAACTTAAGTCTTGCTAAATTTAAGCTGTCTATTGAGAATGGACTTCATGGAAAGGAGCTGACTGTAAACATGCTATGTTTATTGTATACCTCTGTCTTCATCCATCATGTTTCATTTTGTAAAATGATTCAAACATGAGTTTTGAGGAGTGTAGAGTAGCGCTTGTTGATTCTCTGATCACAAATGCAGACAAGCTTTTATGTTTGCGTGATGCACAATGCGTAAAAATTATATTCCGTAATAATGTCCCCGCTCGATGCAACAAATGTATCGTTTGTAATGGTTTTTATTGTTTGTCTTGTCGCGCTGGTGTTCTGACTGGGACACATATCACAGTATGGTGAGGGGCATAACATTTCCGTCACATGTTTGAGGCATTCGATCAATCACAAAGCACTGGATAGCTGGCCAATCAGAGAACACCTCGCTTTTCAGCACGATGAGATTTGTAAAAAACTTAAGCATTTCAGAAAGGCGGGGCATGGGTTTTTTTTAAGCTTAAACCACATAAAGACATTTCATTACACCAAAAACACCACATAATATTGTTATAGAAACATCATATGACCCCTTTAACGGATCAGTTCATATGTAGTTATTAAGAGAAGCCTACACAAGCCATGCTTCTATGTTTGGAATCAGAATATTATTCATTTTAATAACAGTGAATTTTCAATTCACATTTATTTCAAAATGCCTTCTGTCTCCCATTGTGTCATTTTTGGGTTGCATGAACACAAGCGGATGTTTCAAAATGACAATTAAGATCCCACATGCACACAAAAATGGCATTTGGAATTTGCCCTCATAGTTTTAAAAATAAAGGTTCCGAAAGGGGGGTTTCACAGCAGTGTCATAGAAGAACAGTTTTTACACATTTTGTGTAGTGTAAAGAATACTCTAAAATCTAAAGATTTTTTTTTTCACTTGGAAGAACCTATTGTGTAATGGATGTTAAAGGTTCTTCATGAAACTATCAATGCCATTAATGAACTTTTATCTTTAAGAGAATCTCTCATGCTCTAAAAGTGTCAGATAAATAGTGTGCAGGCTTCATTACGAACCCTTGAGCTTTTCTCATTTCTGTTTTGACAGGAACGCCAGAGCAATAACAGCAGTTCTGAGCTACAGCACCAGACTCCCAGCAACTTTGGCACGTGTGCAGATCAGTAAGTCAGTTGACCTTTTTCCTAAATATGCACACCTCTTTTACCTCATATTACCCAATCTCTGTCATGTTTAACATAACATGGAGTGCATGGGAAAAGGCTTGACATTAGAGAGATATGCAGATACTGGGTGGGAGCGAAGGAGAGTGGAGGGTTCCAGGAACACGAGTATATGTGGTAGAGGGGAGCAGAGCAGAGTTTCTCTATCAAAGACCTTTTCCTTCCTCTCATAAATACCACATCGATGAATAATAGCCCTCCCTCTGCACCGTGGGCTCTGACTCCAGCTCACAGATTTGGACAACATATGAAATCAGTACACACCGAGCTGAAATCTCCTCGCCTTTCACTCATCAACAAGTTCATCTGGTGTGTAGCGCTCGGACTGAGAGTCAGTCTGTATACAGCATATGCATGAGGCGTAACCAACTGTAGGTGATCTCATATTCACAACACATGAACAGGAACTATTATATCATTCTTGCCATTGAACATGTGTGGGACAAGATATTAATTAATGATTCGTACAGCTTTGGAATCATAGAGAGTTGTGCTATTCTTAAAAGGATTGTTAATCCCACCTGGAAAATTCAAGTCACATAAGATAACTTACAATTGCAAGAAATGTAAAGATATAATGAAATATGATATAAAGATAGGCCTTCTATCCTGTTTCTGGAGACCTACTGTCCAGTTTATATCCAACCTGCTTCAGTAAACCGACCAGCAAATTTTTTTTTCAAGCGATCCTAAAGACCTTGATTAAAGTTCAGGTGTTTTTCATTTGGGTTGGAGCTAAACTCTGCAGGACAGTGGGTCTGAATACCCCTGTATGATCAATTGTAAGATATAAAGTAAAAATGATGAGAAATAAAGTTGCCATAATGAGAAAGTCAAAGTTATGAGAAATAAGGTTGCAGACAGTTGTCAGAAATAAAGTTGCACTTATGAGATATAGAGAGATAATATTAAAAAGTTTAAGATATTATGTAGAAAATTATTGAAAAATACAATTGTGTTAGATAGGAAAATGTGGTTTAAACATCATGGTAAAAAAGGCACTAAATAAATTAGCTGCAAAAAAAAAGCTGAAGATTTTCAGTGAATAATAACAGTCTGTGAAAAGTGATGGTAACAAAAGATAATCACTGCATTTTCATATTTGGGTGAAATATCCATTTAATCCTTAACTGAAACAGTAAATATTTCTTATTGGAAGAGTTCAGGTTTCCATGCGGATTGCATAACCTGAGAGTTTGGCCAGACGGAAGCTGAGGTCTGTCTGCCTCATTACCCACAAATACCCAATGCATCTCAGTGCAGCCTAAGAAGAATTCCTAAAAATCTTCAGCCGGACATCCCCGACCATAAACAGCTCATCAGAGGATAAAGTGCTTTGTAGAAGAGTGCAGTATGCGTGTGCGTATCTTTGTGCTTTAAGCTTTTTATGTCTCTATCAGCTCCCCCTCAGCAGCAGAGCTGTAGGAGTGAGACGGGACGAGGGAAAGCAGTTGTGGGAAGTTGGCGAATGAGCTAAGCTTTGAAAGTGAAACATAAGAGAGGCAGATCATAAGAGCCAGGAAAACTGATATTCTCCTTGTTAAGGACTTGCTAGCTTCAGTCTCTGTAGTGGAGGCTTCAACTTTTAACAGGAAACAGGTCTGAAAGAACCTGCTTGCAACACACAAGTATTAAGCATTTACACAAATGCAGATGTGATGTGTGTTATATGCTACTTCACTTTCACTGTTTAATAATCTGATCACCTGATATAGCCGGTGTATTCCCTTTAAACTGTTTTTTTTTTTAAACATGGATAAATGAAAGCATGACGGAGATGTGTTATCTGCTCTGGTCACAGTAAAATCTGCCACGTTTACTGCTGAATCTTCATTGGCTAAGCAGAGCATTGGTAAGCCAAAAGCATATTTGCTGTCATTCGCTCTCATAGGACGCCTTAGGAGTTCTCTATAAAAACGTCATTTCCCTCATCGACGTGGCATTCTCTTCTTCCTCTCCTCCCTTCTTTCTGCCGCTTTCTTATTTTTTTTTCTGCCATCTCAGTTCCTTGTCTTCTTTTAAAAGTCTCATAAATCATGACATTAAGCTTTTACTCTACATTATTTATGTCGGTGTTAGAGAGTAAATAATAACTACTGATGCTGTTAATCGAACTACTTTTTTTGCATGACAGATGTAGATAGATGTAGCATATTATTTTTATTATATCATATGCTATATGTAGTATATTTTCAACTCTGTTATATAAATTAGCATATTCAAAGTATATTCGATTGTTGTAGCATTTTCTTTACATTTTGAAAAGTAGTTAGCTTTATGTTGTTATAGATACTTTGAGTATTTTGCAATATATATATAATAGTAGACATTTACGGGGCTGTGTTTTTTTAAATATATAAAAATGTAATAAAGAAGGAAAATGACTTCAGATATTAAGTCTTGTTTTCTACAAACAAAGCCATCAGTTCAAGCATGAAACAAGAAACAATATATGTTAATAGTGTAAGAAGAAATATTTCAATATTATTTTTTTCTTACCCCATAGGCAGATTTTCTCTTGAAAGAATTAAGTAAATGTAGCTTGATTCAAGATGAACAACAGAAATACTAAGATTTTTTTGCAGTGTAGCCTTTGATATAATTTAGTCAAAGACATAGGTGATGGCTGACAGCATTTCTTTAAATTATGATGAACACGTAGCTCAGAAAGCAAAGGTTTTAAAGTAACTTCACTACCGCTGGTGTGTATACTTGACTAAAGATCTTCTGGAGTAGCTTGTGATGAAAAAAAAAAAAAAAACATGATGCAAAACTGGTGTCTTTCAGCAGGTTTGCTCCTTTGAGCCCATCCAAGACTTTTGTTACCATTTGTCATATGATAGTGCTGATTTTTGGTGGATTTCATGCTTTGTTTAATAAAACAAAACTTGTGTAAAGCTAATGTGGCGCCACTTTTCATTCAAGCAAATATGCTTTTGTCTCTGTCACCCGTCAGTGCATGAGACGGTACGTCGGTCTTGGAGAGCCAGTCTGGTGTGTGGAGCTGAACGGACAACCATCTTTTAGCATCAAAGCAAATGGGGTGATTGACATTTCTGGGTGGCATGAGGTTTATGTCAGTTTGAGCAATGGTTTGGACATGCACATCCAAACAGATGCTCACTCTTAAAACGTTTAATCTTATTTAACATTCCACTGAGTCCACAAAACCAATAAAAAGCATGCTTTGCTCTTCTGTTACTGCAGTGTAGTTGTAAATAATTTAGTTATCATGTGCTTTGGCAGCATAATTTGGCCAACGCCCCAGTGCACTGCAGTGGTCACTCTCTGATGGACAGCTTTACATCTCTCTGTGAAGTTTTTTTCTTTTTCTTCCTCTCTAAAAGGAACACAGTCGCATGCAAACATCTGCTCTGTATCATTAAAAATAAAACCCAATGAAAACATGCACTGCAGTGCATTTATATAGACTTCTAGAGACTTTGGATTGATTGGGGTCCTGAAAAATGGCCTTTCTCTCTCTTTTTGTACAGCTGTAACAAATTGAATGCCTGACTCTCATCAGCAGCTTTGATGAATTACTGTCAAGCAGCATCCCCGTGTGAGCACGGTGAACGCAAGAGAACATCAACGCCAAGGCCTTCGTGACTTGGCGTTGATGTTCTCTACACAAAGCGAAAATAAACAACCAACATCCAAACAAGCACAAACTTGACATCATGTGGAAGTATGATATATGTTATTTCATCGTGTTTAATTTTGGAGGGTAGGCATCTAATGCACCAATTTACAGGTAGAGAAGTGAAAATAAACTGTTGATTAAGTTGAGGTAAGTTTGAGCAGGAATGAGATGATGGACCTATTTCACAGACTATGATGATGCATTCATCAACATTCAACAGTCATTCAATCCACCTCACTCTGTCACTCATATAAAACATTTTTTTATTATTTTGTAATGACCAACTGACTATCAATTATCCCTTATTTGTTCAACGGTTTATACTATGAAGTAAATAGTCAAAAATATGAAAGAAAGAAATAAATTTTAAGGTGGACATGAGGCAGACACAAACTATGGGAAAAAAAGGCATACTTGATGCTTCCAGCTGGACAAACTATATGGTAATTTGCATAACTGCATAATTGTAGCTGAGCACACACACAGTTGATTAAATGTGGACACTGAGACTGAGGTCCTTCACAGGACAGAAGAGGAGCATCTGATCTCATTCTCATTTTTACTACTCCAACCATACTGGAACCCAACACTAGTTTAAATGACCCAAGGATCCTTTCCAGATTAATCAGCATAGCATCTGAATCTAAATGAGAGCACTCAATTTTTCCATTCTCCATTCCTTTTGAATGTTTGATTTTTAGCAGGGAAAATGAGCACATTTTTGATCAAACAAATATTCTTGATTTCACCTACTTTTGCGTAATCAAGGTGCCTGAACTCATCTTGCTTCTTGGATGGATGATAATTAACTGGGCCATAAGGAGAAACATTTATGTGAAACTGATCCAAGGTTATGGGTGAGATTTGGGACAATCGGATGGTTTCCTGTGCAAGAAAAACTTAGTAGAAATATTGAACCATGCAAGCATGTTAAATCCAGAAAAAAAGCCCTTGTTCTGAGCTATCCAGAATTCTGAACCACCACAATTACCATCAATACTCATCATTAAAACATTTTCTAAACAGAGTCTTACAGTAATTACAAATATGTAAATTTGCTGTGCAAAGTTTTAAGCAAACATAATTAACACTTTACAATATGGGTTCATAAATATGCATTATTTGATGCAATTAATGCAAAAAATAATCTTGAGATAATAAAGAAATAATGTAATAATCTTATTTATTAGAATAGAAAGTAACGTGGGTCAAAATAATGAAAAAACTATTTTATATTTTGATTCATTAAAACAGACGGGTTGGAGTTGAAATGCATGGCTTTTAACCACTGAGGTATTGAAATTCAGTTAATATTATACAGCGTTATGGAATATTTGGAGTGTTGATAAGGAATTAATCCATGATGACACATTTACTTAAAATGTAAATGACTTTATATATGACTTCATATATGACTTTATTTAATGAGTCATACATTAACTCAAGATTATCTGTGCATGAACTATTCCATGTTAGTATGTTAGTACACCCAAACATTTTAAAGAAAACATTTTAAGAAAGCACAGATTGGCTGGACTGTATTAAACATGTTTATGACAAAGCAGAGCAAAGTATTAAAGTCTGAAGTTAAATGAATTAATGAAAAAAATTTTATGCACATTTTCAAACCATATAAACCATAATACTCATCTGTATGTCAAATACTTCAAATGAATCAATTCATTTCAATACATTCCTAGTTTGAGCAAATTTATGGCTGTTAATTGTAAAATCAAACAACCATTAATTATAATAAATATTGCACAAGATATAAGGCACTATTTTAGATTTTGTGACAACACTCATGTTCAGTGAATACACAAATGTTAACTAGTCTAGGTCTATATGTAATCAAATTCCCCAAATGTTATACTGGATGCATGGTCTTCACATTTTAAACCATCAAATTATTAGTTTTGTTGGACATTTTTCAATTGATTTTCATGACTGTAATCCATTTATCTTCAAAATAAGTTGGAATAAGCAGTGTGTTGGAGTGAATAATCAATGTAAACTGAGCTGAGTTTGCACTTTCCACCGCGTTTCGGTCTCCTCTCACATGCAAAAACACCAGACAATTATATATCCATCAATCAACTTTAACGCCAGATTTATGAGCCGTCTCCAGTCTACAAAGAAACAGAAAGAAAGATTCAGAGAAATAATGACATTAGGGTAACAGAGGATGACATTGACAAATTAAGAGAAATAGGAGGGGTTTTATTAGCAAGTTTGGTCCCACATCCTAGGAATTCTCAGACAGTGAAGTGACAGAGACAAGAGATCCCAGACGCCACAGTTAGCACATGAAGATCGTATTATGAATTGAGTTTGAAGAGAGTCAAATCAGTCTCATACAGTAAAATGATTCTATTGCTAAAATAAATGCTTAATTCAGAGATTGAAACATACATTCTAAGAAAAGTCTGTGAAAATATGGTCCATTGTACCATTTTTTACCAGATGTTTTAGCCATATTTAGAATTTTGCATTGCATTGTGTACTTTCAAAAAAATTGTGAAATAACATATTGAAGTACTAAAATCAGTTTTCTTTCTTTATAATGTACCACCATAAAAACACAGGTGGGAAAGCGCAAAGCTGATGAATCAAGGTTAATCAGAAGTATATATTAATATAGAAGATGCACAGGCTAATACAAACACAAAACACAATCACGATAACACAAATGGCACTGAAATAATGCACTAAACATTCATGTAACATGTAACATAAATTCCTAATGTACATAACTAATAACAAAAAACTCACTTACTGTAAATTCTAAGATTACTTGTTCTGTTTCACATACAAAATCTGTAAATTAAAAAAAAATCTGAAAAATTAGATTTATTACAGTGTATTACAAGGAAATGTACCCTTAACCAGTTAACAGGTCTTTGCTGTTTTTCTTACTTTTTATAATTTTTTTTACAATCTTTTACCCTTAAAAATAGAAACATTTGTACATTGTGTTGTAGGGCTGAAAGAAATGTGCATAAACTATTTTTGACAGGATATTATCCATTTTTCTACAGATTTTCTTTTCTGACACTATCTGACCATTTGACCTCTTTTTCTCATACATGCATTAACACATTCATACATTCAATAACGTGTGGTGAAGATCCATGTGTGATGAACTCAAACTGTGTTTGACAGACAGAGGGTGGTGTTTTTGATCTTGAGAATATTGTGACGAGCAGTAGGCGCTGTTTTGGTTCACAAAGATGTGGAACGAAATGACAGAAAAGAAAAAAGAAAAAAAAAAAGCATTAGCTCTTTAAACTGAACTCCACCGCTAGACCTAGAGAGAGATGGAAAGAGAGATTGAGGTAAAGACAAAAGATTGTGACCAGGGCAGGAGAACTCTCTGCTCAATCTAACACATATGTTGTGGGCTAACGGTGTTGTAGCCCAAGGGCACAGACAGCAGCAGCAGCAGCATGTGAAAAAGGTTTTCCACCCAGACCGCAATTCAAATTTAAGAGAGAGAGAGAGGAAGAAATTGAGAGGGGTTGAACTGAGATGACTGAGAGGTTGTGTTTGAGGAGGGTAGAGAAACCGAGAAGAAAGAGAGATGGAAAGATATGACAAACATCAGAGCCATCTGTGGATTAACACTTCAGAAAAAGCAGGTCCGTCAGCACCTCTCTGCTGCTCCAGAGAGCCCAGCATGGCCCTTAAACTCTTACTGCTGCCCAAAATAAAAATACACACTCACAAAAATACTGTGTGTGAAAATTGTAACTCGATTTAAATTAAGTGGAATAAGGAGTTAATGAAATAGAGGGAGAATCTGATTTAGCTTTAGCACAAGCGTGGCATGAATGGCGGTAAGTGGAGTTTTTGTTTCGTTCGTGGTGAGTTCAGACACTGATACTTTCCTCAAACATGTGGGCTTTCCACCTCCACAGTCACAGGGACCCCCTCTATAAAAAAAGATTATTAAAAAAAACTAGACTTTCTTGGTTATAAGTTGTTGCATTAAAAAACATAGAAATGAATACTTTTCTTCAGCAAGGGTGCATTAAAATGATCAAAAGTGACAGTCGACATAAAGTTACAAAAGATTTTTATTTCATAAATGTTGTTTTGAACTTTCTATTGATCAAAGAAGCATGAAAAAATGAATCGAGAAGCACCAAATCATCATATTAGAATGATTTATGAAAGATCATGCCACACTAAAGACTGGAGTAATGATGCTGAAAATCAAGCAGAAATAAACATTTCAAAATATATTAAAACATTCAATTTAAATTGTTAACAGTATTTTTGATTAAATAAATGCAGCTTTGGTGAACGTACAAGAAACAGTTCAAAATGTTACAACATTTTACTGATGCCAACTCACCTTAAAGTGAACAGTTAAACATTACATCAGTTTAGCATTAAATCATTTAAAACACCTTAAAAAAGGAATTGTTTATTATATTTATCTTATGTTTTTTGAAAACTAAAATCACTATTTCGGGTGATGCAACATTAAATCCTCGTTATTATAAAACTGTACTCACAATAACTGAAACAATATGCATTGTCCAAGATATTTATTATTTATCTGAAGTGACTTTAAAATGTTAAACATAACAAGCATTTTGTCACAGAGCCAGCAATATTCATAGTATACACATAATTTATTTGAACATTTGCAAAATTGCACGATAGAAAAGCAGAACAAACACAGGCATACTGATGTCATGCAGTGACCCTCACTCTAAGCATACAATTGAAACAAAAAGTTGCCTCTGGCCCCTTTTTCACTTTTGTACAATGTGTGGACTGGGCTAGTGCTGACTGTAGGGCTTAATGACTGTGTGTGAATGAGTATGAGTGAGTGACTCTTTGTGTGTGTGTGTGTGTGTGTGTGTGTGTGTGTGTGTGTGTGTGTGTGTGTGTGTGTGTGTGTGTGTGTGTGTGTAACCGGGGAGCAGCAGGAGGCAGGGGGTTAAGCCACTTTTGTGCAATCCTACCTGAACACATGTGGCAGAGAAACAAAGTACAGATCTCAGGAGCAAATCAAGAGATTTAGCGACACGGTAAGACATAAAAAACATACAGACAAGAAGGGTATAAATGACTAAAAATAAAGATTAAAAAAGTAACAAATTAAACTTTTTAAAATGATATACAATGATATATATTGTATGTGTTAAATCCAATCTTAGAAATGGATCTTTGGATCCTTATGGATCTTTTTTTTTGTGACTGCCACTCATAAACAAGCATTGAAACATGAGCGACAGCAGCTAAAAGGAGTGTGACGACAGCTGTCACATGACTTAAAGCCACAATCACTTCAGCTGATCTTAGGAAACTTTTACTGCAACACTGATTCTTTTTATTTGTCTCATTTTTGGACAGTCTTTTTGTGAGGTGATAATATTGTTTATCATTATAAGAGTTCATAAGATTTGATCATACATTTAGGGATTTGGTTGGAGCTAAAATGTTTGTTGATAACTAGGGTTGTATGTGTCAAGCTTTTATCTTTATATACTCTTTCTGTAATCTTTCCAAAAAAAAAAAAAGTCTTTATTTGCTTACTATCGCCATCTAGTGTTCATTTGTTCTGGAGGTCTGTATTGTCTAACATATGAAACATATGAAGAAAAGAAAAAAGTGATCTAATGTTGTTACATGTTTCTTTTTAGACTGTGAACTTCATACATATGCAGAACTGGAGTGTCGTAAAGATATGAACATATTGGACTCTAGTGGGTAAGTGACTGGCAGTTTGCTAACTCAACAACATAAGTGATATTATTGAGCATACATCTGCCGAAAATACGTAATCAAGATGCTGATGTAAAAACCATAGACTGTATAAGGTCAAAACCAAAAGCTATATATGGGGTAAACCAAAGATGGTTAGTTAAGAAATACAAAAGCAAAATAGGCCATAAATGAGAAATCCATGTGATGTGTGACTGTTAGCGCCATGCAGTTTAACTGAAACACAGTCAGTGAGACCTGCTGTATTACAGTAGTTGATACTACTTTCGATCATACAATGGCATCATTCTTTCTAATGACAATCTCTCTTTATTATGTGGAGGTTTTAATATATTGTGTCAGGATCTGATTCTACCGACACAGAATATTATACAAGTACCTGTTTGTTGTGTTTTTTTTTGTACTGGCTCACTGAAGTTGGTGTAACAGATTCAAACAGCATCTGTGTGTCTTTTATGCGCAACAAGGTATTTATTTGATCAGAAATATAGCAAAAACAACAATACTGTGACAATTACAGTAAATAAAATAACTGTTTTCTGTTTTCAGAAAAATACCTTACTGACCACATATTTTTCAGAAGCATGCTTACTTTACTACACCTTCAAAAACAGTTTGACACCCTGAAAACATGTCAATTCTGGCTACCCCACTTAAAAGGCTCAGAGGCCATCCTTGATAAAGTGTGATTGTTTCGAACTTATAAGATGCCTTATATACCTGAAGGAATAATGTATCATGGTACACATGTGATTAAGTGATTGAATTCACATTATTTTCTGTATTGTTAAACAAGGTAAATTAAACACTCAATTTCCATAAAATAGAAAAAATATATACATTTCAGCAATCTGTCAGAATTTGTTTTGACCATTCCATTTGAACAGCAGGTTCTTATTCTAAACAGACTATGCTGTTTCTATCGCACTAGTTAGTAAGACAGAGCAGGTGGCTGCATCACATGAGAATGGCTACATATTTGTGCACGTGCGCCTGAGTTTGTTTCTGTGGTCAGTGTGGCCAATCAGCACATTTCCAGTCAATGCAAACACAATAAACATCAAGGGTCAGTACCAGGCCCCAACTTGCTAGGTCATGGCTCTCTTTTGCTGTTTTATGTTTATTTACACCAGAGCAAAACTACATTACACACAAGCTTTTTCATACCAGTCCATTATAGCTAAAGATTTGAGTTAGAGTTACAATGCTGTCGACCAGAAAGGTGAGTAATTCATTCTGATGTATGTATTTGTTTTTTGGTTCTTTCAGAGTTACATAGTTTATATGTGCTGATGGATGAGTAAACACTGAGTTGCTGCAGTCCTTCAAAACCAGTACTGGTTTAAGTCCATAGGTCATAGGTTTCTGATGACTTCAAGAACATATCTGGTGTTCTGCTTTAATTATTAACTTTTAGTGGTAGTTCATGAAAAATTTATCAAAAAATTTATCGAAAAGTTTATTGACAAATCTATTTTTCTAACAAATATTAGTATGACAATACATTTCAGTTCACTCTCTTTTGCACTGTTATCATATAGTCTCAGTAAGGGAATAAAATGTCTTGCAAAAGCTAAGTATTGGCCCATAGTTAGAGTTCAAAAGGTAATCCCAACCCACATGTGATTCCATTCTCTTGGTTCAGTCTTTCATGATAATCAGTGTTTTGTCTGCCAAAATCAACTGGCTAAAAGCACTAAAGCAGTCCACTGTGCTGTGACCTAAATTTGTCTAAACCTTCAGAAAAGGTAAAACTTGTTTCTTGTTTTTGTTTTCAAAGTAGTGTTGTTACATATAATACTATGTAATTATAATATTCAACCTAAATTTGTAAAACCAACCTTCATATTCTGATTCTGTTTGAATGCAGGTCATTTATTTAATGTTTTTGAGCACTTATCTGCAGTATCATGTGAAAATGTAAAAAAACAAATTTAAAGCAAATTTTTAAATGCAGTTTTTAAGTGTATTTCTTCCGCATGTACTGTAGAAATGCCTTGAGAAATATCAAGAAAATATTTTATATTGATTTATTTGTATCTAATATTCATTGACAGTGACAGTAAATCTAAATGTTAATCTAATGTTGATATGATGTTCATACTTCTCTGTATATATTGGTGCAAGAATGCAAACTCTCTGTCTGTGATAAAACTATATTATATAATGTCAGATGTGTGTATATTGATGATGTCATGATGATGTGTGTGGGATTTTTTTTTTATTTGTTTTTTTTAGTGAGGAAGGAGTCTGTGTAGAAATGACTATGGTCTGTTTGAGTGATTTTGAGGAATATGCCAAGCAGCACCTCTCAAAGGCTACATGGGATTATTATGATGCTGGAGCTGATGACTCTTGCACCAGAGATGACAACTTGCTGGCCTATAAACGGTACTATACTGCTGTTAAAGGGATAGTTCATCCAAAAATGAAAGTTCTGTCATTAATTACTCACCCTCATGTCGTTTCAAACCCATAAGACCTTTGTTCATCTTTGGAACACAAATGAAGGTATTTTTGATGAAATATGAGAGCTTTCTGACCCGGCATAAACTGCAACAAGGCCAGCACATCCAGTTTCTACATCAGAACACCGGCTCCTTCGTCAGCAGCACCTCATGCGTGGTACAATAAGAGAAAAAAATGTTGAATAAAGACGTTATTTTTGTTTTCTTTGTCCGCAAAAATATTCTTGTAGCTTCATAAAATTACGGTTGAACCACTGATGTCACATGGACTATTTTAATGATGTCCTTACTACCTTTCTGGGCCTTGAACATGTCAGTGGCGTTGCTGTCTATAGAGGGTCTGAAAGCTCTCGGATTTCACCAAAAATACCGTAATTTGTGTTCTGAAGATGAACGAAGGTCTTACAGGTTTGGAACGGTGAAAGGTTGTGTAACTACTGAATTCAAATTTTTGGGTGAACCATCTCTTTAAATTTGTATTACTCTAATTTGTATTACCCTATACAATATTATGGTCCATTCTTATGAGTAATCTCTAACTAAACTGATATCAATAATTTAATCTCTTTCAGGATCCGCTTGAGGCCGCGGATTTTACGTGATGTGTCGCTCAATGACACTCGGACCTCTGTGCTGGGAATGGAGATAAGCTTCCCTGTGGGAATTGCTCCCACAGCTTTCCACTGCCTTGCGTGGCATGAGGGAGAACTGGCCACTGCTAGAGGTGAGAGTGTGATGAAGTGACTGGGTTCATTACTTCTTGTGTTATGCAGCACTTTGGCCACTAGATGGAAACTTGTTTGAAGCTACTAGTTTTACTTTTTTGCATCTTATCTCTCCATTCTTTAATTTCCCAGCCACTGAGGCAGTGAACACCTGTTACATTGCCAGCACATACTCCACATGTTCAGTGGAGGAGATTGCTGAAGCAGCGCCCAGCGGCTACCGCTGGTTCCAGCTGTACTTGTACCGGGACCGTAAGCTCTCTGAGCAGATTGTGCGCAGGGTGGAGGCACTTGGCTTCAAAGCTCTGGTGCTTACAGTTGATGTGCCCTACACTGGCAAACGCCGCAATGACATACGCAACCAGTTTAAGCTTCCACCTCACCTGAAGGTCAAGAACTTTGAGGGTATGTTCCAGGTAGGCCAGTTATTTATTTATTTATTTTTGAACATTTAAAATTCTGAAATCTGAACTGAACTCAAAATATTTTCACATTTTAGTAATTTATGAGCTAACTTAATTTGAGAAACGTTGTCTTTATACTATGGATCATTTACTGAATAAGATTTTGTCATTCTTATCGTATAACTGGGTTTTTATATATAAATATCTCACAAGGGGGATCATCACATTTTGGGGGGGTTACATAATACAGTTTGATATAAGCAGTAGAGGAAGGCCATGAAATAACAGAGAGAGGGAGTGGGAAATTTTTGCACAATGAATTTGAGCTTACGCTGCTTGTATAAGCATTATAGCTTACCAAGTTTAAGCATACAGTATCTTGTTACTGTATGTAATGTCTGCTTGTATGAATCCCTTTACAGGAGCAGGCTGGTTCCCAGGAGGAATACGGGATCCCTGCTAACACACTGGACCCGTCGATCAGCTGGAAGGATGTGTGCTGGCTCCAGTCTCTATCACGGCTGCCTATAATCATCAAGGGCATCCTTACTAAAGAGGATGCAGAGCTGGCCGTAGAGCATGGTGTCCAAGGGATAATTGTGTCTAATCATGGGGGCCGGCAACTGGATGGAGGGCCTGCAACGGTAAGGCAATCTATCCATGTCTCGGTAGTTTAGACATGATTCCTACCCTTCAGACAGTTAGACCTTGACCTTATATGTCACACAGATAGATTGTCTACCTGAGATAGTAGATGCAGTGCAGGGCCGGGTCGAGGTCTACATGGACGGAGGGATCCGTACGGGCAATGATGTGCTGAAGGCCATAGCCTTGGGAGCCAAATGTGTGTTTATTGGCAGACCAGCAATATGGGGCCTGGCTTACAAGGTAACTGTGTGGAAAGCAGTGTTTCTAATGTTTGAAAATCTATTTAAGCCTGTGCTGAATTTTCCATTAACAAATTGTCAGATACTCGCGTGATATTTGGTGCAGATAAGGTATTCATACACAGTATGTTTTGATCAGGGAGAGGAAGGAGTCAGAGAGATCTTACAGATTCTACACGACGAGTTTCGCTTATGCATGGCGCTGTCAGGTCAGTCTGCTATGTGAAATGTAATGTGTCATGTGTAGCCGACAAAAAATAGGTCACATTTTGATTCTCTTCATTTCAAATCGCCTTTTTTTCTGCTAGGTTGCCGAAATGTTGCTGAGATCAACAGGAACCTCATTCAGTTCTCCAGACTTTGAACAGCAAAGAGGACTTTAGTAATTTCTGCTTTACCACTGACAGCAAAGATCCAGTTCATCCACTATTAATTCTAAATGTATTCAAGAAAAACTGTTGATTTAAGTCACATTTAGCAAAAATGACATATTTACATATGTTCAGAGTGTATGGATGGTTTTAGTACAGTATTTTTATTCCAGTAAACACTATGCACGGCACTGTATAAATTCCACACTATTTTGTCTAAGAGTGAATTATTTTAGTACCAATGAATCTCCAATCAGAAATTGTCAAATGTATTTATATAGTGCTTTTTAAAATACAAATTGCTGCAAAGCAGCTTTATTGTAGTAAAGAGAAAAACAGCAGCAAAATTGTTCATTCAGGATTCAAATGTTTCGGTTCTCATAATTATGACATCTATTTCAACTATAAAGCAGTTATGCAGAAGATAATAATCCAGTAAATGACCTATTTTGTGCTTTACATGCTCCACTGTATGGCAGAAACTAATTCACAGGACTGAGTAAGTCCGTAATGCCCAAAGTCAACAACGCTATCTTATGTAAATTAAATAATGTGCAGTTATTTATCAATTTATCATCAGTACTGAAACAATTGAACATTAAAATATCCAGTGTGGCAATACTAAATAATACAAAAATTCTCTAAAAGTAATGAAGGATGGTACTGTATATGTTAAGTCAGTATTTATCTGACAATTAGTGCTATACTTTTTCTGTTGACTTCTTACTTTTTTAAAAGGTCAACTCGATTTTTCCCTCTAAAAATAAACACATGGTACAAATGTATGCATTTATCTCGTATTTGAGTGCGCATTGTTTTTTTTTCACTCTGTCTTAAACATAAAGATTGTTTGCTTTACAGGCACTACAGTAAATAAACTGTAAACTGCTAAAGCAGCACAAAAAAATGCAGATCTGCTATCAGACTTCCTCTTTTCACACCAGCTATGGGTTCACCTCATGTGTATCAAACACAACTTCAGAGTGCAAATGCAGCTAAGGGAAGAGCAAAGGCTTAAACTGAAGCCTATTAAAAGTAACATGTCAAAAGGAGGAAGACAGAAGGTTTTGAAACAACATGTAACTTTGTGTGTGTGTTTGAGCGAGAGAGAGAGAGAAGTGACACAGGAAGTCAATGAGGTTGTGGTAAGCAGACTCTACATACCCATTTGTGTCGACTGAGTGTGATCACAGCGTGATGCTTTGTGCTAAAATGAGAAGAAACTTCTGAAACCCCCTGAGAAAGCACCACGTCTCGGTAAGCTCCTTTTATTTTATGTAGTCCATCTTTCTGAATTTTACCCCACTCATTAACTTTACATTTGTGAGTCAGTGCTTTGAAGAGAATGTGTAATGTAGTACTGCTATTTAGTAGGAAGCAGTAGAAAAATATTCTGTAAGTTAAGTATTCAGCTGAAGTTTATCTGCCAATTACTTTTGTGAACATAACTATAGAAAGTCTTTTTATACACACACACACACACACACACACACACATAAATTGAAGAGGCCGTGTCTTTCTAAACGGCATCTTTGTGTTCGTTGCACATAGATGGCAGCGCTAACTTCCCCTTTCAGACCTTGTTGTTTCTGAAACTTTTTTACTTTGATCCAAATATTGTTCATGCAGATCTGTTGAAACACTTCACCATTTGTTCTCTTTTTTTATATATCAGAAATCCCATAGAGAGCAAAGAAGCAGACCCAAAAGACATGGGGTAAGTTCTGACAGTTTTATGAAGTTATTGCATCATAGGCCTTTCTAGGACAGTTTGGACAGTCATGTTGTATAATAAACTGAAATTTGTACTTTTGTAATGATTTTTATTTATTTATTTCTCAGATTTTCTTCATTGCTTTATTGCAAAAATACAAACAAGAGCTGAAATAAATCTCAAAGATTTAGTTTAGTTTATCTAATAGAAACGTGCTTTCGTTTTGAGGCTTAGTTGACAACTAAGATGTGTGATACAGTATACAAAAATCTTTTTTTCTGTTAACATACACATATTTACTAGCACATACAATAATCCATTTAATTAGTGAACTGATAGTATTTGACAGAAATTGTCAGCTAAATGCTTACTTATTATTACAGAATATTATTGTAAATTAGAGGAAAGGTGGAATATAGGTCTTTCATGTGATCTTCACTGTCAAAGTTTTAATAATGTCTTTCTTTCAGCAACAGTGGAGAGGAAGGAAAACTGCATCGCAGACTTTCTCGAATAGGGAGCAGATCGCAGAGAGAGCCGCCACGACCCCCTCCTCAAACAGACAGACCTCCAACGGTGGTTCCTCCAAGACCTGCTGAGACTGCTCCAAAACCTCCAGAACCTGCACCAAAACCAGTTGCAATCCTCCCAAAACCTCCAGTGGCCCAAAAGCCCACTGGCCCTCCAAAGCCACAAATACAAGTATTCAACAGCACAGAGCATGGTGCTGCCATACTCAATGTAAGACAAACACATCAGAAAAGGTGGAAACAAACAGAGAAAGGCTGTGTACAATGCTAGAATGGTGATTTCACTGCAAATACTGTATATTAATGGCAAATGTTTCCATGTCCCAGGGGTTGGATTGTTTTCGTGGTGATGAGACTCTTTGCGATGTGACTCTGGTACCTGGTGACAGCAGTGAAACTTTCCCAGTCCACAGGGTCATCATGGCTTCAGCCAGTGACTACTTCAAGGCCATGTTCACGGGTTAGTCTTACTAAATCCAGAAGGAGGAGCTTTATTGTCCAAAAGTATAGGCCAAAATTTTAATATTTGTAATATTTTGTTCAAACATGTCTCTCCCTTTTGGTTTGCCAGGTGGCATGAGAGAGCAGGAGCTGAAGGAGATTAAGCTCCATGGGGTGAGCACAGTCGGCCTGAAGAACATCATCGAGTTCATCTACACATCTCGTGTGAGCCTGAGTCTAGGCACCCTTCAGGACACGCTAGAGGCGGCGAGCTTCCTCCAGGTGCTTCCCGTTCTCAGCTTCTGCAACCAGCTACTCAGCAGTGAGGTATAAACCCTTAAGATGTGGTGTTTGTTCTTCCTTTGCATGAATTTTTCATCTGTGCGTGACATGATAAGCCATGTTTTCTACATGCCAGATCACTATAGAAAACTGTGTGGAAGTTGAGCGCATTGCCAGGGATCTTCTTCTGGAAGATGTCCAAGAACACGTCCACACGTTTGTGTGCGAGAACTTCTCTGAGCTGGTGCAGAGCGGCCGCCTCCTGCAGTTGTCCCAGGCGAGCATAACGTATGCCCTCTCCAGTGACTCTCTGAAAGGTTTCTCTGAAATGGAGCTGTACCGCATCGCCCGTACCTGGCTGTCCCATAAACCCAGCGAGCGGCGTCCTGCAGCTTACTCTCTGATGCGCCACATCCGCTTTCCTCTGATGTCCCCTGCTGAGCTCCTCCAGATCTCTCAGGAGGAGCAGACTGAAGAAGGAGCAGTGAGCAGAGGAAAAGAAGAAGGAGAGCCGTTCATGCGATCAGACACGGCCTGTGTCAACCTCCTCCTGGAGGCCAGCAACTATCAGATGCTTCCCTTCCTCCAGCCGGCGCTTCAGACGGAACGGACCCGGATTCGGTCCGATTGCACTCACCTGGTGGCTCTGGGTGGTGTAATGAGGCAGCAGCTGGTGGTCAGCAAAGAGCTCAAGCTGTACGATGAGGAAGACGGAGGCACCTGGAGGGCGCTCCAACCTATGGAGGTGCCACGTTACCAGCACGGAGTGGCTCTTCTAGGGGACTTTCTTTACATTGTGGGAGGTCAGAGCACTTACGACACCAAGGGTAAGACAGCAGTGGACAGCGCATACAGGTATGATCCTCGCTTTGACCGCTGGTTGCAGGTGGCCTCTCTGAATGAGAAGAGGACGTTCTTCCATCTGAGTGCTCTTAAAGGGAAGCTGTATGCTGTTGGAGGGAGAAATGCCACTGGGGAGATTGGTAAGAACATGTTTTACCAATTACTCTGTACAATATATTCCAGTTGTGTTTCAACTGTAACAGAAAACTGTCTGTTGTTTAGATTCGGTGGAGTGCTACAACTTGAACAAGAACGAGTGGACTTTTGTTGCACCGATGTGTGAACCTCACTATGGACATGCTGGCACAGTACATGGAGGTCTGATGTATGTGTCAGGTGAGTATCCACCCTGATGTGAGATCAATGTGAAAAGGACATGCATATTATATGTAGGTGTGCATTAATGCAGTAACATCTGTGTTACATAATGAAAGGAGAATTTGTATACTAATTAAATGTGGCTCACCAAGCATGTGGCCTTAATCCACCACAGTTCTCTGCGTGGGTCTAATGAATGCACTGCACAAGAATTATTTTATTACACTCAAAAAGGAAGAAGAAAAAACACTTTTTGGTCGACTCTTAGCAACTTTGCAACCTTCACCTAATGGCGAAGTTCCAAGAAGTAGACTCAAAACTAACATGAAACAAATAATCGGGGAAAAGAGCTGATTTAAGCTGAACTGGATCACTCATCTGAGCTTAGACCGCAGTCTAAAAGGGGCACGGCAGGCTTGTTGGCTGTTTATTACTGCTTATAAAGCACATATTCTGCATGATCTATTTCTACATCCCTAATCCTACCTACAGTAATAACTACCTACCCTAAGCAGCAAATTAAAGGGTTAGTTCACCCAGATAGCAAAATTATGTAATTAATAACTTACCCTCATGTTGTTCCAAACCCGTGAGACCTCCATTTATCTTTGGAACACAGTTTAAGATATTTTAGATTTAGTCCGAGAGCTCTCAGTCCCTCCATTGAAGCTGTGTGTACAGTATACTGTCCATGTCCAGAAAGGTAAGAAAAACATCATCAAAGTAGTCCATGTGACATCAGAGGGTCAGTTAGAATTTTTTTTTAAATTACACTTTAAGTTTTAATCGTACAGATAAGAGCAATACATCAATCGAATCTGTAAAGGGTCTACTTTTATTGGATACAGACATAATAACAACAAAACTTTGTGCACTTATAAAATAAAGATAACAAACAAGGTGTGCTGTCTGCAGCCTTTGTCTGCGCTGATCTTCATTTACAAACACGTCATTAAAATGAACTGTAACTCCGTGAATACTCAACGAAGAGACACGAGAGAGATATCTATAGAAAGCTTGACATGTCTACTTTTAAACTAAACAAGTGCCGCCTAAAACAGATATTCTGTGATAAAGTAATCCTTATGAAAACAACGCGATGTCCGTTTTTCATGTCTCCCTTCATTATATCTAATGTGACCACGCCCCCGCGCTGAACGCGCTATTCAGATTCATGAATACGCCCATGACAGAAGAAAAAGCAGCCAGACTGTTCTTCAAGTTTTTATTTTACTGTTTGCTACGCGATGAGAAGAATAAGACATAAATCACCCCAAAAAGATGTGATGTGGTTGAGGATTTGAGAAATGGATTTCCTCAAAAAAAAAAAAATTAAGCACTTTATTCAGCAGAGATCATAAACATGAGTAAGTCTCTTTTCATTTATGTATATACTTGTACCATTTTTTACATAACGTGTAAACATTTTACTAGTTAGACTTTTTCCAAACTATAATACCTGACTAAATGTATAATCAAGTGAAATATTATGAAGTTTCAATAACAATATACAACACTATACCATTCAAAAGCTTGATGTAAATAATATAAAATTAACAAATAAATGTAACTGTAACAAATGTAACAAAAAATGGTGTTCTTTTAATTTATCCCCCCTAAAAAAACTGAAAAATATTCTCAGCTCTTTTCAACATTAATAATAATAGTAATAATGGTAATAATAATAATAATAATAACAATAAATGTTTTTTTTTTGGTAGAAAATAAGATTGTTAAAAGGATTTCTGAAGGATTGTGTGACTTGAGTAATGGTGCAAAAAATTAGTTTGAAAGTCAGCTTTGATTGTTCCTAATAAAGTGTTTAACTGCTCCCCCAAGTGGATATTAAATTATGTTGTGGGATAATTAAATATATTCTAAATAAACTACAAACACAAAATTATATAGATTTATTTTGTCTTCACATTCTTTCTTGTAACTCCTCACTCACAGTGGCACAGATGACTGAGAGGCTCATTATGCAGGCCTTTGTCTTCTCAGGTGTAAATCACAATGATATTCATGATAGTTGACGCCTACTCGCATATGAAGTCTTAGAAAATTTAAATCAATATATTGTTTTTTGTAAGTGAGTAAACAAGATGATTTTCACATAATTTAGAAAGAAAAATTCTAGGCTACAAGCTCCAGTTCTCAAAAATCCCGGGAACCATTGTTCTTTATGTGTTTTTTTGCCTTATTCAAGTGATTTAATATTTTTAGTTTTTCATTAACCATGCATAACATTTTTTTTTCTCAAAAACACAATCATGTACATACATGCTGCTCACATATTATTATAGCCCAGTTTGTGCTGATTACAGTGAGATTAGACTTTAACCATTTAGATATTTATAAGAAACTGAAAAAAGCACAAATGTCAGGGCATGACAAAACTTCTCCAGGCCCCAAAAATACCCTTAGACTCCAGAGGGTTAAAGATCCTATACTTCAGCTATACTCCTGCTGACATGTTTGTTTCTGCAAGAATAAAGAATAAGCTCGCTTTTAATACCATCAGGTGGAATCACAAGAGATGCTTTCCAGAAAGAGCTTCTGTGTTACAACCCCGATGGAGACATGTGGAGCAGACGAGCAGATATGATGGAACTCCGTGGTCTTCACTGCATGTGCACTGTTGGCGACCGCCTCTACGTCATGGGTGGAAACCACTTCCGGGGGACAAATGACTATGATGATGTGCTAAGCTGTGAATTCTACAGCCCTGAAACTGACCAGTGGACAGTGGTCGCTCCGATGCCCAGGGGTCAGAGCGATGTGGGCGTGGCGGTCTTTAAGGGCCGCATCTATGTGGTGGGTGGTTACTCCTGGAACAGCAGATGTATGGTGGATATCGTGCAGTGTTACGACCCTGAGAAGGATGAGTGGGAGAAGGTCTTCAGTGTCCAGGAGCCTCTCGGAGGCATACGGGCCTGCACTATGACAGTCCATTGCCCAAAAAGGTCAACAGATGAGGGTGAAATACAAGAGTGTCCTCTTTTAACATCCAAAAGCTGAACAGATGGTTTAATAAAGCTATTAGCCTTTAAATGTGACATACAGAAATCAGCTTCACATTCCAGTGATGTGTATTACAAAAAAGGTTGAATGATTTGATCAATGTACATGCCACTTTATTAATATCTGAGCTGGGGTAAGGGAAAATAAATTGCTTGTAAAAAAATAAATAAATAAATAAACCGCTAGTTCACCATTATTTGTTTAAATGTGCACAACTTTGTTTAAATGCTGTTCTCTTTCAGTGCCTGATGGCCACAGAGCTTAATTTTTTTTTATCTATAAATTATTCTCTTTTATGGGTAACTTGCTTAAGTTACTTTTATATGCTTTGCAATATATATATATATGAATTTGTTTGTGTTTGGTATCTTTCATGTACATTTCTTAACATAAAATGTCTACTGATTGCATTCAAGCAAAAATAAATAACTAATAATAATAATATTGCATGTCTTTATTTCTTTTTCTACTTTTTAAACAAGGGCTAGATAATATATTGTAAACATACATAGGAATATTTTGAATTTTGTATTTAACAATATTACTGTTTGCGCTGTAATTTCTTCGTGGGTGTTTTTATTCCTTTATTATTCAGGTAGGACAGTTGAGAAAGGACAGGAAAGCATTCGGTAGAGAGAGGGGGCGGGATCAAAACCTCGAAACGGGAAGCTAAACTTGCTGACAAGATTTATTTTTTGCATTTTAGCCTTTTATTATGATAGGACAGACCAGAACTGACAGGAAGTGAAGAGGGAGAGAGAAAAAGGGCAGGACCAGGAAAGGCCCTCAAGTTGGGATTCGAACTCGGGACGCCAGTATGTTGGCATGCTACCCACAAGGCTATTGGCACCCGAAGTTGCAATGTAATTCTGATCGCATAAATGCAACTTTGCTGAGCATAAGGTACTTCTTTCAAAAACATTTGAAAAATCTTACTGACCCAAAACTTTTAAACAGTAGCCTAATGAATAATCACCACTGACAAAATTAAAATTAATTGAGATGTAATCCATATATCGTACATGGTTGTGTGAACAGAACAGAATGTGCCGTACAACCTTGAGTGGTCCATGTTTTGGCAAAGTCATAATCAGAAGACAAAGAACAACAACCCAGGGTCTGTAGACACCCAGAGTAAACGTAAAACACTATTACACTAAAGACTGACTGAGACTGTCCCCAGACTTTAACTGTGCTCATATCCACATAAAAGCAATCTAAGCTACTAAGAGAAGTGGAAAAGTCAACATGATCAAATATCTGAGAAAAAAAAAGCTTTTATGTTAATTTTTGATGTTTAAGTCAGTTTTTGTAAAACAAATGTTGCTATTTTATTCTAGTAATGTTTAAGTAAAACAGCAGTTTTTTTTAAAATAATAATAAAAATAAATAAATAATAATTGAATAATAATAATAAATTGATAATAAAATTGAAATAATAATAAAAAAAATTTGCACAAGATACAAATATAATAAAAATTATATTAAAACAAAAAATTTTACTTGAGAAATAGTTACTTTACCCCTACAATCTCCTTATGTATCTTTCACATTGTCTATTTGATCATATGTAACATCGTTGCATTGATAAAACCTATTCAGTTGATTTCATGTCAATAGTGGCTTCTTTTTGTAAAACAGCAATCCAAAAAAAAAATACATCAAATTAAGCAGACTGCTGGCCAACACCTTGACACTGTTCTCAACTCCCATCCCCCGTCCATGGCATTGAAGCTGTCCTTGGCAATAAGGCTTAAAAATGCATCACCCTCCAAGTCTGCTCCACCATCTCTAAAGGCTCATCACATCAACGTGGTTTCCAGACTCTGCCCTCTGGATCGGTTTCATCAAAATAGCATTAATACAAAGTGTTGCCCAGGAGTGAAGTGGTGCTGGTGGCACTTGCCATGACTATGTCGGGAGATGTGTGTGTTGTGACGGGAGCCTGCGGGTTTCTGGGAGAAAAACTGGTCAGGCTGTTGCTGGAAGAGGAGAAGCTTTCTGAGATCCGACTGCTGGATAGAAAAATAAAGTCTGAGCTAATACAGTCTCTTGATGGTAAGTGATACTCAGCATTGGGGAAAGATACTTTTAAAAGTAATGCATTAAAATATTGCGTTACTTCTTTAAAAAGTAACTAATTACTATTTTCTGTAAAGTTTTTTTTTAACTTTTTTCAATTATTTGTAAGCAACAAATTGAGGCCGTTGTCAATAAGTTTCTCTGTTTGTGTCCTCAGATTGCAAGGGAGAGACTAAAGTGAGTGTTTTGGAGGGTGATATCAGGGATCGTGAGCTACTGAGAAGAGCATGTAAAGGAGCAGCACTGGTTTTCCACACTGCATCTCTCATCGATGTCACTGGAGCAGTTGAATACAGTGAATTATATGGAGTTAATGTCAAAGGTGAGAGCTCTGTGCTGGTCATTAGCACATGGTAACAAGACTCAATCAAAAGACTCAATCACTTGAAATTTATGGAATCCTGTAATGCAATTAATTTCATTTTTATTATTTTAGTTATTTTTTATGGACACTGTAAATAAAATGAAAAAAAAAGCTTAGAGTCAAATAGGTTGGGAATAACAAATGATTGATGTTTACTTTTATGCCAAAAATCATTAGGATATTAAGTAAAGATCGTGTTCCGTGGAGATATTTTGTAAATTTCCTACTGTAAATATATTAAAACTTTTTATTAGTAATATACATTGTGAAAAATTTCATTTGGACAACTTTAAAGGCGATTTTCTCATTATTTAGATTTTATTGCACCCTCAGATTCCAGATTTTCAAACAGTTGTATCTCGGCCAAATATTCTGGTCCTGATATAATTGTCCTGTCCTAACAAACCATACATCAAAGGAAAGCTTATTTATTCAGCTTTCATATGATGTACACTTCAACAAACCCTTATGACTGGTTTCGTTGTCCAGGGTCACATATAGTAATCAGAGACAATTCAATTATTTTTCTATTACAGGAACACAGCTGCTGCTCGAGACCTGCATCCAAGAAAACGTGGCCTCCTTCATTTACACTAGCAGCATTGAGGTGGCTGGTCCCAATCCCCATGGTGATCCAGTAATTAATGGTAATGAGGACACCCCTTACTCCTCCTGTCTTAAGTTTAGCTACAGCAAAACCAAGTATGAGGCTGAACAGATTTGCCTTCAGGCCAGTGGAGAGCTGCTCCGTAATGGAGGTCATCTGGCTACCTGTGCACTGAGGCCCATGTTCATCTATGGACCAGGCTGTCGATTTACTTTAGACCACTTGAGGAATGGAATCCGCAATGGAAATGTGCTGATAAGAACATCACGACGAAATGCAAAAGTGAATCCTGTATATGTGGGAAACGCAGCCCTGGCACATTTACAAGCAGGTCGGGCCCTCAAAGATTCCCAGAAAAGGGCCGTGATGGGTGGAAACTTCTATTACATCTCAGACGACACGCCGCCTGTAAGCTACTCAGACTTTAACTATGCTGTTCTTTCACCTTTAGGCTTTAGGATAAAAGAGAGGCCCATTCTGCCCTTCTCACTTCTGTATCTTCTGTCGTACCTCATGGAATTACTGCACGTTGTGCTCCGACCCTTCCTGAAGTTCACTCCTCCCTTAAACAGGCAGCTGCTGACCATGTTAAACACACCCTTTAGTTTCTCATATCAAAAGGCCCACAGGGATTTTGGATATAGCCCTCGCTATAACTGGGAAGAGGCATGTAAGTGCACTAGCGACTGGTTAGCATCTGTCTTACCCACAGAGAGGCAACAAATGAACTTGAAATAAATTAACAGTCATGTTCTGTCTGATTTTCTTCTAATTAGATCCACGGTAGTAGAAAACATTCACTGTCTAATGTTTAGTGAATAATGCTTGTTTTATGGTTAAAGAATTAAACATCTATAACAAATAGAAATAAATATCCATTTAAAGATGTAGTAAGTAGTAGTAATAGAAAAGTACTAAAACCTTTTACTTATTTCAAAAAGTAAAAGATTTTATGACTTTAATAAGACAAACCAAGCATCAATGCTGTTGAGACAGTACTTAATGAATTTCAAATGCCTTGCAATTAAACAATATGTTGTGGTAATTCATAAGCCTACCTGTCTGAGTCTGTATATTACTCCACTTGTCTGTTGGTGTCGTTTAGTGGTCAGGAGATTTCAGTGACCCATATTGCATGTTGCAAGTTTTTATTCATTTACCAACATACGGAGAACAAGCAATTTTGAGGAAACATGCTTAGTATCATGAATATTTGATAAATGCTGTGAAATTGATCATTGAATGTTACTATAACTTTTATATATGATATCCAAATAAAATTGAAAACAGATTTGTCAGCTTGCCTGGCAGGATGAAATATATTGCTGACCATTTAAAATTAAAAAACAATTTTGTCTCTTTTAAGAAAATATATACTTTAAAATTTCATGAATGACATTAATAACATTCTGTAAGAGCAAGAAGCATTTCTGTGTAATGTACTATTTTTGCATCACAATATTACTGTTATTGTATATATTATATGATTTAAAATCCTTTTGCAGGCTAAAATAACATAAAAGCAAGTGCAACAACCTGCTCACCATCTGACCTATGACATCCTATGACACGTAATTCATGTAATACAATTTATTATGGGTCCACATACACCAAATATCTTAAAAGAGGAGAAGGATGAAGAAGCCCATCAGTTCCAGTTATTAAAGAATTAGCCACTAATCAATACTTCATCATCATAACATACTGTTGTGATTGTACCATTGGTAATAGCCTCTTTTTCTCCTCTCTCCTTGCCTCCTTTCTCCTTCCATCCCTAACAGGCGTCTCATAAAGACGAAGAGGATGGTTCTCCGCAATGAGGTGTATTTGAGTAGTAGGCTACCAAAGTCCTTTTAAGGTATTCTATAGTCTTTGGTAGTACACAGTGTTCGTGAATCGTGTACTAGCCTACATAGTGATGTGATGTGACACTTGAACCGAGGCATCGGAGCTTGTGTCGAGAATAAATGGGCGTGCCAGATGAAGCCTCGATTCAAAGCTTGTGTAGTTACCCTGTTTTTATACAGTCTATGGCTGCTGCCTAGAAATCACGTGACCAATGTCAAACGAAGCTTCACTTTCTGTCTAGTCACGTGCGTGATTCACTATGCGTGTCAAAATGTTCGATCCCACAGATCTTACTTTAAGAATAAGTTTTATTCTGACTTATTCATTTTCATTTTAGATACCCAGTGAGAAAAGTAATATGAAGAATACAAATTATTTTAGTAAAATTAAATATTTTTCTACGTTATTCTTCTATTACATTATATTGATATTCGTACTGGTATTAATTGCACAGTTTAATGGGTAAATTAATTTATCAGCAACAGAAATTCAACAAAAACAAACACACACACTGTTCGGCTTTTATTTGTGCATATAACTTGAATCGATCTATGGAACCCCACCCCAAAATACATTTTTTGTCATTAATCACTTACCCCATGTCGTTCCAAACCTGTAAAAGCTTTGTTCGTCTTCAGATCAAAATTTAAGATATTTTGGATGAAAACTGGGAGGCTTGTGACTGTCCCATTGACTGCCAAGTAAATTACACTGTCAAGGTCCAGAAAAGTATGAAAGACATCATCAGAATAGTCCATCTGCCATCAGTGGTGTAACGTTGTGAAGCGACAAGAATACTGTTTGAATGTGAAGAAAACAAAAATAACAACTTTGTTCAACAATTCTTCTCCTCCGCAGTCGATGCGGAAGTGTGTGTATGCTTCGTGATACTCCCTAAAATGGAGGCAAGCCACAGCAGACTGGATGAGGAGGAGAAGAATTGTTGAACAAAGTTGTTATTTTTGTTTTATTTTGCGCACAAAAAAGTATTTTTGTAGCTTCGTAAAATTATGGTTGAACTACTGATGTTACATGGACTATTTAATGATTTCCTTACTATGTTTCTGGACCTTGATCGTGGTAGTACCCTTGCTGTATGGGAGGGTCAAAGAGCTCTCAGAATGCATCAATAATATAATAATTTGTGTTCTGAAGATGAACAAAGTTTTTATGGGTTTGGAACGACTTGAGGTTGAGTAATTTGTGATAGAATTTGCTTTTTGGGGTGAATTATCCCTTTAATCCTACAGAGCGTCTTTCACAGGCTTTTGGCTGCTTTATTTTTACTAACCACCAGATGAAGCTGTTTTTGACACTCTTGTAGCTTTTAATCTTTTTCCAAAATAGTGCTTCACAAGGCTTCATTTGCCTATAACTAGTACTAACTACACACTCCATACCAGTGGCTTGTCTGGTCGTGAGCTGTCCTATGTTAAGACCTTCACGCCATCTTAAGGCCATCTTTTCCGTCCTGGCACATAGATCTATTCACATAAACACATCAATATCAATTTATGATGCTCAGTTTTTTATGGTACCATTTACAAAGTAAAGCAACAGCACTTTTGCAGAAGATAGCCCTATGGGGGAGTCTGAACCTGAACAAACAAACAGTTGATGATAATGTCTTTCAAGTGGGGCCAATTGATTGTGTTAGTTTCACTTCAATCCAACTAAAACTCTTCTGAGAGTTTTGGCTCAACACTGTGCCAAAGAGGCCAGAGTCCAGTGCCTCTGGACAAACAATCAAGCATTTCATTGTGTGCTCATAGGTTCACAACCAGCTGCAGACCAGTGAACAGATCGTTTGTTTTAATTTGTTGTAGTCAAAGCCCAGAAAGATTCTCCACTAGCTACACAAGTTATCACATGATGGAAGCTGGGAATTAATGCCTCTCATGCTGACATGGTTTATTCCAGCACACCAGGAATGAAAGGAAAAACCATTCATCTCGCTTAATCGGATATTGAAGCATTTTTCTCATAAACAAGCATTGTGTAACGGATTGTGGCTGGATATTAAGTGGATTCCAGGCTTCTTATGACAACTAACTGAAGAACAGGAACAAATGCATTGAAAGGACGCAGAGAGAGAAAGAGTGAATTTGCACCCAGTGAAGAAACAGTCAGGTGATTTCATCATGTTGATCAATGAAGACATAGCTTGGAAATGGATCAAGACTTTTGTTTATTTGACAATTTGCATTACCTCTGCTGTGGGTAAGTTCAGTTTAGTTCAATATCAAATAGAATAATTCTTTAATTGTTCCAATCATATTGGGTAAATACACCACACCTGAATTTAAATGATCTGCAGTTTTAGTTAGTAGTGCAGATGTTTATCTGGAGAAAGAGAAACACTGAAAACTTAAGCTAACATTTGTTAATATAAATATGTACAGAATTTGATTGTAGTCATTTTAATGTTTACAAATCCACTGATTCATTGAAAGCCTAATAAATTCAATTAAACTAAACTAAACCAGAGAGCATTTGACCTTTTTAAAATATACACAGAAGCACACAGAGAATTACAAAATGGAGGTACAAAATCAAAACCATATTTAAAAAAAAGCATGTTGAATTGCTTGGATCAAAATAAAAAATGCATTACTTTAACAGTACTTGTATTTTTGACGGCTGCAATTTAACATGTTTTTAAATGTATTCGCCTTCCAAAGTTCATTTCCAAAATATGCAGCTTTTGTAATTACCAGGACCACCTTTATTATTTAATATGTAATATTTTACTTTTACAAATTCAATTTTACAAAGTCAAACTTACACATCTGGGGACAGCAGAGACGGCAGTGTCTGGTGAATCTGGTGAAAGCCACCAATTACAGGTTAAAATCCATAATATTTGGCCTTGTACTGATGGTATGAATTCCATGCATACGAATTTACAGGTAATGAGGAAGCATCCCGAAAGTGTGCTGACTTCAACAACACCACTTTGCTGGGATACAGACAGGGCACCAAGCTCCAGGTTCAGTACCTTCTTCTTTCACGAAAGAATGCAGACTGTGCCAGCCTCTTCACACAGGACTGCCTCAACCATACCCAGAAACACACGCATTACTTCAACTCATCCCTCCCCACTAAAGTCATTGTTCATGGATACAGGTGAAGCATTTAATTAGCAGCATTTTATAAAAGGAAAGCATGTGAATGACCTTTTACACAGATGACTCTTTGATATACTGTGTTTCAGGGCTCTGGGCAGTAAGCCTTCCTGGGTGAGTGGCTTATCCCAGGCTCTACTGCGGGAAGAGGACGTGAATGTTCTGGTGGTGGACTGGGTCTATGGAGCCTCCTTTGCTTATAACCTGGTGGTAGATAACTACAAGGAGGTGGCGGTGCAGATATCAGTGCTTATCAATCAGCTTACGGTAAAAGTCTCAGTGTTTTGGTCATGTCCAAGTAGTATAGAAAACATTGTCGTAACAGACCATGTGACGACTAAATACTAAAGGCTAAATACTTTAAGCAGTGTCAATTTAGTAATAAACATAATAAAATGTATCAGTACACAGAAGATCACAGTAAATGCATAGGAAGCACATGGTGAAGAATAATGTAGTACATTTTTGTTGCTGTTGTTTTTGTGTCCGTTGTAGAAGTATGGAAGCACGCTGGAATCTTTTCATTTCATTGGTGTGAGTCTTGGAGCACACGTGTGTGGATTTGTAGGGACCATTTTTGAAGGCAAACTGGGTCGAATTACAGGTAATATTTTAATAAAATTGCTCAATTATATTAATATACACTATACATCGGAATCCAAAAGTAAATGACCATATTGAAAATATATGTTTGAAAACCTTCAAAAGCTGTTATTGAAGCAAAAGCAGACATAAAATATACAATTGAGCAAATATAATAAAATAATTAAAATGATACTAAAATTATCTGTAAACAATAAAAATAAACTAATATATAATTCAATTCTGTCCCGATGAGACCTTTGAAGATGCTACACTTGTGAGTGGAACAAACACCAACACTGAGCCACACTGAATGAGGCTTTCTGACAAAAGCAGAGGCTGCAAGAGCGCTTCAAACAAACAATGAGAAACTGTTATGCCACACAGCCTTGGCAAGAAAACAAGACCTTGTTTGACCATTTAAAGTGTTTAAAATGTTTGTGGAACCCTAAAAGTGGCTAAATGTGAATCGTTTAGTATAAAGCAGAACATATATCTGAGTTTTATGCCCTCAGGTCTGGACCCAGCAGGCCCGATGTTCAAGAGTGCTGATCCATTTGACCGTCTGGATTCATCTGATGCTTTGTTTGTCGAGGCCATTCACACTGACTCTGACTGTAAGAGTGAATCAGTCCTTTGGCTGAAATAACATAAACTGATTTTTTTTTTTTCAAGAACAGTCTAATATTTAACTGGGAATGTTTTTTGACAGCTTTATTATCTTGATTCACTATCTAACCGCAAGAGTCTGTATAAGTATACCACTGGTGCTATTGTCAATACTGAAGTACAGATTATTTGTGCACAACTGAACTGAATATCTGTTCATTTGCCAGACTTTGGTATATCTATTCCTGTTGGGCATGTGGACTTCTTCTTAAATGGCGGAATGGACCAAGCCGGTTGTGCACGCTCAAAGTTTGCTTCAAGTAAGTGGACAACAAAAGCTGAGACAAATAAACTAAATTAAATGTACCATAACTTGATGATGAGAATCTGTCAGTTTTTATCTACTTTCCAGTGTATGGTTATGTCATTTGTGACCACATGAGGGCCCTGCACGTCTACATGAGCGCCCTGAATAGCTCGTGTTCCCTTATTGGTGTCCCCTGCTCCAGTTATGAGGAATTCCTGGCGGGAAAATGCGTCACCTGCGAGGGGTCCTTCAAGGGCACATGCCCGCAAATAGGTAATGATGAGTGAGCAGAATGTTTTAAAGGAACATCTTTTTAGAAAGTGTTTAAAGAAACATCTTTGTCTATTTATGAACACAAATAATGTAAATAAATAAATAAATAAATAAATAAATAAAAGTGACCTTTTTTTATTATATATAAATATAAAAATATAAAAATATTTTTTTATTATTATAATTGATATACCAGGACATACAGTGGAGATCCTCACATTTTTAATTGACTCCTTAGTGTGTGATTATATGTCTTTCATAAGGAAGATGACACATATCCTCATTCTCAAGGATTTAATAATAATTCGGAAGGGTTTTTGCATGCTGATCTAATCTTGGATGGTTATGACCTTGATGTTCTAGTTCATTTAGGTGCTCAATCAGTCATTTCTTTTGTATACATAAATGTCTTACTCCAACTGGCCAATGTATCACTTGAGGCTGATTATGTAACAACAGGATAAAGTTGTTTCATGTAATGTATGACGCAAGCCTTGCCCTGTTGTGCTCCTCCTTCACTGTCTGTTTTTATCTGTGTATGTATTTCAGGCTTGTTAAAGAACAGTGGGATAACAGCGAATCCCCTGCCAACTCAAGAGAAGGTCTATCTTCTGACCACTGCTACGGCTCCTTATTGTGGTGTGTATGAGTTTGTGCATATTGTCATTTATCCACTCTCACAGATAATGTAGGTATTAACTAGTATTGGGTGTAATGCATTATAAGTAATGCGAGTTATGTAATCTGACTACTTTTTTGAAGTAACTAAAGTAATGCCCTACTTTTTAGTTTAGGAGGAAACATCTGAGTTGCCTTTTCAAGTAACTAAAGTTGATTTGTTTCCCATGTACTATTGACTGACATCTCTTGTGTAGCCATGTTGAGAGAAATCTTAAGTGCAAAGGCATTGTGTGCACTCTGTTAACATGATGTTACTGTCGTAGACTAAATGTGAACATGCATTCACTCATCTCACCTGCACATAAACAGATTTAGTGTTCCTCAAAATAAATAAAAACAGTATAATGCAAACTCAGAATATTAAAACCACAAAAAAGACTCATTTTCAGCCCTGGAGTTTCATGCCTTAGGCCCACTTTAGTTCACAACTGACTATATTAAAATAATGTAATTAAAACCTCAGAATATAATTCCCTACAGCCTTGTAATTCATTGTATTTTTAAAAACATCATCATTTCCAATTCAGTGCAAAAAGAATAGCCTAAGTTTTGCTTCACAGTGAAGATTTATTAGAACAGTAAATAACAGGATAGTGTAAGAATATCTTTTCTTTAAGATTTAGTATTCATAAATATCACTCAAAAAAATGAAATGTTGGGTTTAATTAAAAATATTATGTCAACAGGTTCCACACAATTTAAGTAATCTCAACAAACAATAATTTAGTTCATTTTACAAAAGAAGTTTAAGTAAACTTAACTTAAACCTTAGTAGAGTCAACAAACAACAATTGAGTTAATTGTACATGAAAATTGTAATTAATGATGACAAAATTTTTTAATAATTCCACTTCAGAAACACCACCCCCTTTAATTAGGATTTAATAAGTCCATAACACTGAATCAATAAATAAGAGTGCAGCTGCTCAATACAACTCAACATATAAACCATCTCTTAATTACAGTTCATCAAACAGATTACAAACATGTTTGAAACACAATGTTGCATTTTCTACCATTTGTTTGTATGTTTTGTTCTAAAATATATCAGAACAAGTTCAGTAAATCAAACATGATTTTTTTATTACTCACGTAACTATCTGCAAGAGGGTGACAGAACAACAATTACCCATAATACACTGCAAAATCCTCAGCCAATGAGATTCAAGTCTGTATTGGTTTTATTAATCTGTTACTTTTATGCAACAATGTTATGTTGGCTGAACAAATAATTTTAAGTAAAGCTGAAAATACACACTTTTTTGTTGAATGAACTAGACTAAATTAAGTTCACATTGTTAAATTAATGTTTTTTAAGTAATCACAACATGAACGGATTAAGTAAAATTGGCAAAAGTGAAAGTACATTTTTTGAGTGATCCAAACATTGAAATAAAGAAAAAAAATCTAATAAAAACAAATATATAAAACAAAATAAAAAATGAAGATTAAAATAAAATGTATTGCACTTTCTAACAACAGTATCATTAATGTATTGCTGGATCATCAGGTATCATTAATTATCTCAGAGCATTTTTCATTGAGCAGGGCTCTTCATTACTATAGTTCTTCTGAATGACAATCCTACCTGCCCATTCTGGTGTGTTGGGCTCATGACTGGAGCTTGGGCCTTGCTCTTCACTGTTAGCAGCAAACTGGACTAGAGGCGGCTGCTGCTGAAGAGCTACAAGAAAAAGTTTGATACATGAGCGGTGGTCTGCAAACAACGTTGTTTTGCAATGTCGCTAGCATCTTGAACTGCTCCTAACTACCTTAACGTTAGCTTACTTACCGGCCTCGTCATCTCCGTAAGTTTTTTTTTTAGGAAGAATGTGCTCAGCTTAGAACATTTGGCCACGTCAGTTTCCAAAGCTTTCTTCTTATTTATTCTGGACTTTTCAGCGCCGCATTTGCGCTTTCTGTTAGCCATTTTTATCTCACTTTTTTTTTCTCTTTTTTTTTAGCAACTTGCAAGGTGACGTGTTGAGGGCGGGGCCAGGGAGTCAACAGATAATCATGTCATCATTATCTTGCAGGCTGCACTCTGCGAGAAAATATTAAATAAAAAATAGTGGGACGGTGGTAAAATAATAAATAAAAAGAGTGGGGCTGCGGTAAAATAATAATAATAATAATAAAATATATATATATATATATATATATATATATATATATATATATATATATATATATATATATATATATATATATATATATATATTTCAACCCAGTGCCATGACAACAACGGCCCTCGCAGCAAAAAAAACATACCGGCCCACCGGGAATTTTCCCAGTGCTCCAATGCTTGCCAATCCGGTCCTGCATGTGGATTATAATTTTTTATAATTTATAATTATAATTAAAGTTAAACATAAATTGTAACCATTAATCTCCAAGTACAGCGTCCCTGGGAAGGCCAAACAAAGATGATTGTTCTCCGAGATGAAAATAACAGCGTTTCTATGACATGGCGACAAACACAAACGCAACTCTTCCTCCTTCTCCGTCTGAGCGCAACAAGACCACGCCTCCCTTTTTGTGAATTCATGTAGGCGAAGGTTAGTCAAAAAACTGTTTTAGTGACGTCATTACTGCAGGAACTAGAGGGATGTAGTCCAAATGGGTCGTTTTTTGTAGGCGAATTCTGTTAAATAAAATATCTCGCTTGGAACTGAACTTTGAGCTTTAGAATTTTACAGATATTATTTATACTCTAACAACAACATTACACACTAACTCAAGTTTAAAACATGGGATCACGAAGAACTGGACCTTTAATGAAAAATACAGCCAAGTAATCCCACTCATGCCCTTCTTTTTCAGCACATCACATCCTAGTGGAATTGAAGGTTTCCCCTTTAGACAAGACTGCTGAAGTTCAGCTCACCCTGATCTCTGTGGGACACCCTGAGACAGAGTTGACACTCAAAATGTACGTATTATATTTCCAACAAGCCATAGCCTTTCCTTTTTTAATTTTTTTATTGCATGTTTACTCCTTCAACTGTTTAAATCAGACGTGTGAATATCTTTGTACATATGTATTTCAGACATACAGATGAAATGGTGCATAAAAAGGTGGCTGCACACCCAGAGCAACTGTGTAAAATTGACTCAGTGCAGCTGAAAAACACAGGAGGACGATTCTACAGACAAGGAGATATTCATTTTGAGTATATCTGCATCTCTGAAATCCCTCAAACCAGGTAAATGTTTGCCTTTAAACTATTTTTCTCTTTCTGGGTACACATTACACAATATGTCCCATGTAACACCGCATTTAAAAATACTGTATTTCTGTTTATTTTGCAGAGGGCTGGTTCCATTATGTGTGAAGAACATTAATATTGGACGGGGAGTGCCATGGTCACACGACTTTGTACAGTTGTGCTAAATTAAAAGAACACAAAATCTACTTAAGAGAGCTTATACATAAGTCTTTAATTAGTAAGACTCAAGCAAAGGTCACACACTAAAACTTGGGTCGGGAGGCATTAAAGCTTGGCGACAAAGACATAAATAGGATACAAGGGGAGTGAAATGCTTAAACTCTGTTAGATATATTTATTATGCTTTAGCCCTTATATAATGTACAATATGATTTTTGTGCACTGTTGCAGAGAGTGTTAGTGAAATATCAGCCAAGAGGAATCAAGTCAGTCATTCAACACTCAGTAGTTCTTTTATGTGTTAATATGTGTGTTGAAAGTGCTGGTTCACTTCAAATGATTAAAATGTTTGGAGTGGTGCAACACTCAATGTGCATTTCATTATTTTGGCACTTTGATTAGCGTCTCTAACTGCATACTGCATTCTTGATATTAAAACTCAACTCTGTTCATAAACCATTAGGGATAAGTCAGATTTTAAACCCAGCACTTAACAATTGGCCCCATGAAATATTGTTTTCATCAAATGGTCATTGTAAAGTTTCACAGAAGATGATGCTGAAGCATTTACTAACGTCCTATTATGATAAAGCACACACTTTTGTAATAAATCTCATTATCTATCTAATATAAAGAATTGCTGTTGAAATTCATTTGTGTTTGAAAATCTAATTGGTTGCCTGTCTCATGTATTCCAAACAGATTTAAGTACTATGTAAATGCCAGTACAAATAAAAATAAAACGGTCATTTTATGTGCAATGTGGAATCATATATATATAACAGTATCTGTTTTGGGAGGTTTGATCTTTTGTCCTGTCACCGTCCCAAAAAAAAAAAAAAGCATTTAAAGAACCTTTTTACTGTTCGATGTTAATGTTGTCTTCATTTGTATGAGGGGAAACAGATTCGATGGTGATTTCGGTGGAGGAATCGTTCAGATGTTATGGTCTTTACTCTGCTGAAACCATTCCTACAGCTTTGGGGTGTCAGTAGGGGCCAGTGGGGCACCTCCTCTTTGGAATCGAAGTCTTCCTGGATTATCATCCTCTGTTAGATTTATGGAAAAAGGTGACACATTAAAATGTCATTGAGAACAATAAATCCCATAACTCAATTCAGCATGTTTGTATCCATCAGTGTAGTTCACATATTGGTTTCTGTAGCCTAGGTTGTATTTCTGGACATGATCCATATATCTCATTCCTTTGGAAACTAGCGTGTGAAGGTCATGTCTCAAATGACAGCAAAACCCTCCTCCTCCAACAGCTGTCCCACTATCCTGTACCCTGCAAAGTGCAATGTGGCTCTTGTTGGCAAAGCCAAGTATTTCGAGAGGGAGGAGTGCTGGATAAACAGACTTGGTATGTTTGGATCCCTGGATATCCCAAACCCCTTCCAGTCTTTCATCCAGCCTTGTGCTAAAATAAAACCAGGCTTCTCCTAAGCATAGAAACACCTATCAAAAATATCCTAGGAAGGAAACACTGAATATAACTCCACTACCAATGCGCTAAATAAAACTTAGTTATCTCTCACCCAAGGAAGCCTTTTCCTCTCGCCAGAATGCACGTGTGTTAAATGAGGACATACTTTGTGTTGTATTTGTTTGTGTTAAAACCATTTAAAGTTGAAGATACTGTAATAATTACAGAACCCCCTACACAAATTAATGTAGAAATAATGAATAATAATTGCATTATATCATGAATGGATAGTATCAGTATAAAGCCAATTAATAATAATAATAATAACATGCCTACAATGTAAAAAGGAAAGATATTTATTATTGTTTAATTAATTGAAATCAAATTTTAATTAGATTTTAAATTAATAGCATAATTTAATAATAATAATAATTATTATTACTATAAGCCTACATAAAAAATATAACGTAAAAATGAAATATAAATGAATATGGTATTACTAATGTAATATTATTATTATTATTATTACTACAAGCCTAAATTTAAATATATCAATTAAATTATATGAATCATAATATTCATACAAATATATAAGTATATCATCAATATAATCATACTGAATTTAATAAAATAACAAAATATTATTATTATTATTATTATTATTATTATTATTATTATTATTATTATTATTACAAGCCTAAAATTAAATTATGCAAGAACAGTATTATCAATATACTTAAATTAATAAATTCTTATAGATAATAAATATTCTTATAGCATATTAATTATGATATATATTCAGTATTATTATATTAACTGACATCCCTTCCTCGCATGTGAATTTATCAAATGGCAGTAAAGTCATAAATATAATTCAGGTCAAAAAGAAATATACACTATAACAATTCATCATGCATATTTATCACTCTGCATTCTCTTAATCAGTCATTGTTTGTGCAGTTCAGTGTCCAGTTAGTGCACTTGTGCCTCTTCATGCAAACAAGCCACATCTTTATTGACCCACCCATCAATCCTTCCTTATGTACTTACATTGTGATTTAAGAAGTGTCCCAGTGTGTTAGCGTCAACACCCCAACCTTTACTTCAAATAATCTCTCTCACTCCCATAGTCCATTAGAGAGCCTGTCATATCAGCAAAGTCCTCCAGAACCAAGCTGGTTGAATCCTCACCAGAGGGCATCTCTGTGTCTGAGGGCCAGAGCTGGTGTGGAGGTTTGGGCACAGGGCTCTTTCCCTGGTCCAGATGGACATTTCTTGCTTCTAAGCCCTGGTTAGATGGGGCTGGATCAATCGGCATGGCTGTAGCATCTCCTTGGCTCCCCCTGGGTGGTGAACTAGCACTGCCCCCCTCACTGCCCTGTGGCGAGGGGGCGAGGACGTGGTAGAGACTGGGCAGACGGATATCAAGGCGCACACCACTCTTGGCAAACAGCTTGTCATTGAGCGAGTACAGTTTGTCAGCAATGTCACTCCCGAGCATGACTGAGAAAAGTCGGGCAATGTAACGATCCTTAGACAGCAGAAGGTAAAGCCGACGTCTGCGCCAAGAGATGTAACGGCAGTCCGTCTCTGCAGTCAGTGTCACCTGAGGGCAAAAGGGTCACGGGATGTTTAAGGGCATGCAGTATTTCATGGTTGTATGAACATTGAATAATTTTGCTTGATGGCACAGGCTAAAAGAAGTTACCAAGATGTACCTGATCACCTGATCAAACAGTATGTTATCATACCTGGAAGTTGCCCTCTTCTGTAGGTCTTAGAGACTCCCATTCTGGAGAATCAAGAAACTGGTGAGGGAAGATATAATGGAGAAACTGTCCTTCTAAGGACACTCTAATCCTGTTAAAACAAAAGATCTGGTTTTAAACACAAATACTATGTCCTTAGAAACTTACCTTTTGTATATTCATGTTCGTTTAATATGGATTTGAAAAACATTTGTAACATTTTCAAGAAGCATGGAATAAAAATTCACTCTAAATGCACAGTATTTAGAGTGAAATATATTACAGTACAGATAAAAAGTTGCTGCTTCCGTTTTATCGCAACTTTAAATGTAAACGTAACCATCAAGTAAAAAGGAAGAAAAACTTTATTTTAACCTTAAATACATATGTGTACACATCTTTAAAAAAAAAAAAAGAAAAAAAAAGTTGATTTTCTTTAAAGGTAAATATCACAAAAATCCTAAATTAATCATTCAAAAATATAGTTTCACCACATGACATTTCACAATCTTGACCTTGACACAGTCATGATGTCTGCAGGTGTCCATTTCATATAAATTTAAATAAAATGCCTTATTTATTATGCCTTACAACTATCAATGTAATTTTAATGGACAGTATGTATTCATCAAATTTTTGTATTATTATTAATTAATCAATAGATATGTCAAAAAAACATTATTGACCCACAAAATATTTTTTTCATGTTAATTATTATACTATACAACTGAGAATGTTGCCTTAGTATTGCGAGCTACTGCAAATATTAAGTACACCTTCAGGAAAATAAGTAAATATTTAGTGCAAGTTTTTACAGTAATAATAGTTTTAAAACTACTAGTTCAAGATCAATCACTAATCCGGAGAACTGTATGAGTTTACAACTCTGCCAAACATTCTGTTTCTCACCTGCCAGAAAGAAGAAAAGACAGCTGGTCAATGGGCGTCTTCCCCTCGACAGCATACGTCTCCTCAGCTGCTAGAGAGAGCACTTTGTTCTCGCTGGCAGCCATAATCTCCTTAAACACCTGCACAGGTACATCCAGAGGCAGATAGACCACTGTGTAAAGCGCAGAAAGCTCCTCGTTAGTTAAACCGTCCTGCATCAGCCGAAAAATCTGATGACACACCTGGGCCAAACACTGCAGCAGCAGCAGCAGGTTCCAGAGGAAAACATCAAGGCCACACACTGTCAACCAGCCCCACAGAGCCAGACAGAGGAAAGCAGGAGCCAAAAAGCTGAAGATGTACAGGGCTCCATATGCTCCACTACCACCCATATAGCCCAAAAAAAGAATGGTGTTACCCAGTTGGTAGATGGCACCTTCGGTGCTGTTGGTCCATCCATCGCAGAGTGTGTGATTGAAAATTATAGAGTCAATCAAGATAGAGTCGCCACTATTCATGTTTATGGCTATGTGGTCTTCAACTCAATGGAAACTGAATACATAAAAAAAGAGCCTTAATAATGAGCCTTAAAAAAAACTAATGTCAGGTGTATATAAAAAAAGGTTGTTTCATTCAGCCTCTAACAGCCAATCCACATCTTACCGCCAAAAATAGTTGGAATGAAAGAAGCTTCATAATTCCGATCCCTTGACACCCACTTTTCCTTTTGAATTTGACAATATCAGCCCTATAGCGTCTCTGCTTCTGTTCCCTGTCCTGCACTGGACTGTTGGAAACATGGAGCGGGAGAGGCGGGGATAGAGACCCTGAGAAGGATAACCATGTTTGGAATTGAAACCCATGGAGGAAAGAGCCACAGACAGAAAGCAGACTCGCTACTTAACATAACACAATGATGGCTGGGCAGCGTGATTACGATAACAGGTGACATGCACTGACATCTGTGAAGATCTTTGAAAGCTCTGCCAGATGTCACCAACACTCGTTTTCTCACAATCAAACAGACAATTTGTATTCCAGCCCCTCTAATGGTGTTTGAGGGGAGGAGGATACTAGGCTATGTGGGGTATATTTAGACAATCTGAGACAGATCAAATAACAGGGGAGGTCATGTAACACTGTTTACCTTCCCTCCCTGGCCATTCCTTTTTGTAGTTTCACATAACTTGGTCCAGCAGTTGTTGGTAGTTAATATGCTGCTGCTTAGCAGTGGAGTGCAAAAATGAGTGGATTCTGTTTCTTGTATTATTTAAGCATAAGTTATGAGAATATTGTTGCATTGTTGTGTAAAATGCCATATGGCATTGTTTGTAATATTCACAATACAGCATGTTCTTCAGTGGCCATTGCTTAGTTACTCTATAAATATCTAAATACTAAGGACAAATGGTAATTTACCCTTATTTTATAACATTAATTCATTAATTGCCATACTTATAAGAATACAGATATTTGATTGTTTTCAGGAATCTATTCTTATGTAAAAAGACATTTCCAACAATAATAATTATAGTAATTGCTAAGTTGCATGCTCCATCTTTTATAAATATACAAAAGAACAAAGATTAATTGTATTAATTTAGAGAAACCGTAAAATTGGGAAATGGGGCACCAGCAAATGCACTTTTTATATATATATATATATATATACACAGGTCCTTCTCAAAAAATTAGCATATTGTGATAAAGTTCATTATTTTCCATAATGTAATGATAAAAATTAAACTTTCATATATTTTAGATTCATTGCACACCAACTGAAATATTTCAGGTCTTTTATTGTTTTAATACTGATGATTTTGGCATACAGCTCATGAAAACCCAAAATGCCTGTATCAAAAAATTAGCATATTTCATCCGACCAATAAAAGAAAAGTGTTTTTAATACAAAAAAAGTCAACCTTCAAATAATTATGTTCAGTTATGCGCTCAATACTTGGTCGGGAATCCTTTTGCAGAAATGACTGCTTCAATGCGGCGTGGCATGGAGGCAATCAGCCTGTGGCACTGCTGAGGTGTTATGGAGGCCCAGGATGCTTCGATAGCGGCCTTAAGCTCATCCAGAGTGTTGGGTCTTGCATCTCTCAACTTTCTCTTCACAATATCCCACAGATTCTCTATGGGGTTCAGGTCAGGAGAGTTGGCAGGCCAATTGAGCACAGTAATACCATGGTCAGTAAACCATTTACCAGTGGTTTTGGCACTGTGAGCCGGTGCCAGGTCGTGCTGAAAAACGAAATCTTCATCTCCATAAAGCTTTTCAGCAGATGGAAGCATGACGTGCTCCAAAATCTCCTGATAGCTAGCTGCATTGACCCTGCCCTTGATAAAACACAGTGGACCAACACCAGCAGCTCACATGGCACCCCAAACCATCACATGACTTTGGGTACTTGACACTGGACTTCAGGTATTTTGGCATTTCCTTCTCCCCAGTCTTCCTCCAGACTCTGGCACCTTGATTTCCGCATGACATGCAAAATTTGTCCAAAAGTCCAGTGCTGCTTCTCTGTAGCCCAGGTCAGGCACTTCTGCCGCTGTTTCTGGTTCAAAAGTGGCTTGACCTGGGGAATGCGGCACCTGTAGCCCATTTCCTGCACACGCCTGTGCACGGTGGCTCTGGATGTTTCTACTCCAGACTCAGTCCACTGCTTCCGCAGGTCCCCCAAGGTCTGGAATCGGTCGTTCTCCACAATCTTCCTCAGGGTCCGGTCACCTCTTCTCGTTGTGCAGCGTTTTTTGCCACACTTTTTCCTTCCCACTGAGGTGCCTTGATACAGCACTCTGGGAACAGCCTGTTCGTTCAGAAATTTCTTTCTGTGCCTTACCCTCTCGCTTGAGGGTGTCAATGATGGCCTTCTGGACAGCAGTCAGGTCGGCAGTCTTACCCATGATTGCGGTTTTGAGTAATGAACCAGGCTGGGAGTTTTTAAAAGCCTCAGGAATCTTTTGCAGGTGTTTAGAGTTAATTAGTTGATTTAGATGATTAGGTTAATAGCTCGTTTAGAGAACCTTTTCATGATATGCTAATTTTTTGAGATAGGAATTTTGGGTTTTCATTTCATATATTCGATTAAGAATTTGAAAATGAACTTCCTTCGCTTTATGGGTGTTGGAAATGTTAAATATTTTTTTCTTAATTTCTTATCTTCATCATTGGAAAAAAGTCTTCGTTTGAGGAAAATGGATGTAATTTAAGGACAGAGGCTTTCCATATTGTTCAGTTTGGATCATTTAAGGTTAGTGAGAGTAGGTCTATTCATTCATCAAAGCTAGGGTAGATGAGGAACTGCATTATTTTGATATAAGACATATGAGTTACAGATTGTGGGAATTATACAAGAAAAACAATCCACTTTGAGAGCTGCACAGTGATATGTGGTGTTTTAGCACAGATGGAATGTTCTATAGTACTACAGTGCAATGACGAATCGCAGATCCATTTGTTTTACCTCATGACAGCTTATATAAATGGAAACAACTGAAATGCACAATGTCAATATACATTGGATATCTTGTGCAGCTTAACTAGCCGTTATAGATGATAAGAGAGTGTTAAAGTTACTATTCAGAGCAGTCAGTTTGACATGTACCCTGCAAGAGAGGCATGCTGATAAAAATGTTCTCACTCATGTACTGTATGCACATTCTCAATGAAGTAAAGCACCATCAAATGACAGAAATAAGCTAGCTAAAAACTATTTGACATTTAATATATGAAAAATATAAATTATGCATTTTGTTGTGCCTATGTTGGGATTTAATGAATTAAACATCAAAATGTATAAGGTAATTAGAAGCAGGAATAGTGAAATAAGCTAAATAAGCAATCTGTTCTTGTGTTTGCATCAGGGACAAATTACACTTGTGAAATCTTTAGAAGAAAATTATGAATTGCTTTTGCTGGGTTCACACCAGGTGTAGATACAGAATAAAAGCGCTTCTGCGGGTAGACCTCAGATTAGAGTGTGCTGGGAGCAGCAGCTCTATTTTAGGCCTGCATGCATAGTTAAGTGCAGCTGTCACCAGCCCAACGCTGGTACAGGGAACTCAAAAGCCAACCGAGTAGGAAGCTTGAAGGAACAGTCTGTTTGCATAAAACTGCTTGGAATGCAGTGTGTCAACAGACACTACTTCATAAATAATTTAATGTGATAAAATAAGTAAATCAAGCATGTGAGACATGTTGATTAGACTGAATAATTTAAAATAGGCTGTAAAAAGAGAAAGCCAGCCTTGTTATAAGAATCTCTGCGCATTGCATACAAATAAGAGGTGAAGACACAAGAAAAGAGAATGGATTAACATCTTGCATAGGATCTTTATTGACCATAAATGTACACAAATCGCATATGAAAGAAAGAGACCGAAAAGACAGACATTTCCCTTAGAGGAATAAATTCAGCCCTGCATAATCTTCCCTGCAGTGTAGAAATATAAATAAATGATCCCACCGGGTCCCATTTCACACAGGTTGTCATTCGCTACAAAAAGAAAGAAAAGACAAATTTTTATTTAGAGGAATATATTTTTTTAAACAAATATTAAGGGAGTTCAAATATGGAAGTTTAAGCATTATTTACAAATGCAGAGTTTTAGCAGAATATCTGAGCTGCTCTGTTTCATACAACAACATGCGGATCAGGGCCTGACAAGCTTAAAAAAAAAATTGAATTCATTAACGCACAAAAAGTAGTCCTTATGACTCGTGCACTATATTCACAGTCTTCTGAAGCTATATAATAGCTTTTTGTAAGGAACAGATCTAACTGGCAGCTGTGGACACCATTCACTTTTATTGTATGGAAGAGAACAGCTTGGCTATGTGCTATAAATAACTCCACAGAAGTCAGTCAGTCATGCAGACGACATGTGGAAGCAAAAATGAGATATTTGTAATAAAATTTGAGTTTGGGGCACCCAAGGTGTGGAAAAATATTAGAATATAAGGATATTCTTTGTAAGCGATTAGTCATTTTTGTGACACTTACCATTCACTCAATCTGATGATGATGGTAGTATTATATCTTAAAACCAAGTGCCCTCATGCACTCCTTGTGCGCTTCGATGAGGCCTGTGCAGCTTTCTTCTCCCTTTTCAATTATGCTGCAAGAAGACAGTACTGTGTCATGGTAAATTGTGTCATTATTTACTAGTGCTGTCAAATGATTAATCATGATTAATCGCATCCAAAATAAAAGTTTTTGTTTATACAATATGTATGTGTGCTGTGTATATTTATTATGTATATATAATACACACACACACACACGCATGTATATATTTCAGAATGTATAATACACAGTGTATTATAATACACAGAACACACACACATATATATATATATATATATATATATATATATAACGCAAACAAAATCTTTTATTTTGGGTGCGATTAATCATTTGACAGTACTATTATTTACGAACCCTCATGTTGCTCCAAACAAGCTTGATCGAACATACAAGGAGAAATTTGAAGAACTGCTTATGCCACAATAAAACTCCAATAGTAGTTCAACAGTAATCGGATTAGTTTTACAAGTAATACTGACAATTTTTATGGGGATTTGCATCCTCATTGAGCAGTTCAGTCCTTTAAAGATTATTTTGTGCTTCACAGAAGAATGTAAGTCATGCAAGTTTGGGTAAACATGAGAAAGAATTACATAAAGAACAGAATTTAATTTAAATGTGAATTTTTTTTAATGTGCAATAAAATGTCTCTTTAAAGCAGAAGTTAACTAATAGCTAAAAGTCTCCTCACCATGCATCTTGTGCTTTTTTGGTGTCAGGACACGCACAGCATGGTTTGAGAGGTTTCTTCTGCTCTGCTTCCTCTATTGCTGGTGAAGCCTCCACACTGGCTGCTGACAGGCTCGACATTTCCACTTACAAACGCTGCCTGACAAAACAAAAGAGCATGAGACGTTTTTCAGGTCTATACTTCTGTTTCAACATTAGATTATACACATCCAGCAGAGTGCAGCAAACTAGCCACCATGTCACTAGTTACATCATGTCCTCTGCTCTTCAGCGATTACAGTTTTTTACAGGTGTTAGGACACATTTCTCAATACTTAGGTCACTTTTGCAAAACCAGTGAGCAGTGAGCACAACAGAAGTCTATTTGGGCTAAACTGAGGATCGATTATCATTGCTTTGGCACAAAATGCATTCAATGACTACATCTCTCAAATTTCATGAATTATTTTCTCACTCAGACACAACAACTGCCAAAACTCTTTGTACGTACAAGTCAATTTGCACATGCTTACATACGGTATAGCGGCATCCTATAGCCGCTGAGAGGCTAAGCAGCAGGACAACATCAATGACTCGTTCTCATCCGTTTAAAATCTACATACTTTTATTGCCCTGATGTAATATTGTCCATATGCAGATAGAGATTTATTGATACGGTTGAAATACGGTCAACTGAAAGTGAGCGTTCCTGGCTACGCACCCCCTCTCTACACGGTCTAGTCAAAAACAGGAAACACTAGCAGGTAAATACACACCTACCACCATGTGACCAACTACCCGGAAACACCAACTCCAAACACAAAATAAAAGACAAACATTTTCTGCACTTACATACCAGCCCCTGATTATTACACAATAAACCTGTAATAATCACCAACACAATCAAAATACAGACAAGATAAACATGTACATTACATAATTTATACATTAAATCCCCCTTTTTTTTCCTTTTTTTTTTTCTTTATGTAAAAGAATGTCCAGAAAACTCAAATGTTCATTTAGTTCATTAGTTCATCCTTGTAGCTGAGTACAGTTAATGTCCAAGTCCAGTCTGTCAGTAAAGTCAGTCGTCAGTAATGCGATCAAGTCTAAGTCAAAAGTCAAGTCAAAAGGGTCAGTTGAGAGCTCTCAAATGTCACTGTCGTAGTTAGTCCTTAGATTCCTCAGCTTCAAGAAGACGACAAATTTTTGTAATTGGCCTGGTCAAGCATGTACTCATGGTCTTAATTTTAACTTGCCGTGTGAATCCATATGTCCTCTATTGTGTGAACAATCTTGCCCATGATCCAGGAACTTCTAGGTGCATTATCGTCCACTACCAGTACAACCTCTCCCAACTGATGGTTGTGTGTCTTTACCATCCACTTTTGCCGCTCCTGTAGTAGAGGTAGATATTCACCAATCCATCTTTTCCAAAATAGGTTAGCCAAATATTGAATTTGGCGCCACCGTCGACGGCATACACATCGTCCTTCTCGAACAATCCAGGTGGTAATGCAAGCTTTGTCTTTAGAAGGAGAAGATGATTAGGTGTTAACGGTTCCAAGTCGTTGGGATCCGATGATGATCTGGTGATGGGTCGATTGTTAAGGATGGATTCTACCTCACATAAGAAGGTATGAAGACCTTCTTCATCCAAACTTTGCCCTCGAAGAATGGAATTCAGTATTTTCTTTATTGATCTGATGAGTCGTTCCCAAATCCCTCCATGGTGTGAGCCGGTAGGAGGATTGAAAATCCATTTTATATTCTTTTGAAGAAGAACATTGTTGATCTGACTCTGGTTCCAGTTTTGAATTGCCTCTTGTAGCTCACGCTCAGCCCCGACAAAATTTGTTCCATTATCTGAACGCATTTCAGTCACTTGTCCTCGTCGAGAAATAAAACGTCTTAGTGCGTGAATGAATGAGTCGGTGTCCAATGATGAGATCATTTCAATGTGAACTGCTCTAATGGCCAAGCAGGTGAAGATGACTCCGTAGCGCTTCAGGGTGGTTCTTCCTCGCTTTACCTCATAAGGGCCAAAACAATCCACTCCAACATGAGTAAAGGGTGGTTTGTCTGGTGACACTCGATCTTGAGGCAAATCAGCCATCTGTTGATGACCTGCAATTCCATTGAACCTTCTGCACACTACACATTTTGATATAACTCTTCTTATAGCTACACTCGCTCCAAGGATCCAATATCGCTGTCGAAGGCTAGCCAACATGAAGTTCCGTCCACTATGTCCCACTTCTTCATGAATTTGTCGCAGAATCAAGGTAGCGATGTGCAAGTCTTTAGCCAATATGATTGGGTGTTTAAAATCTTCAGGAACCAATGCTTTATCAAGACGTCCACCGACCCTGATGATATCAGACTGCAGGATTGGATTAAGACGATAGAGAGGACTATTTCGCTTGACTACTCCATCCTTTCGTAGACTTGTCAGTTCCTCAGGAAATCTATTCCCTTGAGAAAGTCGGATGATTTCCATTTCAGCCTTCTCCAATTCTCCCAAGGAAAGCAAGTCCTTACACACAGTAGACTTGAACTTCTGAATTTCCTCATTAATAGTCATCCCTTGTTGATGTGGATTTGTGCTAGAGAAAGCAAGAGCAGTCTGCAGTCGTTTCCTTTCCTCGCTAAGGTCCATCAAGATTCCTTTCAGACGAAGGATCCATGCTATAGCTTTCTTTAGTCGAATCCAAGAGGAGAAGTAATTAAGGAGACATGATATGGAGTCAGACTCTTTGGCTTCCACCATATTTACCAGAGCATTTCTTTTGATCTCAGGATCATGAGACAATATCACACACCTATTGGTGGGATCCATTGGCCACTCCTCTTGTGGTCGAACAAGAAATGTGGGACCAGAAATCCACATCTCGTTCTTCAAGAATGAATCCACTTTTGCTCCTCTAGAGGCCAGATCTGCTGGATTGCTTGAGGAATTCACGTACCTCCACTGTGCTACGTCAGAAGCCTTCAGAATTTCAGACACTCTATTAGCCACAAAGCACTTAAATCTTGAGGTCTTATTTCGAAGGTATTTGAGTACTGAAGTGCTATCAGTCCAAAACACAGAATCCGTAAAGGGCATCTTGAGTTCTTTCCTCCAAATCTTGTCCATACGATTAGCAAGAGTGGCAGCCGTAAGTTCCAGGCGAGGGATCGTAATGGGTCTTAATGGTGTAACTCTTGCCTTGCTTACCAGAAGAGTAGAATGTGCCAGTTGTTGGTCATTATGAAGCAGCAGATAGGATACCACCCCATATCCTTGCTCACTTGCATCTGAAAAATGATGCATTTGAGCAGATGTTACTTCTCCAAACCCATCAGGTTTTAAACATCTCCTGACCTCAAAACTCTCCAAGCGATGCAGATCATCCAGCCAGTTCATCCAACGTTGAACATACACTGGAGGAATAACGTTGTCCCATCCTATTCCCTCTCTGCACAGATCTTGCAATATCCTCCTGGCAGACAGAATCACAGGTGACAAGAACCCCAGAGGGTCATAGATGGAGCTAACCACTGAGAGAATTCCTCTCCTGGTAAGAGGTCTATCCTTCACTACCACTTTGAAATGAAAGGCATCTGATTCCGCACACCATTGCGCTCCTAATGCTCTTTCAAGAGGCAAAGTATCATGATCCAAGTCCAAATCCTTTACCTTCTTCTCTCTGTCCTTTTCAGGTATCGCGCCCAATACAGCACGGCGGTTACTCATCCACTTTGTTAAATGAAATCCTCCTCTGGCACACATTCTAGTGAGATCCTTGAACAGCTGCACAGCGTCTGTTTCGGAAGGTACAGAAACAAGGCAGTCATCCACATAGAAATTATTGAAAACAACATCCAGTGTCTTGGAGTCAAATAGATCCTTTTGATCCATTGCACATTTCCTCAATGCAAAACTCGAGCAACTTGGTGATGATGTAGCTCCGAATAAATGAACCACCATTCTGTATTCCTCCAGACTGTTGTTTATGTTACCTCCTGGCCACCACAGGAATCTCAAGAAATCACAGTCTTTTGGGTGAACTCTGATTTGATGGAACATAGATTCGATGTCAGCCATCAGGGCAACAGGTTCCAATCTAAATCGTACGAGCACACTCACCAAAGAGCTGGTTAAGTCTGGACCTTGCAGAAGTTTGCTGTTCAGTGATGCACCCTGATAAGAAGCTCCACAATCAAACACAACCCTAATCTTGTGTTTTTTGAGATGATATACACCGTGATGGGGTATATACCACAGGCGTCCATCACACCTCTCCAGCTCAGCCACGGGTACCCTTTCTGCATAACCCTTATGGATGACGTCCTCCATAAAGGTGGTGTAATCTGCATGAAAGGAAGGATTCACTTTAAACCTTCTTTGAAGAGTTAAAGCACGCTGTTCTACAATTCTCCTGTTCATAAGCATGACCACTTCAGTATTTCTGAATGGTAGATTGATGTAATAATGACCATTGCTGTCTTGCTGAATGGGACACAAAATCTATAAACTGCTGATCTTCCTTGGACATTCCTGTCAGTTCTTCATGAACAGTCTCTGGAAAATCAGCCTTAAATTGCTGCTTCCACAACTCCTCCAACTTTATTACTGCAATCCTATTCACAGTAACAGGAAGTTGTTCAGCAGGATCATCTCCATTCATACCCACTCCTTTAAGTGGTCCATTAACAGTCCATCCAAGCATGGTCCTTATAGCATAAGGGCCGCTATCCTGACTGCGTACGATCTCCCAAGGCTCCAATGCTTCTGGAACATTAGCTCCAATCAGAAGCTCAATACCAGCATTAATCTTAGGTAAGCAGACATGACTCAAATAAGGCCAACATTCGAGATCTTTCTGTGAAGCAATGTTAGCTGTGGTCACAGGCATGGTCTTTTGGGTGTACAATTCAGGCAATGCACAGTAATCTTCTTGATTCAACCCAGAAACCTCCAGGTCTTTCAGAACATAGCTACCAACTGATTTATCTTGACTCATGGTTCTGAGAAGAATATTAACTCTCTTTCCAGAGAGGTTGAGCTTGTTCATCAAACTTTCCGTACAGAAAGAAGCAGAACTTCCAGAATCAAGAAAGGCATACGTCTTCACCACGCTGTTTCCCTTTTTTGATTTGACACAGACTGGAACGATAGATAATGCACAAGTGTCTTTACCAGCCCCAGTAAAACCATTGGTTTTAAGAGAGACCATGGCACTGCCAACTGCCGGCTTGAATTCGGTTCTCTTCTTATCTGACGTGTCTTCCTTCTCATGAGAATAAATGTGAAGAAGACTTGGGTGTTTCATACTACATATATTACAGATGATTCTCCTTTTACAGTCTCTGCTAATGTGTCCTGTATGCAAGCAGCCAAAGCAAATTCCTCTCGTCATCAAGAAGTTCATCTTTTCTCGGTGACCTTTTTTGGTAAGCTTATTACAAACATCCAGTACGTGTTCACCACCACAGAAGAGACAGATTTGGTTAGCTGTTATCTTACTGTGTTCTTTTATTTCAGGCATAGTAGTGATAGTGGTAGCAAAACTGCTCCTGGCCTTTGGTGGAATTATTCTGGTGTTCGTCTTCCTACCCCCAGCAGGTACTGCATCCTGAATATTACCAAATACAGGATCAGAGAGAATTTTTGCTTGTCTCTCTATAAAGTCTACAATATCAGGAAAGATGGACTGACGGTGGCATCGCTCCTTTAACTCATATGCAACGACTCTCCATTTGTCTTTGAGTTTGTAAGGAAGCTTTGAGAGTATAACTTGCATGTTAGTGGTAAGATTCAGCTCATTCATATAATGAACATCTTGCATAGCGTTACAGCAACTCCTTAGGAAAAGACCATAATCTTGTAGGGCGTTAGCATCTTCAGATTTTATAGCTTTCCATGAAAAGGCCTTTTCCATATATGATGAAGCTATTTTCACCTCATTGCCAAAGTTCTCCTTAAGCAAAGCCTTAGCCTGTAGATAACCTTGTGAAGGGTTCATGTGCTGGCAACTTCTAACAAGTGCTTTCGGCTGTCCTCGTGTATATTGCTCCAGGAAGTGCAGACAATCCCCTGGGTTGTCTGCTTTCTTTTCCACCACCTCCTCAAATGAGCGCATGAACTCATGAAAGCGCAATGGATCTCCATCAAAGTAAGGAATTTCTCTGGGTGGAAGTGAAGACAAATTATGCTGTTTAACCAATAAAGTAGCTATTTCGTTTTGCTTACCAATGAGCTGATGCATGCTTGTGTGGCTTTTATCGTTTTGAAAACTTGATCCATGAGCATATCCAGTATTCTGGTTGTCAGAAGATGACATGTTGGGCAATGTAGAATGTGAAGGTTTCAATTTAGATCTTGTTGAAGGTTGTTGTTGTACTGACTGTGATAGAGAATAATTTGAAATCCTTTGTGTGTTATCAACATGTGAGGTACAAGATGCAGGCAGGGACTCTGATGCTGCTGGCACCCTAACTGAAGGGACAAATGGTTCCATATCAGAATAAAGAGGCTTGGACACATTTCTAACAGATGTATGAGATTCCGAATGCACATCTTGATACACCTTTACTCTGGCCATTGACTCTGCTAATTTGGTTTCCAGCGCCAGTTTTTCTCTCCTTCTCCTCAACTGCTCCTCTTGTTCCTCTAATTCATGTTTCTTCCGCAGCATTTGTTGAGAGGCCAATAAAGCAGCCAGTTCTGCCTTAGCCTTAATACGAGTGGAAGAAATGGAAGATCGGCTTGATCGAGATCCATGAGATGTTGCTTTAGTAGATCTTTTACTGCTTATATTCGAAACACTGTCCATTGGTTGAATTTCATCCCCAGAATCCCTTCCAGCCTGTATGTGCGCATTAGAGAGCTGCATGTTATGTGTTGTCGACACAACTTCAACAGAAGGTGAAATATCAGATACATGAATCCCTTGAGATGGTGCCTCTACTTCCACAATACTAGGTTCATGAGTATCAGAAAGAGCAATGCCGGGATTTGATTTCCCAGTTTCAGTCATCCATTGTTCAACCTCTTCTACAAAGTCATTATAGTGTTTGGAAATTGAGTCAAACCAGGCATTTTGTTTAGTTTGTTCTTCAGAAGGTAATAGAAGCAGTACACTTTTATGTAACACAGATGCATCATCCATCAGCAATTGTATCGTTTTCAGCATTGAACACACTTGAGACGCATTGTCATCACATTTCATCAAGTCCTTCATGGACACAATCACATTCTTCACTTTATTCACTTTACTCTTGCGATCCTTTTGCAAGGCTTCAATTTTAGCCAGCAGGGCTTTTGCCGTGGGCTTATGCTCTCGTTTGCCGCTATCAGCAGCGTGCTCCATATCCTCAGAGTTCATTCTCCAAGGCAACAAACAACTTGAACTCAGTTCCAAACGGCGCTGTATTCAGCGCGCACTGAGCAAAACAATGAATGAATGAACGTAGAGGCAGCACATAAGAGCCCATCAATATGCAAGAGCAACACCAACCGCGTTCAATACAATGCCAATCCAACTTAACGGCTATATCAGCGTCTTTCACAACTTAAGCGAGTCCAGCCACAATCCATTTAAACCGCTGACATACCTCTTCTTCCGTCTGTATGTGCGTCGCGATCGTTGACCCACTTCACGGTGCGCGTCTTTGACAACATGCGGTGTGCGGGTACAGCCATTTTTTTAGATCGCGTCCATAATCCAAAGCTGTGAAGTTTTCAGTTGACTAAATATAGCGGCATCCTATAGCCGCTGAGAGGCTAAGCAGCAGGACAACATCAATGACTCGTTCTCATCCGTTTAAAATCTACATACTTTTATTGCCCTGATATAATATTGTCCATATGCAGATAGAGATTTATTGATACGGTTGAAATACGGTCAACTGAAAGTGAGCGTTCCTGGCTACGCACCCCCTCTCTACACGGTCTAGTCAAAAACAGGAAACACTAGCAGGTAAATACACACCTACCACCATGTGACCAACTACCCGGAAACACCAACTCCAAACACAAAATAAAAGACAAACATTTTCTGCACTTACATACGGTTTTCAAAACTGTTAAACTTATGTTCAAAACAATAACATAATACAAAACTGAATAAGACAGCAATTTGCTACATTTCTACAGTAATATTTGAATGAAATTTTTTATATTTTTAATCTTAAAATTATTTGATATTTTAAATCTTAAAATTAAATACTATAATAACAATTGGACAATTAGTAGATTAGCATTACTATTGTATCTGTATCAGTGGATGGTGTGGATACAATTTCTTCTATCTTGGAATTAATTATATAATTGCAAAAAAATAAAAATAAATAAACAACATAAAATATTGACAAATTCTGCATCATGTCTGATTCATTCCAGTAACATATATTGCAGTGAATTATAAACAGAGATGTGTCCTTGTTTTACACAAGAAAACATTGTATAATGCTACATGTTGTTAGTGTTTTTAGGTCATTGTTTTGTGGGTGACAAACTGTGTTTGTCGGCTGTCAACCTTTGCTAGTGTTCTGGAATAATGAGTTGATTTGAGACCTGAATAAAGTGTTTTGGTAGTTGTAGTACATTTTGAATGTGAAATGAACTGCTTTGCCAAGCTGAAAGTTGGTTAGGAGAACTGTGTGAAGAGTTTTGCAAAAGTGACCTAAGTATTGAGAAATGTGTCCTAGCGTCTGTAAAAAAAAACTGTAAAGTCCAGCCGCCCATACCTCGCTGTATCTTATCGTTTGTAAAAGATATTCAGATAGTAGTGTCAGGTAATATCAAATAATAAAACTGTCTCTGACAAACTTTTACTCACTCTATATGATGCAGAGACTGATGTGCTCACTCACGTGCGTCCTTCCTTACACAACCTGGAAGCTGCAGCTGTCAAATAACAGAACCAGCCCGCGGAAATGTCGCGTAGCTTCCGGGTCAATGCCTTACAACAAAAACAACAAGCTACAGCTATTTAATACAATTATGATTTACATTCACATAGTGTAATGGCTAAAGGTTAACGAAAAGTCTAAAATCAGGTCATAACAAAATGCCGAACAATAAAACAAAATACAAGTCTTATACAGAATAAAAGTCATTTAAAGGTTTAGGTTATTAATATTATGTATATTATAATAATATTTTTTAATCATTAACTAGCATTTCAGTGTATAATTTTTAATACATATTTTAATAGAATTGTAATTACACATTTAATTGTTTATAATGGTCTCATAACATCATATTGTCAAACATAATAATGTGTTTTCAATTTATGCCAGATGAGTATTATGAACATTATTTTTTTTCTGAGTATAATAGGCTTCTTTTTTTTTTTTTGAGAAATTATATTTCTGTGTGTGATCCATCTACTCTATGTTTATTCAGGATAACTGTACTATCTATGCTTTTTTTCAAGAACTGCTTAAAATATACTAGACCCCATACTCTACACATATTCAGCACATAAGCTAAGTGGATCTCCAAAACAAGTGCAACAAGGGCACATATAGCTTTCATGCTGACCCTGCTTCTGATGTGTAACAGAGTTACATCTCTGTATAGAAAATAAAGTGCTTTCAGGGTTACTACATTAATTATTTCCTATGATTATCACCATACATTTTAAATTTAATTAAAAAATGTAAAGCTTTTGAGGACAGACTTGTTGACAGACTTAAAACAAGGAGGGGAATAATGGTTAGATATAATTTATAATCAGTCTACCTGAAACAAAACCCAAACCCCAGAGTAGCTAAAATAGTGCTGTTTTGTTTGCCTGTCACTGTGTGTGCAACTTACATCATGTCTGACACATTCTTTTTCAAAACACTGATCAACAGCTAATATTGCAAAATATTGTGTTGATAAATGTTTATATTGCATTTTCCCTGCATTTTCTGCTACGTTCAGCATGCTATGAGCGGCAAAAATAGAACATTTCAGTCATGATGTCAATTTGTGGGCCAACACAGAATGCCAACTCAGCATGGACTCCCTCAGGCATTTCTACTGGGTTTTTACTATATCTTTCTTTGTTTGTATGTTGTGTTTAATTTATGAGTTGACAAAAGGGGACTTTGCAGAATTTTCTACAACATAAATTAAACACCATACATATATATACAAGAATTCAGAAAGTGCTGTGTCCGTTTAATTACACATAATTTGTCAAGAATGTAAACAGATGTATTAATCAGAAAACCATGGCAGTGCTTTACAGTTTTAAACACAATAATTTCAGAATTTATATGTCATGTTATATGTCATGCCATATGTACACACACACACACACACATGTGTGTGTGTGTGTGTGTGTGTGTGTGTGTGTGTGTGTGTGTGTGTGTGTACATATGGTAGTTAAATATATATTTTAAATATATGGGCAGTTGGTTGTTAATATAATAAATATAAAAGTATATTTATTATTATTGAGTAAAGTTACAGTAATATGAATATAATGTTCTTGTTTTTTTATTTTAATGTTTCACAGATTAAATAGTTGCATGGAAGCATCATTTTAGTATTTAGACATAAGCACAGACAAGTATGTTAATAAAACCAGTGACTAGTCATGTTTTAATGAATTCAGTCACCCACTTTATAACTGAATGCAATGTGACATGTAGATTGTGACCTTCTGAGAACATAAGATCAGTTACATGTTATATTACTTGTTGTGATATTCAAAACCACCTTGTGTCAAAGAACTGCCCCGCAGTCCAGATGAGCTGAGCTGATGTGAGCGCGAGGCAGAGATACTGAATAGTTGATGAGACAATAGTTAGTTTGACAGAGGGGGAAGAATGGAAAGTCTGGAACTTATCTCCTTCTCAATTCTGGACCGAGCCAAAGAACTGTGATGAAAAATTACTCTGCGGCTGTGCATGTGCACGCGTGAGAGAGAGGAAGCAAGAGAGCGAGCATGAAGACGATGAAGAAAAGTGGATGAAATAGTCAGCATAAAAGAAAGTCCAGAAATAAAGTTGTCAGAGAGGCATGGTGAGAAATGTAAGAGGTGCTTCGGTGATCACAGTGCTTAGTCAGGGCCTGGAAATGCAGCGTCTCACACCTGAGAATCACAGTTGGAGAGGGTGGAAAAACCTACTGCTGCCGCAGTTGAACAGACGCTCGCTGTATGTCTACGGCAGTGAGATGGCTGTGGAGAAGGAGTGCTTTAGACAGAAAGAGGGAGGTGTGTTGGTCATCCATCCCTTCAGTCGTTTAAGGTACTGTAATCTGTCTTGGTGTTTTTATTTATTATTTTTGACAAATATATTTTACCTTATTTTATACCTTTTAATAAAAAAAATTATACAATAGTAATACAAAAGGTAATACAATAATTAATTAAAATAAAATATGTTATAAAATAAAAAATAAAAATACTAATGCATTTTGAAAAGGACTGTCATGCAAAAATGCCATCTTTTAAAAATATGTCTAAGTTGTGTCCTTATTTATGCAGGAGTTATTACATCATGTGTATGGTGGCCATAACATTTCTTAATCTAATTGGCATTCCAATGGAGATTGCCTTTCTGGATGGCAACAGTGGAGTAGGTTGGGAGGGTTTTAATGTGTTCTCGGACACTCTGTTCCTGATTGACGTGGGGCTTAACTTTCGAATGGGGATCATTACTGACAACAGTGAGGTAAGGATTAGTTCTAGACATCACAAATATCATAAGGCTTAAACTTGTCCAATGAAACTACCTGTATGTTACACAGGGAGCCATTCTGGATTTGAAAAGCATTCGACAACAGTATTTAAAAAGCTGGTTTATACCTGATGTGGTGGCAGCATTCCCAGTTGGTTACATACTACTTATTGCGGTAATGTGCCTTTTTCTGCTAAATCTTTTGGCTGTATTGAAATTACAAAGCTCCAAATGGGGAAAGAAATTTGTGCCATTGTCATGACAGGACCTACAATACCACAGTGACTCTCCCTCATCCAGAGCCAGCAAAATGATGCGCATCTTGATGTTTGTGAGAATCCTCAGTCTTGTTCGACTGTTACGTGTGTCAAGGCTTGTTAGGTTTTTCAATGAGGTGGAGAGAGTAAGTAATGAACTGCTTGAATATGAAACTGTTCTTATCTTAATGAGACAACACACTGAATATCAGTTTAGTCATCATTCAGAAAAGTTATTTGAATGATGCTTTTGATTTTTATATTGAATCTCTGCCCATATAGGTTTCAAATGCCAACTTGGAGGTGGTGAGGGTTTTCCTAAGAATCTTGTCGTTATTTATGATGATTTTCCTGCTGTGCCACTGGAATGGCTGTATTCAGTATTTTGTGCCTATGCTTGAGGAGTTTCCATCAGACTGCTGGGTTAGAAGAGAGAATCTAATGGTAAGTGTATGAGCAGCATATTCACATAAACTGTATTCCTACATTTATTGAAATATCATTAAATTTGAAAACTGTATTTGCAAAGCCTAGAAATATAATGGAAATGAATAATATTTTATACAGTCATGAAAACTGTAATAGTATATAGATATGCTCTAAAAAGTAGTATGACATTTTTATTATTCTGAAGCTGAGCACTGTAACAATATTACAGCAATAATAATACTGAAACCCTCTTAGGTCATTTTCACTCCTATTAATATTTGTGTGAATTTTCTCTGTGATACTACGTTTAACCTATTATTACTAATTTCACTTTTAGAAAAAAGTTCCAAAATGTACTAATATGTACCATTGTCTAAAGTGTACCTTTAAGTTACCAATATGAATCCTTTAGGGGGAAATAAAATACTAAGTATACCTTTTCAAAAGTTTTTTTTCTGAGTCTTTATTACAGAAAATGTCATATTTGTTGTTTTATGTTGTTAATGTATAAAATATTGTATTAATGTCAATGCTTTGTCTTATGTAATTTCAGAATGCCACAGTGGGAGAGAAGTACTCTTTTGGAGTCTTTCGGGCCCTCTCTCATATGACTGCAATATCATATGGTTCCTCTGAAACACCCACAAGCAAGGAGTATACTTTTGATCAGCTGATTTAGTTAAATGTTCATTTTATACCACAACAATCACAATGCACAACTGATACTTCTTTTAATACCTGATTATTGTTTTTTTAGATGAGGTTGAGCTTTGGATTGTCATGACTAGCATTGTGTCTGGAGCCATCATGTACACGGTGATGGTCGCCAACACTGCTGCAATGATGACTGATGTGGACATAACAGCAAGAGCATACAAGAACAAGGTGCAAGGGAAACAAATATATTACTAAAACAGCATATTAGATTTTGATTGGGGGTGTCATTCTCATTTTCTGTTTTCTGTTCCCTTGTGTGTTTGTTTTTACATAGATGAATCATATGGAAGATTATATGACTTTCATGAAGCTTCCCAAAGCCCTTCGTATGCGCATCAACAACTTCTTTCAGGCTCGTTACGCAGGAAAATGGTATGATGAGAAGGATGTCCTGAAGTGGGTGTCTTCATCTCTCAGAGAGGTACTGCTCACTGTTGGAATAGATAGTCACAGAAATGATTGTTTAAAAGATGTTTGGCTCTTGTTTTTAACAGTAATGCAGTATTTTTATAGTTTATTGATTGTTTGTATGGTTTTGTTAGGAAATTCTGATGTCCATGTGCTCAGCCCATGTGAGAAAAGTTCCCTTTTTCCGGAACTGTGATATAAACTTCATCAATGCCATGCTTCTGGAGCTGCAGTATGAGGTCTACCAGGAGGGTGACATCATTATCCGCCAGAACATTCCTGGTGACCGCATGTTCTTGATCGAGCACGGGCAGGTCCTTGAGAAGAATGAGTTTTTCCAGAGGGAAATGTGTGATGGAGACTGCTTTGGAGGTGTGATATCGAGTCACGTTGCTATGTCAATGCAATGTCTGTTTAGTAGGGGTGGAATGGTACACAGATGTCATGGTTCGGTACGTACCTTGGTTCGGGGGTCGCGGTTCGATACAATTTCGGTAGAACAGGGAAAAAAAACAAATCTGCTATGCTCGGTTTCTTTTCATTTATTTTGAACAGACAGTAGTACAAATAGAATAAAAAAAAAATTCCACCTAAAATACTAAATATTATTACATTGTTAAATATATATAATCTGCAGTACATATACAGTATACATAAAAGGAATAAATTCTTGAAATATATTTGATTTAGTTTACAGATAAACAAGGGGAAAAAACAGAAAGGAAATTCAAATGGCAGAAAGTGAAATCCTATTTGTTTTCTTTATTTTACAAAAGCACAATGTTTTGTTTTCATCGTGAGTGTACGCAAATAAAAGCAGACCTTTATACAGTAATGCATTATTAATAAGAAAATAAGTGGTTAAAATTGATTCTGCTGGTATAAGGAAACAGTTGACATGATCGCGCCGGTGCGCACAGCCACACACACACACACGCACACACACACACACATACACACACACACACACACACACACAAACACAACTCACAGTTTAACTTGACAGCACAGTTAGTACTTTATCAAAATAAAACCAGTGAACCAAAACAGTCAGTCAATGCACCCCACAAAATCAATCAGTGCACCCGCCTCTGATGGAAATGATTTGGATTTGTGCCGTATGAGAGAGGTAGGATACACGAGCACAAAGCTCCATTTCGCAAACGTGTGAGAGACACATTAAGAATCAGCACATGCATGGTCACTATCTAGTCACTAATGCATTGCATTGCTGTGGATGCACCTTCAGGATTGAGGGTGAATTTCCTGTATTCGTTGTAAGACCTCATGCACCAAACCGAGATGTCCGTACCTTGACGGTTTGGTACGAATACATGTATCGTTCCACCCCTACTGTTTAGACTATATGTGTTGTTTGTGATGCTCATGTCTTGAATCTATTTATTAGTAAGCTGTGTTAAAGGGATTGTTCACCCCAAAATTCTGTCATTACTTACTCACCCTCAAGTTGTTTCACACCTGTTTGAGTTTCTTTCTTCTGTTGAACACAAAAGAAGATATTTTGACGAATGTGTGTAATGCATCATTTGACTATTGACTTTCATAGTATGGAAAGATACAAATCAAGTCAATGTCTGACAGAATTTTCATTTTTGGGTGAGCTATCCCTTTAAATGTCTTTCCTTCCCTTTTCTAGAGTCGTGTCTCCTAACAAAAGGAAAGTTTTTGGCCACAGTACAAGCTTTGACTATCTGTCAGCTTTTTTCCTTGTCGGTGGACTCCTTTCATTCTGTTCTGAAGGACTATCCAGACATCAGGAGGGACCTGGAGACATTTCAACAGGATAAAGACATTTTGTTATGTTGAGAAAGTAAGTTTTAGTTCTATCCATGATACAGTTTGAAGCACAACTTGATTTAAAGGTTTTACTGGAAACCATTACATATCTTTTCTAGATTATTTAATGATAAAAAGCCTTTATTTGAAAAAGACATTTTGTTTCATTCTAAATACTTTCTTCTTCTTTAGTTATTTACTAGTACTTTTGAATTATAAATGTATAAATTCTTTTTTTTAAATCTAACTTACCCCCGACTTTTGAATGGTAGTGTTTATTATATACACTTTAAAATTATGCTATGGGGGAAAAATATTTTTTTTAAATATAACACACTTCATAATAAAGATAATTAAGGATGCAAGAGCTTAATGCTTTTTGATCTCTATTTTGCATCTCTATTTTAATTGGTAGATGGCTATACTTGCATTAAGCCCCTCCTGCAATGCACTTTGCCTGCTTTTGATTTGCCAGCTTTGTTTTACTTGAATCTTCCTCTGTATTGGCATAGATTTCCAGATGTGCTTTTGGAATATTCTGTTCCAGCTGGTGGATGTGGGTTGAAGTATTCCCTTGTTCTTCAGTGTACAACAAGCTTTCAGAAAATGGACTTTGTATAGCAAAAAAGGTATGCCTTGGCAACCTCGTTGGAATGGGAATCCTTTAAGAATACTGATAGGGTGTTTTTAGACTGATTTGTAGGCCACCTTCTCCAGCTTCTCTACTCCCTCCCTTTCCAAGTGCCCACAGAAGGATAAGCATAACCCGTGCTCTTACGTCACATAACCATGGCTCTTTACGTTTTCCCCTGTCTTCATCTGAAGTATTGAGAACAACACCCACTGGTGGCCTCCATTTTCCAGTAGAGGGCATTCATTTTATCTGACCAGGTCCTCATTGTACTGTAGGTTTCTATCATAGAAGCTTTGTTTAAAACAGACAATATTTTTAATGTTTTGACTAATATGTTTGTGCTTTCAATTAGTGTGCTGAGTTAAATTTTATGTTAAATATGTCCCACAAAAGTCAGCAGATTATTTCCAGAAATCAGCACAGTGTACAAATTATGTCGGGGCCCAGAAAAAACTCACCATAATTTACATTATAAATATTGTATTTTGGGGGAAAGGGTAAAATTTGCTGTTTCATAAAATGACCCAAAGGTTGTAGAGATAATTGTAGTTAATAGGTCAAACGTTTAGTCACATTTTAAAAAGATGTAAATAAAATATTCCTGAATAAACAGTGAAGTTTGTTCTTGTTTTTTCTTCTGAAAACTTTTTGTGAAGATCACGCTATTTACTTTTTCATCTCTCAATACAAAAAAAAATGCACTGTTCTTCTTTATTTTCAAGATTAATATGTGACCATATTTAAATTAAGCCTATACTGTAAATCAACAGTGTTTTCTGTCCATGAGTTAATTCTAATTCTCTGTAATCCTTCAAAGAGAAAGTTTCATTAGTCACATATATGTCAGGGGATATCTCCTCATCCACCACGAGTGTTGATATACTGTATGTTGATAACTCTTGCAGATTGAGAGAAACAAATAGGACAGACAAAGTTTAAGGAAACTTAAACACTGTCTCTACTCTGTCATGGACATATTAAACATGCATTAATAAAAAAAAAATCTTTAAAACATAATGTTCAGTCCTTTAATTTGAACTCTATTTATCTATTTTTTCTACTATTTATTATTCAAGTTTTTAAATTAAGGGAAACATTCAGTTCATTTGGTTAATTTAATCAGAAGCAATAGGAAATCTGGCCTAACTTAAAATAAATCTAAATGTGCTAAATGTAGGGGCAAATAAAAGCAGCAGTAGCATAGGGACACTTTAAAGGATGAATTAAATTGTGCTTTGTGCTTTTTAACTAAGGGGTAGGTCATAGGTCACCCAATAATTATCATAAATAATAAGTACACAAAATCAATCAATCAATCAACCAATCAATCAATCAATTACTGTAATTAAGCAGTTATTCAAAGAGAACTCTTTGCATTAATTGTTTGTATTTGGGTAATATTTTTAATAGAGTTTTTTTAGACAGATTCTAAGGGTGAAAATCGTCACTAAACACAGAGATATGTTAATTACAAGGGCAAAAATAAATAAATATGCTGAAACCCTTTTTCTTTCGGAAACTTGCAAGACATAACTGCTTCGAAGTGAGTACGGTCAAGGACTGGAAGACCACCGAGCACGAAACGACTGCACCGAACGACAGGTGGCAGTAATGAGCCCAAAGGTGTTTGGGTTTCTGTCAAGTCCAACGAGTCAGACAAAACGAACCCGGATGTGCCGCGAAATTTGAAAGAAGAGGTCAGAGATATTTGTCGTTGCCTGAATCTTATTTATAAAACCACACTTACTTTCTTAAGGTATTGTGCTATTTTATGCTGAACCGAATGTGCTTAAGACAGTATCTTCATTGTTTGTGTTATTGTACGCGTTCCGTATAAGATGGACAGTCCAAAACAGTTAACGTACAGTTGATTGTTTACATGGCTGTAGAAAAGAAGGATTACAAGTATTATGCTTGTATATTATTATGGTAATGCCTCATGTAATAATATAATATACCATTTTCTTATTATTACTAATTATTTACTGTTATTTCAGCTTGTAAAACAGGAGGGACGTTGAGAATGAATCCTTCAGAGCGTTTCTTTGCGAAGCTGCGGAAACTGACTGTTTATCTGGAGACTGAAAGCAACAATCTCCTTCATGCAAGTCAGAACCCTCAAGACGAGGATGGTAAGCTGCCAGGACATATTTTATAGTCACTAATAATAATGATCAGGTCGTACGTATGCATCTGTTGACTGGTGTATGTGATCTGTGTTATTCAGAGGATGAAGAGAATGGGGCTCAAGCTCTGTACCAGCTGCACTCTGAAGTCAGAGCATTGAAGGTTTGTGTATGTTTAGTTATGATTCATGATTTCACTTTATTTTTTAAATATGGGCTTCATTTAACACAAAATCATGTGCAGCGGGAAGTTCAAAATCAGGTGGCTACACATGATGGAGCGAGTACTGAACTGAGGAACTTTGTAAGAAGATGCTTGGTGCTGAAGCAGAGAACCACAGAAGACATTGACAGGCTGAAGAAACACTATGAGAAGTATGGCTACAGACCACGAACAGCAAGACAGGGAAATGCAGGTAAATGTTGATTACATTTGAGAATGTTAACATCCTGCTGCCTCTGCTTGGCTTTTCTATTTATTGTCTCTAATTGAAGATTTGCTAAGATTGATACTTTTTTCAGTGGAAATGTTTTTTATTTGCTCACTATTTTAGAGATGAATGGTATAAAAAATGCAGAAAAGTTGGATGCAGCAGATGAAGATGAAGCGATGGGACAAGGGATTTGTGAAGAGGCTCAGCAGCCTGAGACACCAGAGAAGATGCAACCACCCGTTGACCAGCTGCGGACCCCAAAGCTCTCCGATTTTGGTCTGTCTGCACTCCAGTTCCAAATAGTGCTTGGTGAAGCAGAGCCACCCCACAGTGCTGCTCCTGTCCCAGCTGTGGCTCTGTCACCACCACCATTTGTCATGAACATGCATCCACCGCAGCCAAAAACGCCCAAGTGCTCTCTGCGTATGGAGGAGGATGCTCCGACTCCACGACTAGAGGACTTTGGCATCTCTGAGTACACCACGTGCTGGAACAATGACTTTACCATGGATTTGTTCAACAAGAAACCACCCAAAACCAGCAGGTATGCTGCTTATTATGTCTAGTGTGAATATCACATCACAAGCATGATTTGCTTCTGAAAATACTAAATATGCCACTTTCTAAACTTGCCTTGAATTTTTTTAATTCACACAATTTAGCTTAATAAGGTCAATTTAATGGAACTTACACAAAACAACATTTTACATTTACATCTTTAGGAGTAAGAGACTTTACTACTGACATTTTGCACTTAAAGTGAAGTTATATTATTTGGAAATGCATTAATTAAAATCATTGCATTAAAAGATCTCCACATTAAAAAAAGACTTTTACACTCACCAAGACTGCTTTTATTTGATCAAGGATACAATGAAAACAGTAATGGTATGAATTATGTTTAATTTATTTATTAATTTATCCCTGTTTATGGCAAAGCTGAATTTTCAGCATGCATTTTTCTAGTCTACAGTGTCACATGATCCTTCAGAAATCATTCAAATATACTGTTTTGGTGCTCAAGAAACATTTCTTCTTCAGAACTTTTGTAACATTATAAATGTTTTACTGTCAATTTAGTGCATGCTTGCTGATTAATTTGTATTTTTAACACATAATATGTGTGTTGGGTCTTTCACAGTGAAAGAACAGAGAATGGTCAGAAACCCTCTCATGCTTTCCCCACTTTGTCTTTTGGGCCTAACAAAGGTGTTGCCAACGGTAAATAATATTGAGTGTTGTTTTCTTAATATTATGAAAAGTTATCAACCTGTTTGGAGTTTTAAATAATTGTTTCTTAGCAGTATAACATTTAGTTCCTGTAATCCTGAATGTGTGGTTACATTTGTGCGTTAACGATGTGTTACAAAAAATGCATTCTAGTTTTTTTTTGTTTGTTTTTTTCAAGCTTTTCTTTTGTGTTTAAATATTCCAGAGAGTCTGGAATCCCCAGAGCCACCTGTGTTTTGCACCCCAGGATTTAAGATTGAGAAACACCGCGTCCCATCATCTCCACCAATGAAAGGAAAGAATGACCTTGATTCTCCTCCTCGTCCTAATAACTGCTCTTCTACACCAGAGCTCCCTGCATTTGAAACTCCTTTTGTCAGCAAGCTTATAAAAAAGGTATGATGCACTCCTTAACTCATTACTTTAGTCACTAACGTGTAAAAATCTACCACAATAGACATGACTTGTATTACATTAAACCATAATCACATATAATATCATTAAAAATGTGTAATGGTTTCTCATTCACTGCGATTACCGTTTCAAAGAATGACAGGCAGGAAGAAAGCGGTAGACACAGGGCTTCAAAAGAGGACAGCTTTCCCTTAGCAGATCTCTCCAATACAAACAGAGCACCTTCATTTGATGCTCCAGAGATGCCAAAACTGCAACGTTATGAGGATGAGGCCATACCCGAGATGCCATCTCTGCAGTCCCTTCTTGGGAGATCTATTGCTTTTGTAAGTAATCATATTTTGATCTTTTAATCATTAAAATTGTATTATACCTTAGATTTGATGCTAAACCTTATAAACAAATTGGTGAATAGTTTTATTTATTGACATGCACTTGACATTTGCCCTTCCTTTAACTCTGAATAGAAAACTGCATCTAGTGATGCTTCTGGGACGAAGATGGGGACAGATCACATGTTAGACCTGAAGCAGACCCCCGTCCCAATGCATGAAAACCAGGATTGGTGCCTTACAACTCCAAAAGTCAGAGTGAAGTTCCCTGCAGAGCCATGCACACCCGAGATGCCCGATATAAGTTCAGTCACTCAGGATATTTTAAAAGTGAGTCACTACCTTGTAATGCTGAAATAGCAATATTGTAAATTATGGTTTATGTTAAAGAAAGAAAATAAGTTTTTTTTTCCTCTCTCCCTCTTTTAGCTTGTGACTCAGTGCAAGTCTTAAGGACTTACTACTGAATCTGAGCTGATGACCATGAAGCCTGGCTTTCAAAAAGTGGAACCAAGAGGAGAACAGCAGATCGTAGTCAAAGTGATTTCATTGAATTATATCGGATTGTCACTTTTAAGGACAATTTAAACCATTTGAAAATAATACTTAATAAAGAGAACTTGTAAAATAATGCCATTGATGGTTATGCAAATGGTACGGATTACTCAAATGAGTTTGAAAAATATAGGTAATTCTGTTGAAGTTTAGCTAATGCCTATGAAGTCAGTTTATGAATGTTTACACAAGACAAGATACTGAAAAAAACATTTATTCAACATTTTATGGGAATCATGGTAACAGGACTAAAACTAAAAAGGTAGACCTGGTATAAAACCTCATGAAGAACAAAATATATGACAAAGAATATCTATATAACCTCCAATCCTCAAGATATGCTCTATCCTGCTGCTGGAGATCAACCTTCCTGCAGAGTTTAGTTCTGGCTTAAACATCGAACCAGCTAATCAAACCAAATTTAGGTTTGCCTGAAAAACACCGGCAGGGTTTGAACTAAACTCTACAGGAAAGCAGATTTCCAGACAGACGTTCACCCTATTTGTTTAAATCCAGGCAAGTCTGGTTTTAGTAGGGTCTCATGCGTCCTTGGATAGGTGGTGCACGGTTAGGCGGGGTGATGGCGATGTCAAGGTAATCTCCGATCTGAAAGCGTTGAGACTGAAGCGTCATGGAGTCATCTGCACCTTTGCGCCCCGAAACTGTATTGCCAATCTCTTTAACCCTACAACAAAACCAGATAGGTTATTCAAAAATCAAAACTGACCAAGCTAGGACAAAACGCCCTCTGTATAGATTACCTGTACATTTGTCGTTTAGGGTCTGGGTAAACTATTGCAAACCCAAAATGTGTGCCTTTCTTTCGAGCTTCCGGATAAACTTCCTTCACCAGGCTTGTCAGTTCCTTCAAAGTAGCATCCATCCTGTAACCAATGCAGATACAACTCAGGATCTTGCAGTTTATTTAATCTTTAATGCAATGCAAAGTTTATACCTACCAGGTGTAAATCTGGAGCTCGCTAGATGGTACATTCCCCCGGGCAAACTCGTCCATGCGATGATGCCTTCCGTTGTTAGTGGTGAACACTCGAAGAAGAAGAGGGCATGTCTACGGGAAACATGCAGAATTTAATAACGCGGCAAATATGTACACGTCTTCAATATTGATATTGCAGACAATGTGAAATGCGTTCGCTGTATGCGTCTTTTTATATAACGTTATCGTTAAGTTAGATTAATACGTTCTATACTAAACATTTCAACTATTTTTATTATATGCTGCAAACTTATATTATTTACGATTTGTATACTAAATATACTAAACATTTTATAACCATAGATTTGTAATATAATAAGCTGTATACTTTAATTTTTACCAGTTACATATACAAATTAGCTTAGCATTCCTAGACGCATCGTTTGTGCACAAATGAGGAACAAACGTACTGAAAAACAAACCTTTTCTCTGTCCACTGGCTTTTCTGGCTCTTTTTTTATTTCCTCTTGTGTGACCCTTGATTCTACAGCCATTGGATCCAATTTTGTTAGAAAACAAGAGATGAATCGTTCACAACGCCTGTTAATGAGCGATCGCGGCGCGGTGAGATGATATCACCACTGCAGGGAGCCAATCACAGCCGACCGATGACGGCCAGTGAAATGACGACACATCCGCGTCGCCTACACTACCCCCACCGCCATTTTGGGAGTCAGATTGTAAATATTACTAAGGAAGAAAAGCAAATACATCCACAAATTTGGTGGCCTTAATATGGTTCACACATGCGTAGTGGCCGGTTGTCGGAACAGGAGGACTCCTGGGACTACACTGTCCTTCTACAGGTTTCCTCGCGACCCGGAGCGGAAGCAGCGCTGGATCTCTGCCGTGAATCGTGAAGGCTGGGTGCCAAACGAGGGCAGTAGACTCTGCAGCACTCACTTTATCTCGGGTATGTGTACATCAGATATCATGGGAATCTTTTAAAAGCAATGCTCATCTCTGGGTTGAATGTATGCATCTCTAGTAGAGTGGGGGAACGTTTTTTGATGTTTGTAACGCACCTTTCTGATGTACATAACGGGGCTGAAAGCCAGAACGGGTTTCCTTTTCATTTTAATTTCATCGTTATGATACACTTTGGGGTTTGGGTTAAATGTAAAATTGCACAATGCTTATTTAGCTTTAAATTCACTTTTGGCTTTGCACACAAGGGTCAAACGTCGGCGGTCAAAACAGACCGAAGACAAACATAACATTTTTAATGAAATTAATGTACTAATGAATTTGTTCCATATTTATTCTTTAATATTTAGCATTTTATGGGATTTAATGGTACTTGGCAGTATTCAATATTCAGTATTTATAAGTCGATTTGGATAAAAGTGTTTGCTAAATGTAATGTAAATGTAAATGATGTACTGTTTATTTCTGTATAAAAATACAAACATTAGGGGGAAAAATATATTATTTTCAATTAAAGGGGTCCTATTATATACTTTTCAACTTAAGTTAGTCTGTAATGTTGCTCTTTGAGCATAAAAAAGATCTGCAAAGCTAAAAAGCTCAAAGTCCACTTCAAATTTAGAAATTTTATTATTTTTCTTTTCAAAAACTACAATGAATGACTCGTTTGGACTACAACGTATATTTTCAGGGATTTGTGATATCACAAAGATTGACGAATGGGACGAGACCTGGTTGAGCTGCACTAGAGAAGGCAGCGAGTGTTATCAATATGTTGGTGATACACAAGATTTCCCAAGGCTGACAAACTTAGACTGGTTTCAGTCATCCAGGTTTAAATCACGCTCAAATTGATTTGATTTTGACTATTTACACTGAAGCTCACAGGCGGCTATGGTAAGGGGCATGACATTTCCTGACCAGGCGACAAGCGCTGCCAATCACAACACACACTGGCCCAACTAACCAGTCACAGCACATTTCGTATTTCAGAAGGAGGGACATCATTTGATACAAGAGCTATTCTATAAAGGTAAAACAGTAGCAAAACTCGAGAGCTTGTTGATTTGCTTGTTGATCTGTTTTCACTGAATATACTTAGCTTTTACAGGATTTTAAGACAATAGATTCATCTTGTCATTACGGTATTATCTGGTAGACAAATGATGCAACATCTTTCATATGCATTTCCCACTGCACATCTCTGTACCAGAGTTGCAAAATAACTCTGTTGTTTTTATTATTTTTATGTTTTGTAAAAATAATGTAAAACTTCTACATTGGGTTAAATTCCTATTTTGCTTGTCAGTAATGAACCTTTTTAAATGCAATATTAAAAAAAAAATGTTTGATCATGTCTAAATGTACATTAAAAGCAAAACCTAAAAAAATAAGCAGTTATGACCAGCAATACTGTTTTGAGCTATTCGAGTAGAGCTTAATACATGTATTTATTAAATATCTATAAGGCCATCTAGTGGTTAAACAATGGCATTACATATTAATATTATCTTTCTGGCCACTAAATGCCTCTAATTTGTCCCTTTGCACTGGAATTTAAAAACACTTTCTCTATTTTAACCCTAAATACTACACTAATTGTAATCTAAATAATAAGCATATTAGAAAATTTTATATTTTAAATGGTCATTCATGGATCATAATTATTGTGCATATTATTTAGTACCAAAATCTCCAAATTAACTAAACAGAACTGAGCTAGAATGTAGTATAGTTATTTTATTGGTTAAAAGTTACACTTAAGGTGTTTGATCACATTTGACTGCCTAGGAGTATGAGAACATATTAATGCTGTTTCATTCCCCAGAATAAAATACTATTGTAAAGCATAGTTAGCGTAGTTATCCATGCACAATCAATGCACATTGTGTTAATAATTAATAGAAATCGCTGCAAATATAGTGAAACTGCTGTCTGTTCCAATTAATCCAATTCAAACATATTGAGATTGTGATTTGTTTGGAACTATTGATAGCTCCATGAACCACGTGACCGCGTGGCAGTGAGATCAAAGCATGTCTCAACTGTTTCTCAGCAGCTCTGGTACAGCGATATTACTCTGCAATATGCAATAGGATATACATATGAAAGATGTTGTATTATTTGTCTACCAGATAATACCTGAATGACAAGATGAATGCAGTGTCTTAAAATCCTATACAAGCCTAAATAAATCCTATATATGTTGTAAACATTTGTGTATGTCATTTTTTTACACATTTGTAGCTATTAATGCGCAACTTCCAATTCAAAACACGAGTGTTTTGATCATTTTCTGTGTGTGCAAATTGAAAGATTCAGCTTTTCACATCAGAGCTGCGAGTTTAAATTTCTACTTACAAATACAAATATTAATATGACAAGTTCTCACATTCAGATCAACAATCTCTTGAGTTTTGCTACTGATTTACCTCCATACTAATCCAACCGTTCATGTCAGACAGGGGAGAGAGGTGTTGTAATAATGTAAAATATGTGAAAAATAATGTGTTTTTCAAACAACCTTGTATGAGAGCCTGTTCTAGCTCACCCACAAAACAAAATCAAGACTTTGTAAAAGCGCATAATAGGGCCCCTTTAATACAGAGTTTAACTTGAAATTGAACAAAGGTGTTTAATAAAATCCAAAACATGGATAGCAGATTGGTGCCACCTGGTGGAAGAAATAAAGAAAATCATATGTAATACCACGATCTAACCACTAGATGACTGTATAAAATATATAAAGGGCTTTGTATTCCTTAGATGCTTGTAAGAGTATTTCCGGATATGATTGCTTATATAATTATCATAATTATTATAATTATCTCAAAGATATACTTCATCGTGCCCGATTGCTCTGTATTTTTATGAATGTTTTTGACAGTAAAAAGTATGTGTGATTTATTTTTCAGACTGTTCTTCTTCTGTTACTTTTTGGATAGGCCTGTTTGATTTAGAAATAAATGTATTCTTGTTCTGTTTACAGGAAAACAAGTAAAAAATCCTAGATCCCCAGACTATGTTCCTTCTGTTTTCACTTCAGCGCCACTGTCACCAAATATGAAGGAAGCAAGTTCCTGTGAAATGTATGATAAACAAGAGGCACAAGTGGAGGCAGCCAATGCTTTGCTCTTCTTGCAAGGACAAGGACGTTTCTTGGAGGACCATGGCCAGACTAGGAGTCAAGAAGAGCCAGAAAGTGTTTCTTCTTCATTAAGCAGCTGTGATGAAGAGGATGATAAGACTGAAGATGATGTAGAAGAAGGAATCTCACTGACAAGTGTAAACCAAATGGGAAGCCCAGTCAAAAACATTCCCCCTGACTATGAGTCCAGTCTTGAGGCTCTTAAGAAAGAGAACATGGAGCTGAGGGAATCGATAGAAAAGATGTCTCTCACTGAGGCGTCATTCAGAAATGATCCAGAAAAGGTTCGCTTCTACACGGGACTGCCGAACTACTTTGTGTTTGAGACTGTCATGTTGCTTCTCATTCCACATATGAAAGGAGACAAAAATGCAAAACTTTCGAAATTCCAGCAACTGCTCTTGACATTAATGCGACTCAGGCTTGATCTTAAAAACCAAGACTTGGCCTATCGTTTTGGGGTCAAGGTTGCCACCGTGACCAGGACTGTCCATCGGATTATTAATATAATGTTCACCACCCTCGTGCCCACTGCTGTGTTTTGGCCATCCAGAGCGGAGCTCAGAAAAAACCTACCCGCAGCTTTACGTTGCACCTACCCAGACTGTGCAGTGATCATTGACTGCTTTAGGGTGTCTCTGGAAAAAGCTCTCAGTGTGGATGTGAATCAAGAGGTTGCATCTACAGCATTGACTGTGCCAGCTCATGCCACGGTGAATGAGCTTAAATATGTGATAGGTGTTGCTCCTCAAGGTGTTGTCATGTTTGTCTCGAGGGGATCACCGGGTCACGTCAGTGACAAAAATCTTGTTGAAAGTTCAGGCCTCCTTTGTAAGGTATTGCCCGGTGATGTTGTGTTGGCTGAGAATAACTTTGACATTGAGGAATTGGTGGGGGCTCGCAAAGCCGAACTCAAAATCACTAGTAGAAATTGCTATGAAAATTGCCAGAGTGGACAGGATGGAGAAAATTTCTTACTGGTTGGCACACTTTCAGATATAGCGAATGTTCACAGGCATGTTGGGAAGGTAATAGACATGGTCAAGAGGAGATACTCTATGTTGACTGGACCAGTTGAGAGTCCCTTTACGGTCGTAGACCGCACTTCCAATGTGAGCACTTTTGATAAGATAGTGCAGGTTGCTTGTGCCTTGAATAACCTGTGTATATCTGCTGCACCCCTGGAATGAGCGCTCATATTTGCCACACATTTGCGAGTTTTATTTGTACATTGGCTGAATGCACCTTTATAGTTTCCCTATTTTAGTGGAAGACTTATTGTTAATAGAGGATATTAACCTTCTTAGAACATTTATGCAACCTAAGGACTAGTTTATACCAAACATATTCATCAGGCACATTTCACTGGACAATCTCTAGTGTTTTTACAGAAGGAACTCCCTTAGTTTCTAGGCTGACTTTGTTGATGCTTCAGTTTGATAGAGACATTCCATCCATACTTTAATTTAAATTTAGTATTGTCGAGAGTGAAGCGTGTATGCTGAGAATTTTAAATATTCAAGGCACTAAAGAAAGCATCTCTGTCGGAGACGGTTGTATTTTGACATTAGCTGCCCTTAAGTTCCAGTGCCTTTGTCCTTGTGATGCCTATACTATTTTTATTTTTTTTTTTGCTTCTGTATAGATATACACTATATTTTTACATTAACCCAACAGTACTTTGTTCTTTACTTCTGATGTTGCCTTGTCACTTTACCGTGTAATGTGTAAGTCTCACAAAGTTACAGTTTAGTTATTTGCATTTCTATGAGATCATTGTTGTGTTAAATCAACATTTAGTAACGTATAGCATGATATATTCACTCTGAATTTTGACCATTGCACATGTTTCAGCACTGTATTCCTCATATCACTTCACTGTGTGTTCCATTTAACTATGTTATTGCTTAGGAAAATGATGTTTGTGTTGAATTTTCCATTTCAATCATGCGTTCTATGTGAAAAGTTCACCAACACGACTGTAATCTAATGTAGCACTCTGTTGTATGTCATGTATGAAAATATCTCCATAAAAGTTGAATACTTGTCATTGGAAATTGGTATTTTGTTACTTTTCAGTGTCTTTATTCTCATAAATTTCTTATTTGTTCCATAAAAAACAAGACCTTCCAACATTCTGTACTCCATCTAAAACTATTCTAAACAGCATTTTGCTGTTACTTAATATATTATTTAAGTATTTCATATTAATTAATTTTATTTATACTTTTAAAAATTATTTTGTCACACTGCAGCAGTATTTAAAATAAAAGGACACGCAAAAGGTATACAGTTTAACAATATTAGCACATCAAATATGTCATCATATATTCATATACATTTTGGCAGAAAATTCTGATGTGTATGTGTCATAAAGTTGATGAAACAGTTCCTGCTTTACGATCATTCATCACATTCATCACGTGTCAAATCTTGTCAAATCTTGTAAGCAGAATCAAATCTTGTCAAATCTTGTAAGCAGAGTGTTGTGGCTGGTTTAATTATGTGATGTTTTTGTGATTTCCATTACACCTTGAGACTAAAATGACGGACTGATTAAAGGATACAGTGCAACAACCTGATTAATGAGGAGCCCACTGAAGTCTATCAAAACAAGTCTATTTTGCAATAACAATAATAAGCATTATAAGTTCTGATATCTATGCGAGCAACACAAGGCTAGTTCATAAATTCGACAGTATTGTCCCTGTCCTGTGATCATATCTGCTAGCTTGCATCAGATCAGAATCTCAGCGTTGTAAATGTCGGAAGCCCCGCCTAGGGTATGTGCAGTGCTGACGTGCACGGCTGCCTCACGTGACTCCTCTGGAATGTTAACAATGCAGTAAGTGTCCAACTTTGTACTGCATTCTAATTCTGCCGAGAAAATGGAGGACAATCCCATGATTTTCACTGTGTGCTTTATATGAGAGGACATCGAAAGACGATCCCTGGGCAGCAAAACACCAAACAGATAATTTACAACTTTACTGAAGTTTAAATCAATTCCTTGGATTAAGGTACCACTAAAATCACATGGTGAGTAGCTCAAAGCTTTTTTTTTAAACGATGGGCGTTAGTAGTTTTTAGGGATTTATAAATTCGATTTACGCTCGCAACCCCTTTGTAAGTGTGGGAAGGAAGCTGTATTTGTCATTTAAAGCGAGATAGGAGTGAGCGCATTCTCCCTGCGCTGGAATGCGGACTCGCTCGCGCGGATCTGCGCTCCTCGCGCTCCAGCCTCGAGGCCCTGCAACTTTATTCCGCCTTAAAGTTACTTTGTGTCTAAAACATTTTGAATAATTACTGTCTGTAAATCTGATGAGAACAATGGGAGTTTATGTACGTAAAACCTTTCATTCCGTTTTACAACTTTGTACAATTTTACAACAATAAAACGGAATCTTTAGCGAAACTCACTGTAACAAATATCTTTGCTTTGGCTGGTATAAACACATGACTACTTCACAGTTATGTTCAAATATCTTGAAAATTTGCGTCGGCTGTGGTGGTGATAAAATAGAGGTTTCCACGAGCTGCAGGTTATGTTGTAACAAACTATACTTGCCGTGGTTTTTTATTTATTTCGCGCAGTTTGATGTTTCAGTAGCATTATTAAAATGATGTACTATAGCGGGCCGATTACATTACACATTGACTGTTTTGAAACTGAACAATTCACACCACCCACAAAATTATCTTTTGTTTTTCTCGTGAGATGCGCAATGACATGTGGTGAGATCTGGATTCATACTTGCATTTGTTGTTTTTGTCTGCTTTGTGTTGCCAAAAAATATTTAGGAAAATTATGAAATTAAGCGACAACAGTGGCCTTTTTAACCCCTTAACTGTCACCCCTTATGTTTGAACAATGTCTTATGTCCAAACTTACATTTTTATAATTGATTAACCTTTTGTTAAATGATACTGATATACCATTTTCATGGTAATGCAACGCTGATTTTAAAATGGGTTTTAAAGGATGAATTTTGAGATTAAGTTTTCAAGTGAAATATAATTTCTGATGATTTCTAAAGTGTGAAAGAGAAAAGTGCAACGAAGAAGACAATTTTTTTTAAAAGGTCAGAACTCCTGTTATGATGTAGATTTTTAAGGTGCACTCTTGCCATAAAGTAATCTATTACGTTTCCTACATAATTTTTAACAAAAAAAACATTGGTAAAATATCTGTTTAGGAGTCTTAGACCTTTCCAACGATATATACCAGTAGTTTGTCATGATTAGATTAGGATTTAATAGTAATATAGTGAAGTAAACGTATGCGTCCCACCGAGGGGACATGTCAGTGTGATTCTGTTGTTTAAATGATTTCATACTTTGTACTTTGCAAGGAAAACAATGACAAAACTCAATAGGAAAGCATACAATAAAATTATTTTTGTATTGATGTGTACTGTGGTTATTTAAACAATAAGCTCTCAGAATTTTTTGATATTTTGCTTATATATATATATATGTGTATGTATATATGCAAATGTTGATAAAAGTGCAAGAGCAAAATTTTCAACAGTAAACTTACATGATTTATGGATCATGCTATAAAAAATTTAATTGCTTCCAGCTTCCATACCTAATAATTTGTTCAGACCCCATCACTAGCTCTGAGTAATAATTAAGCAAAAGTGTGAAATTGTAATGATTTGACAAATATTATTCTCTAGTTAGAAATAAAGGTAAAAAAAAATGTTTGGAATCACTCATCCATTTCATATAGTTCTGATGGAGTTAATTGCAGCTGAAGTTGGATACCACACCATTCAGTGTTTTAAAATTAAGAAAAACATTTATAAAATGGCCTAGGCTATGTTTAAGCTGGTTGTTTGTGGGTTATTGCAGCAGTGTGTTTGTGGTCACCTGTACAGTCTAACTGCAGATGTAGCATCATTAGAAGCTTGTTATTGAATATAAATCTATTAAATGTTTACTTTTCTCATGGTTGAACTCCGAAATGTGCTTGGATTAGTGTTTGAAAGTGGAGGTATGGTGTATTGCTGCTGTAACTTCAGGAATGGAAGGCATTGAAAGTTTTGTGTTGGAAGCCTTACAGTAATGGGAATTATACTATATTTGTTCTAGACTGAGCAATCCATTTCCAGTATTGAGCACCCACATTCCAGAAATATGTTTGTTCTGAAGGTCCTTTCTTCTTTGTTTGACCAGAAGACAAGAAATGTAAAAATAAATGTTGTGAAACATTAGGTATTTGAAGACCCCACGGATATAATGATGTGAGGCATTTTCACTCCTGTTATGAATTTGAGGTATTTCCTTTAGAAACAGGAAGTTTGAGCGGGATATATTGAAGGGCTTGCTTTTAGTTCAAGTCACAGTCATGAACCATGGTCAGTAGTTTTTTAGTCTGATCCTCCAGAACAGAACACTCTACATTTTCATTTCAACATTTCAGGGTTGGTAAGATGTATATATTTTTTTTATTATTATTCAAAGAAGTCAGTTATGCTCACCAAAAAACAGTAAAATAGCAATATTGTGAATTTAATTGTTTGATCCAAAGCTGAGTTTTCAGCAACCATTACTACAGTCTTCAGTGTCACACGATCCTTCAGAAATTAAGGTAATAAGAAAATTTTCTTTAGCACCAAATCAGCATATTAGATCAGTATATATATATACATACATATATATATACATACATATATATATATATATACATACATATATACACTGTATATGTACAGTATGTATGTATGTATATGAATAAATAATAAAATAGAAATATAAATCTTTGTATAAATGCCTTTACTGGCACATATGTTCTGCTTTGACATCAATTCAATGCATCCTGAATAAAATAACTCATTGGTTAAAAACACTACCCCCAAACTTTTCATTGTTGTCATAAGATCCAAAGTATATTTTATAAGTTATGACACTGTTTGTGTTGTGCAGAAGTTTGATTTTGCATCTACAATAAGGGTTTGCCATATGACCATGTGAGCTGCTGCATAAATAACATGCTGCTATTCCTCTGACTGCATATTCTGCATCAAGGAAGTAACAGCACAGATGTGCATGTGTTTAGGGATAAACCTATTTGTTGACAGAGGTGCTAATGTCTGATCAGACTCAGACTTTCAGGCATTTGACATAGAGAAGTGATGCAGGGCCTTGGACATGGACCGCACCCTGACCCTTCTGTCTAACACTGTCTCCACAGGCAAAGATGCATACCAGACTGGGATGGAATAAATACGCAGACATAACCCCTCACATGTCTTGGGAGGAGGGGGAGTGTGAGCCCTGAAAGGGGTGCCGGGATGTGAGTAGGCCAGCATCCAGCACGAGCCAGAGCCAAAGAGGCAGCATCAACAAAGACGAGCGAAAACAGGAATCCTAATCTTCCCTAGCATCTTTCCCATTGCAGCCTGTTATCTATTCAGGTCAGACTGAGCCCGGGTGTGTTCAATTCTGTGTCTTAGTGTATGATTGCACTTCCATTGTGTGTTTTAGTAACTAGCTAAATCTTTCTGTGTTTTTCAAGTGTGAAGCATTTGTGTGTACAGGCCACGTTCACTTATGAGGCCTAAGACCTTCCCTGCCGCCCCATACGTGGGCAACACGCGCCAGCGCCTGCAGGAGATCAAGGAGGGACTGAAACAACCTGCAAAGCTGGTGAGCCAGGCGCTTCATGGAGGGAGCGCTCGAGGGGAGGGGGGCAGAGGTGGGGACTCTAAGGGGAAAGACCAAGCTGGAAGGCAACAACAGCTCCGGCAGCCTCAGAAGTTCAACAACTACCAAAATGCCCTGCGAGAGATCCGCAAGTCTCTATTGCCTTTTGCCAATGAATCAGGGCCGGGATCCAGCTCGGGACATCCTGGTGAAGTCAACAGACAGATGCTGCAGGATCTCGTCAATGCTGGTTGTGATCAGGTTAGTAATCTCTCTGTTGGATAATATATATATACTGTATGTATACTGTATGTGTAGGTATTCAAATTTCAGATAGTAATGTAAATAATACAAAATGATATAAGAATGTTTTTTTAAAGATATTTATGTAGCCTGAATGTGAGTGTATATTTATTTCTGGTTTGTAAGATTAAAAAAAAAAAAAAAATCAATTTAACATGTCCTTGCTAAAAAAAAGAAATGGTTAAAAATCTTATTTACACAAACACACATTTTTTTAACCATTTCTTTTTTCAGCAAGGACATGTTAAATTGATTGAAAGATATATATTTTTTAATCTTATATACACACACACACGTGTATACATGCATGCATGCATACATACACACACACACATACGGATACATAGACAAATGCAGTTGTATAAACTTGCATTCAGAAATGTTTCTGAAAAAAAAAAACATTTTGAGCTTAAATATCAAATACTGAGCTTTGAACATTGTACAGTAGAAATTAAGTGCAGTGCATATCCTGTCTTTGCTAAGTCTGAAATCATTACATAATATTGAATGTAATGTTGAAATGGCAGTTTTCACAACATATTTGGTTTTTTAGTTGTTTTCTTTGATGAGCTCAGTGGAACATCTCCGCCCCAAAGGAAGTGGCAGAAGCCAAATCAGCCCTTCCTAATCCTTACCTTTAACACTCAAAATACAAACATTTATACAGACTTGTTTTTTGAGTTGTACATGCCAGTATTAGTGTTAGCTGATAATGGTCCAGTTAATATATAACTAAATGCTAGAACATTATACTGTAGTATTTGTAACTGATTGTTTCAATGTATCTGTGTTGCTGTGCAATAGTGTTTGTTGTGCAATCACTATTTAGTTAAATGTGTTACATGTGTTCTGGTCCCTGTATTGAAATCTAGTGGCTGAATATTAAAGGGATAGTTCACCCAAAAACATCATTTACTCACACTCATGCCGTTCCAAACCTGTATGCCTTTCCTTCTTTTGTAGAACACAGAAGAAGATACTTTGAAGAATGTTGATAATTGAAAAAAAAAATAGAACAACTTATTGAATTAGATTTAAAGTAGATAAGTAAATTTAATTTGAAATGTTGCCATGGCAACTAACTGATAGAAGTTTAAGTACATAAATTACTAAAATTAAGTTAAATGGAAATATTAAGAGGTATAGAAATATTTTTTAAAAACTAAAAAAAAATGACAAGCACATATCACTAAAACAGGAATTAACTAAAATTAACAATTCAAAACCTTTATAAATACTCTAATAGTATATAAATAATATTAAACAACCTACCACTGAAAAAAAATAAAGCCATACAGGTTCGAAACGACATAAGGGGGAGAAATTGATGACAGAATAAAAAAAAACAAAAAAAAAACATTTGATAACAGCCTGTTCATTCATTTGTGTCAAACATGCAGGAGACCAAAGGTCCTATAGTTTGTTTCGGTCTCTCTAAAGCAGACTCATTGTCAGATCATTGATGAATATGTGTTGGAGCTTTGCTGCTAATGTTCAGATACAGCTCTGAGAGCAGCCCTGTGATTGCATTAGGCATGTGAAGAATGCTGTGCTCAAGCCCATGCACAACACCACCGAGAAATCCACCACGGCCCAGTGGAATTACGAGGCCTAGCTGAAGGGAGCCAAGCTGCCTTTATGAAATGGCTAAATAGAGACTGGAATGGGACTTTTTTTAGGTCTCTGGAAGCTGAAACATGCTATCAGATGAAGTATAGTATGGTGTCAGACTTGATTTGGATCATGATGTCTGGATACATTCCTGACAGGCTTATCTTTTGCTGTTGGTCCTGATGCTGGCTGATTATGATATGTATGAATGATCATTTTATGTACTAGTATGAGTTTATGTAGTAACAATTCATTAGTATAATTAAAGTAAGATTAACCCTCCATTTGAGGACAGCTACTTTAAACATGATTTCCACCATTTATATTTATTGAATTCAGAAGTGAGAGCATACTATTTCACAGGCATATGTGAATTTCACAATCATAGGGTGATTTGTCTTTGCCCTGCATTCATGGGACAGCATGTACGACAGCAGTACACACAGAGGAAGTGCTCAGTTCATTCGTAGATGGGTGGTACAGTTTCCCAAGCAGAAATACAGCAGAGATGTCCCTTTTCTGGTACTTTGAAATTTTTGTCTTTATATGTGGGTTAAAGGTTTTTATTCAGTTGTTACAAAAACATGAAATTTGTGTTTTGTGGCTCAGTTTGTCTGACTTCATGTCTCCTCGTTTTCAAATTTAGCCTGGCCAAACGTTCATTGAGTTTGAATCCTGTCCCTGTGTTGTGCACCACATGCGCCTAGACCTCCCATAAGATCTGGGCATACATTTCGGCATATTTCTATTAGTAGTAATTTAGTCATTATTGTGAAATGACTCGGTTGTGGTGTGTGACTAGTTATTTTTAGTTCGTCGTCGTCTTCTGACTGGGGCCTGTGTTCATCCCAGACTCGCTGTACATTCCAGGAAGGTAAATGGCTGCCTCTGGTTCTTCCCTGAGCTGCTTTAGTTTGGTTGATATAGTTGGATTTCGCCTCACAAATTACACAGCAATGTGGCTGACGGTTACATAACCACCTCTGAAGGAGGAAATGTTTTAGTTGGGGAATGAAGGGGGTGGGGTGTAGGAAGAAGATGAGTATGACATGTGTTGTGGATTTGTGGTTTGGAGCTTAGGATATGAAAAGCTGTCTGCATACATCATGCATGTGATGCTTGTATTCTTGCGGAATATATGTGATATGATGAATGTCTAGTGCGGCATTGACATATCGTGTTTGGACATGATCTAAATGTTTATATTAGTCATCTTGCACAACCCAGTTTGTCCAGGATGTTGAACTGGTCAGTTGTGTGTATTTTTACATTGAAAGTCAATCTGAAACACTATTAGACTTTTGTTATGTGAGTGGAACAGAATATTTAACAAGAACTAATGTAGGAAAGGGCTCAATTTTTTCTTCATCACTAAATATCAGTGGTTGGTGGGAAGGGGCTGAAAAGTAAGAGGTATTGGAGATGTCATCCAAAAAGAAGAGCAGAGTAAGTTATTGTATATAAAAGATTGTAATGACATTTGTCAGCGCTGACTTATAATGTGATTGTATTGTGGGCGTCCCGAGTTCGAATCCCTGTTTGAGGACATTTTTTTTTTAGTTCATGCATGCCCAAGGATTTGAACCCATGACCTTGGAATTGCTAGTGCTATGCTGGGCTGTTTTAGCTGCTGTTTTAGCTATTTTGCTATTTTAAGGATGATGTTTCACCTCTCCATCCACTGATGATGATGCCCATCCGGTCCTTATCTTGGAGTCCTCCATATGGCTTTCGTTACCATGTTCAGTGGTGGAATGTGTTTCAGAATTTGGGTCAAAGTGGAAGCTCTTAAAAATGAATAATGATGGAATATAGTTATGTCAATTTATTCAAGACTATAGACTGTTTACTTTTTAAAGTATGAGTTTGGGAAAAAAAGGATAAAGAAGTGTTTGTGTTTCTGTGTGGGTACTTACCGACCGACGCCACAGTCAGTAATTGAATGTCTAGTGTAGCATTGAGGCTTGTGGTCATGACAAGGGTGTAAATACAAACAAGATATTTTGGGACCAACCAAATTAACGCTTGGAGCACATTGGAACAGAAAGATTTCAAAAATAAAGAGAGGGGGAGGGACAATTTAAAATGAGACTGAAACATAGATTTATACATGGCTGGAATTTCTGCTTGCTGGCCCGTGGAATGTCCTGAACATCTGTCGCCATGACAGTGGAGGTCAGAGCTGAAACTCTGACCTGGGGCCAGACCAGACCTAGCCCTTCCCGAAACCAGACTGAAGTCCATGTTGGATTGTTGTGTGTGTGTGTGTGTGTGTGTGTGTGTGTGTGAGTTTTAAAGAGGGAACGAGAGAGTGGCGCCTTTAAATAACCAAGGGGGACGAGAAGGCACACACGCTTGGAGCGGACAGTGATGGAATGCAACAGAAAGCCATGGCACTTCTGAGAGCAGCAATCACAGACAGCGTGTGCTCAGAGTATTTCCTGCATGTTTTGTACAGTTCTGACTTTGTAAGTAAACATGTAGACAAACTGATGGCAATACACAGAGTAATCTAAACTACCCAGGGAATGTGTAGAATGCGTGTGGATGTGGCACTGCGTACTGAGTGTGCCCAAGGTTTTATAGCTGCTTGTGTATGGCCATTGATTTTTACTCTGTCAGTGCCATCTAACCAAAACTCTGTAATAGTCTTTATCACTCTAAATTTGTCAAAGTTTCTTAATATGAATCTACTTTGAATGCATGTAAGACATAAACAGAAGTATGTGCGGAATTAGGCACTTACCCCACCAATTTTCCATGGCATGCTTGGTGCAGCATTATGTTTGACCACCAGAGGCAGTATATAACAGCTTGCTGTGGTGCTGTAGAATTGGATTTGGGCAGAATGTCTTCTGAATGAGGTCATATGCCATTCAAGGGGATTTCCTCATATAGGTGTGGGTCTGCTCACAGAAGATTGTACATGTCTGAGATGTTTTATTTTAAATTGTGCTGTCACAAAATGTGACAAGGGAAACTAAAGGTCTTCAGTTTCCTTACAGACAAACAGTTGTTGCATGGTGGGTAATACTGTTGAGAAGAACCTTTTTTAAATAAATATTTTTTTTCACTTTGAATTTAGTATAATTATAAAAAATTAAGAAAAATAAAAGTTTCAAATTAAAATGAATGTTCCGTAAGTATCAGATGTGTCCTGCTCTGGTCATAGTGCACTTGTGGGCTGGCACCGGAAGACCCCTGTGCTAACTTACAGAGGAAGCAGCTGCAGGGGATGTTGTTTTAACAATTATCTGCTGTGTGTGTATGTGCTATGGGTTAATTTATATTTACGTGCATGTTCATGTGGACATATGTGTTTATCTAAGTGCATTGAGGTAATTTTCCATAACCAGTACAAACTCTAAAACTGTACGATACCATTTTGGTTAAAATTTTTGTCAAGCTACATACATTCCTTTTGCTCAAGAACATGCATTCCTTTTTCGCTGAAGAATGTTAACTAAATTAAACTAGAGCATTGCCTTTTAAGTGAAGGAAATCTGACTTTGCCTTAAATGTAAAAGAAATGAAAAAATATATAATTTTGGCTCTATTACAGTCTCTCCAGAAATGAATTTCTCTACAAATTAAAGAACAAAATCTACACTTTCTGGTTGTCCTACATCTGATGTGGGATATTTTGGGGAATTTATTGACAGTCATGGCCTCAGCAGCTTTGCTTTGCTTCACATAGTGATTTAATTCAAACTGATCTCTGTGATTATAACAAAGAGTATCATGCCTACAGGTAGCCTAGTTGTAATCTCATCTTTAAAAGTACTAGTAGTATTGAATCTCAAGTAGCTTTTTAAAAACCTCATATAAGTGAAGATGTGCCTCATTTGTAAATAATGACAGGAAATGTATTGTGAAAACCATTTTTTTTTTTTTTTGATAGTTCTCTGCTTCCCATTTCTGAAACAGGAAATGGCAGTCCGTGCCCTAAAACAGACTGGCAGCCGTAACATTGAGGCAGCATTGGAATACATTAGCAAAATGGGTTACCTGGACCCTCACAATGAACAGATTGTACGTGTCATCAAACAAACTTCCCCAGGTATGTGCAGACTATAAGCATATATTCATTTTATGAATGATGCACTGCCTTTAAACTCAAAATGACCCTTTTTAAATTCACTACAGGAAAAACTGGCATGCCAAATTTAATGGACCACAGGGCGGCAATGGAGGGCACTGGGGATGGTGCAATGCCACCTTATCACCAAATGGGAGCACCACTGTATGAGGGAGCTGGTTATGGGGCTGAGGGTGAGATGGCTCGTGCATACATGGGTGGACCACCTGTCATGAACTACATGCCACCGCCTGCCAACACTTCACAGGGTCCTACCATGGGAAACCCAATGGGTCGTCCTGCAAGTATGGGTGCCTACTCCACAAGCATGGCTCCCCAAAATAACCCTGGGAGCCCTATGTACACCCCTGGTCCAGCCCAGCAAAAAGGCTACCCTGGTGGGATAGAACAGGCCATGATGGGCTACAGTGTGCCTGGACCACCCATGCAAATCCAGCCTCAGCCCTCGGGAGGTCCTGGCACTCATTATGACTACAGGCCTCATATGATAGAAGCCTCTGGCTATGGAGTAAAACGAAGTGCTTCTTTTCAGAATAAGATGACCCCGTTAACATCCGAAAACTATGTTAATATGCCAGGCAAAGGAGCAATGGGCCAAAACTCTGGTGGCTACCCTCCTAACTTATATCTTCCACCACATTCGCACCCACGCCAAGCCAGTCCCACCTCACACCAGGTTCACATGATGCAGCGCTCACCTGGAGCTATGGGTGGTGAGTTTTCTGATGTTCCTCAAGGCCTCCTCACTCCTTCCAGGGCAAGTCTAAACCTCGACCTCTATGAGCATCACTGGCCAGGAGCCCAAGGTCCTGAGGGGACTCCTTCAGCTAGGCAGCCACAGGGGCCCTTTAGAGGTGAGGTACGTGTCCCCAGTAGGACCAATTCTTTCAACACCCACCAGAAGGTGACTGTGAGGCAGGCATTGCCTCCTGCAGCTAGTGTTGCTGGAAAGCAGGATGCATCTTTGGGTCCGCCAAACACAATAACTGCAGTGAGCTCTCCACCAATCCAGCCACCTGTTAAGAGTATTCGGGTCATGAGGCCTGAGCCGAAGACAGCTGTTGGACCATGCCATCCAGGGTGGCTGAGTGCACAAGCCCAGGATGCACCAGAGTCTCACGGATACATGCCAGATGAGACTTTTGCCCTGGAGCCCAATCAAGAACACCGCTGTCCGCCTCCACCCTACCCAAAAACACTGCTCCTGCCTGGATCTGGACCTGGAACTGAGCCTGTATCCCTGGAGACTGGAGCCATGGGTGGATTTCAAGATGTCAATTCTACAAGTAGAACAGTCCAGAGTGCCTCAGTAGGAAAGCAAGAGGAACCAGTCTCCAAAGACAAAGTGAAAACAGGCAAAGGTGAGAAGGCAGTGAAGGATAAGAAGCAGATTCAAACCTCACCTGTGCCTGTGCGAAAGAATGCCCGTGATGAAGAGAAGCGGGAGTCTCGTATTAAGAGTTATTCTCCCTTCGCCTTTAAGTTCTACATGGAGCAGCATGTGGAAAACGTGATGAAGACCTATCAGCAGAAACTCAATCGCAGGATGCAGCTGGAGCAAGAGATGTCCAAGGTAACCAGTGCTAGAACTCTATTAAACAAAAAATACATAGATGGTTGATTTGCATTCCAGACAATTGTTGTGTTAAATGAGTGTTCGATATTGAGTCTAAATGTTATTGCATTATTGTCATTAATCAAGCCACCCTTTTCTATCTCTTCCACTCCACAAGGCTGGCCTTTCAGAGGCCGAGCAGGAACAGATGAGAAAGATGCTTTATCAGAAGGAATCCAATTACAACCGACTTCGACGTGCCAAGATGGACAAATCGATGTTTGTCAAAATCAAGACACTCGGCATCGGGGCCTTTGGTGAGGTGTGTCTTACACGCAAAGTAGACACGGGGGCCCTGTATGCTATGAAGACTCTACGAAAGAAAGATGTTCTGAACCGAAACCAAGTAGCCCATGTGAAAGCAGAACGAGATATCTTGGCAGAGGCTGACAATGAGTGGGTAGTCAGGTTATACTACTCATTTCAGGACAGAGACAGCCTGTACTTCGTCATGGATTACATTCCTGGAGGAGATATGATGAGCTTGCTGATCCGTATGGGGGTTTTTCCAGAGCCCTTAGCCAGGTTCTACGTGGCAGAACTAACGCTGGCCATCGAGAGCGTGCATAAGATGGGCTTCATCCACAGAGATATCAAGCCGGACAACATCCTAATTGACCTGGACGGACACATCAAGCTGACTGATTTTGGTCTGTGTACTGGGTTCCGTTGGACTCACAACTCCAAGTATTACCAAAAAGGTAAGGGACTTCAAGAAAAGGTTATACTCATAGCTTTTAGCTGTTTGAAAGTGGCCTAAATACTGTTGCAGTGTTCTTCAAATTAAAATAATTGGTTGTCTTTACTTTCTCTCTTTGCACTGCTTGAATAGGGAACCATATCCGGCAAGATAGTATGGAGCCGAGTGACTTTTGGGATGATGTGTCTAACTGCCGTTGTGGTGATCGGCTGATGACTTTGGAACAGCGGGCAACTCGACAACACCAGCGCTGCCTGGCACACTCTCTAGTGGGCACTCCTAACTACATTGCCCCTGAGGTGCTTTTGCGCAAAGGTACGAAGTGCACAGAGTCAACCGGAAGTACAAGCTAGTCACTAGGAAGTGCCAGTGTTTATAGATCTCTTCTCCTCTTAAGTGTGATACTTTCTAATGTGCAGGATACACACAGCTGTGTGACTGGTGGAGTGTTGGAGTAATCCTGTTTGAGATGCTGGTTGGCCAGCCACCCTTTCTTGCTCCAACCCCAACGGAGACGCAGCTTAAGGTAAGAGCTCTGTTTGCATTTTACAAGTCTCTTTGCTTACACGGTTAATGTAAACCAGTGTGTCCAGTCCTGCTCCTGGAGGGCCAATGTCCAGCAAAGATTAGGTCTAAATTGCCCTAACACACTTGAAAGTTTATAGTAATCCTAAAGACCTTGATTAGCCAGTTCATGTGTTTAATAAGGGTTGGAGCTGAACTCCAACACAAGATAGTGGCTCTCCAGGAGAAGGATTGGACAACCCTGATGTAATCAGACTAGACGTGTTGTCTTTGGAGTTATAACTTTTTAGGTTTTATGGAATTGTGACAATAGGGATGAGGCACTGCTAACATTGATGTCATCACCTTCATGGGTTCCTTTTTTATTGAGTTGAAGTAAAGTGGACAGCTTGTCTTCAGTAAATTTTTTACATGTTTGGGATATATGGAATGGTGAAAATTATCGAATAACGTTGTTCCCAATGCCTCCACAGGTGATAAACTGGGAGAACACCCTGCAGGTGCCTCCACAAGTAAAACTGAGCCCAGAGGCAGTTGATATTATTGGTCGACTCTGCTGCTCAGCAGAAGAGCGTGTGGGAGGAAATGGGGCTGGAGAGATAAAGGCTCACCCATTCTTTGCAGAGATGGATTTCTCCAGCAATCTTCGTACACAACCTGCTCCATACAGACCGAAGATTGCCCACCCCATGGATACATCCAACTTTGACCCTGTGGAAGAAGAGGGGGGTCCAGGAGCCTGGAGTGACAGTGGTGACAGCACCCGCACTTGGGACACGCTCTGTTCTCCTCACGGCAAACACCCTGAGCATGCCTTTTATGAGTTCACCTTCCGAAGGTTTTTTGATGATAATGGCTGTCCATTCCGTTATCCCAAGCCCCCGGAAGCAAAGCAAGACCTGCCCAACAGTAGTGGGGCTGGGGGCCTGAAGCCTGATTTAGAAGAGGAAGAGGTTCATGAGGAGGAAGAGCAAGGAGAAGGGTGTGAGCCGGTTTATGTGTGAGAATGTTGGATAAGGTGTTCATGCTGCTCAGCCTTTACCCATAGAGGACCTCGCCAGTTAACACGCTGCATCTCCTACACTTCCTTTTAACCCAACCTTTTCTTCAGAGTGTTTTTGTACAGGTTAAATGCATGGAAGAACATCAGAAATGGAGTGCAGAGAGTTCCATGTGAAACGTGTTTATTCCTCCAAAAGCATTATGCTGTGTCCTTTGCCTGTTCAAAAATGACACAAGCTCTGACCAGGGACCAAGGAAATACACGCAGCTTAGTTCATGGGGATGTTGGTGTGACTGATAAAGTTGGCTACTCTCCTATGAGAGCACAAAAACAGATGTGTGTAGCTGCTGCTCTGTGGTTTGTCAGTCAAACCACTCTACTCTTATGGTTAGTGTGGTCTGTGTCGACTGTGCCCCATTCCTTTATTCCACTGGGGGAAAATATCCCAGTCTTACGTCATATTTTAACACTTCCTTCACCTCTCTTAGCCTGGTGATGCTAACACAGCCATTCCAAACACCAGAGTTCATGGTGAGGGATCAGAAGAGAGCTGGGCTTAGGATGGTGGCTATATGGTCAGGTTGCGATAAGGACATATGCCAAGCGCAGAGAGAAACATCACAATTCTCCTTCATAATGCAATCCCATAAAAATATAAATGCATATACATGCAACATGCTGTCAGTTACAACTGTGGAGTTTTTTTTTTATAACACTAAACTGACTTTTATAGCGAATTTCAGGAACATTTTCTTAAGTATGGAAGTCAGATTTGCTAATGTTCTACCGTATGTTCCCAGTCATTTTCACTTCATTTATCTAAAACAAAAAATGTTTTAGAAAATTTTGTGGCGCCACCAAGTGGTTAAAAGTGACATTGTAAACAGTCATGCGGATTCTTTTAAAGATTTAACTTCTACATTATTAGGTCTATTATTCTACATTTACAGTATTAGGTCACTTCTTCATGCAAAGTCTGTCCAAAGATTATGCAGTATTTTTCAGATAAAACACTAATTGCAGCCTTTTTGTAAATATTATGCAGTTACACATGTTTCATGCCTTATCAGGTCAAACGGTGCTCTCAGATGACATAATATTGAGACAAAATATTTTACGTACAGTCAGCACTTCAAGAACATGGGATCTTAAAACTCCCATTATTTTTAAAGGTTTTATTTCAACATCTTTTAAATGTAAATCAACCCATTATGTTAGAGATATATTATTAGGTCATACATAATGTGTGGAAATAATGTCACAAAAAAAAAAATCACAATTAAAATTAAGACTCTTAAGAAAAAATTAAAAAGGCCTGAACATACGTATCCTTTGCTTGTCAGAAATATGCATGGTAGCATTCGTTCATTCAAATGAAATACCACAAAAAACTTTGCAATATTGCCATTTTTATTTTGCATTGTGTGTTAGTTTAGTTGCCGAAGTACTGTTTTAATCATTTCATAACAAATATCTTATCTGGATTGTTTTTTTTTTTATGTTTAAAGGCTTACTAAACCTGTTCCCAATAGTTGCTTTACATTCATCTGTTGCTTTAAGTGTATCTAAGATGTGCATAACACATTGTTTTTAGAGGTGTGCTACAGACATGCAACTGGCCATCCAGAACAAATCTGCAACATAACAGTTTTCAACTTTACAAAATTACAAGAGCTGGGTCTCCAGCTATTTCCTTTTCTTCTTATGAAGAATACTTCATATGCTTTTCATTGTGTAACTCTGTGTAAAGCTTTATCTTCTTCCCGTTTCCCAGAATTCTTAATTGCATTTAGTTTCATAAGAAGATGTTAAAAAGTCAGACGGGTGGTTTTTGTTGTGTGTGTTCATGCTCATCCAGATCCACTGGAAATGATCTTGTCTGTCGCCATCAGTGAACTTTGAAACGGAATCATTAGAACAAATGCAAAAATGTTTTGTCATCAAGGCTGCTGCTGCACCATTTTAAAGTGATCTCACAGCACAGTATTATAAAAATGTAAAGAATACTCGGAGGCAGAAACCTTTTAGAAATGGTGAAAAAGTGGCAAAAGAAAAGACAAATGTATCTGATGGTATGGCTGTGTGCAATACAGAAAATACATTATATAGTTTTCTAAATACAACAAATAGCCTTTATAACTTTAAAACTGAATTATGCTATCTCAAAGTATATATTATATTGATTTATATATTTTCAGTATAGTTTCATGACCCAATGCTGCTTATTGTTATTAAAATTACACTATAAAGTATCATTATCATCATATTTTCATTTATACTTTCTCTCTCTCTTTTTGTACAAAGTGTGGTTTTGATTGTCAGTGTGATTGATCTGGTGTAAGACGAACTGTGTGCCTTCTAATGAATGTGTGGGTGTGTGTACCATGTGCTGATCAGTATTTCAGGAGAAGATGGAAAAGGCCTTCGCTTCTTGCTCTCAGGCCGGTCCTGAGTGGAAGAGAGAGGGTGCTTTTTATGAGATAGCTTGAGAATGACAAAGAAGAAGCAAGAATAGATGATTGTCAATGGGACTCTGAAGGAGATGTATATATGCATGTCATAGCAGGATGAATGAGCAAACACATTGTATGCATTTGATCAGTGATAAGGATCGTTTTGAATTTCTGTATGAAGTCCATTTAATATTGTCTTTCTGAGATCTAATCATTTGTGGTGGTGATGTGTCACTGCACAAAATGTTCTTTGTATTAGTTATCTCTCAAGCTGACTGACAATCATGTGGTCAATTGCTTGCGGTCAATATTGTCAAAAAACTTTTATGACCGCTGACTGAAAGAGCTTTAAAAAAAAATCAATTCATTTTTTTATATATATATATAATGTGTCAGTACACACTCCTAAAAGTTAAGTGAAACCTTAACAAACATATTGTAATGTGAATGTATATACCAAGTCAAACTGGTATCATGCCTTTGGTCCAATCAGACAAGTTGATTGAGCTCCATGGAGTGTAAAAGCAAGTTTGGCAGATGTTTGCTACCCCATATTCATCAGAACGGACCACTCAGTGAAAAAGCATGAGCTTTCTATAAATCTCTCAGAGAGTCAGGTTTAGGGTTTGAATGTAATGTGTATGATGTGCTTAGGATGGATTCTGTGTTTTACTTTGGAAAATGTTGACTGACAATCTTTGACTGTATTTAGAATTGTGTGATGATGGGACTTTTTCTCTAATGTATGTTTTTGTATTTTATGGATGAATGGGTTGGGACTTTTTGACGTTTGTAATCTTTTAACTGTATTATATAATACTGTTACTATTGAACATATATTTATACAGATATACATATTTTTTGTATCCCTTTATTCTTATTTTTCTCTTTTCTGAGCTAACTTTTGAACCCCCCTTGTCTACAGTATTACAGACAGTATGCATTTGGATATATATATCTCATTTTTTACATGTGTGTATGAACTGAGAATGTTTAAGAAATGCTTTCGCTGTCCTCATTTGTAAATGTATATGTCTAAATTAAATTAAACAAATCATCCTCTTGTTTTGAGTGTTTTGTGTGTGTGTGTGTGTGTGTGTGTGTGTGTGTGTGTGTGGCTGTAGAGGTGTCTGGGCTACACCCTAGATATTTTTAGCTGATGTAACACATCAGAGCATGAATGTCTTTCTTATTAACCCATTTATTTCCAGCAATAACTTCACCAAAATTTACTTTTTATTAACTTTTAGGTTTGAAGGCAGTCAAATTACAATCATGATTACAGGATGAATATTTTACAAGGCTGATTTTAAGTCTTGATGAGGTTTATATCAAAAACATCAAAATTCAGATACTTTGTGCATATAACAATTGAAATGGTCTATTATTATGATTGTGATAATGAGTTATTTCAGAGAGAACAATGATTATCATAATGTGAATACCACTTTTGTCACCATAAGAATGAAAACAGATTAGCTGTGATTAGTATCAAAACCTTTTTGTTATTATAACTGCATGGTTTGAGGTATTAGTACATTAAGTACAAATAGTGCAAATAAATGATGCATTATCATTCCCTATCCACAACCACCTAAAAATAAAAATATTGTACATTTATTTTATAATCACTTTTTACTCTGTAATATTCCACCAGTTACAGTTGTGAATAAAAATGCACCTGCTCACATAACTGTGAATTTTTGGGGGAATAAATTGGTTATGGAGTTAAATACTAATAAGATAAACGCTAGCAGAAATTGACAGTGCTGTCTAAAAATTCAATTTTGTCTACGTCAAATGCAATCCTTAAAATGTAAACAAGCACTTATGAATTCAGTTAAAAACTACAAGTCAGATTTTACCTTAAAACAAAATGATCAAAAGGTATAGCACATTGCCATGTAGGCTGTTACATAACCTCTTCTAGTGGCACAAAGTGCCCGCCTGTGAACTCGCTGGACCGAAGTGCTGCTTAATCCCACAATGCAGTGCATGGCGCGTCATTGAAGAACGACCATGATGGCGGCGGTCGGTGCACCAGAAGTGATTTCACAGCTGGAAAGCGCTGCCAAAGTTTTAATGGTGAGCATATCGCCGCCGTTTTCACATCTCTGTCAGTGTGCTGTTAGCTCTGTGTGGGGGGTTCACTCTGAGAGAGTCTCGCGGCTCGTCGGTTGGCGGCGAAAGACTCGATAAACGCGGAGCGGTGCGTGGCGCAGTGCTCGACTCTCTCCATCCCGCTAAACTCAGCGCAGCCACCATCACCTTCATCAGCCTCTTCATCAGCTCCGCCGAACAGCACAGCTCCGGTGACACAGTCAGTGTTTGCAATGGTCGCTGTGAGCTCAGGTGTTGTATCTCAGAGGCCTAGTTTGATCCTCCAGCTTCGTGAAAGCGCGCAGGATGAGTTGAAGTTTGTCTGCTGGAGTTTCTCCATCAGCTGCTGGAGTTACACACGCTGTTGATTCAGCCGCATGTTTGCTCAAGCACATGTTTAGTAAGACTTAAGCAGACCAGAGACAAAAGAGAAACTTTTAGCTTCTTGTTTATCTCATAATAACACCCAATCCTTGCATTTATTCCGTTATAAGAGTTGACTAGCTACATAGTGAGCTCGTTTAAAGTTGAGAGCAGGACATGTGCTGTTCTTTTTTTTTTTTTTTTTTTTTTTTTAACTCTTAAAAAGCTTTTAGTCCAGTGTTTTAATCTTAATTTCACAAATAAAAACATTTAGTGGTATTGCAACTGGATTTAGCTGTCTTTAGCTGTATTTTAATTGGAGAAATTTATATTTATGGAGAAGGTTGGCCAATTTAATTTAAGCGTATGGCATAAATTATTGATATTAAATAGGAAGTACATTATATCTCAACAAGGCTGTGGTTGGATTTTGAAAATGTATCAAAAGTAATGAAAGTATCACTACCGTCATTTTTCAAGATATAGAATCAAAAGATGGATGAATTGAATTTAGTGTGCTAATAAGTGAAGATTTATTATCAAGATGTTCAACTGACCAGATTCAGTATTGCTAGAATGCATTTTTAGTCATTCATGGGAAAAGTGACATTCATATAAACAGATACTTTTGCTTCATGTTTTCTTTAAGGGTTCCATAGCTCTTCATGACCATATTGAACATCATATCGTAACTAACTGACCTTGTGTTGATATCACTGGGAGATGTTAAATAATAAAAAGCACACATGTGCATGTCAGCACTTTTAGGGATGGCTGTGCTGTTGTCTTTTGTCTACCAGGGGTCAAACCACCTTTATAAAAAAAAAAGTACCTTCAGTACCTGTGTGAAGCTGAATGTGTTATAACCCTAAATTAAATGCAGAAGAGAATGTTATCTGAAAAACAAACATACCCATTTTGTTTGTACCAGTTGGTCACAACATCGCCACAGGCATAATCTGACCGTGACTTTTGCGTCATCTTGGTTTAAAGTGAATGTCATACTGATAAACTAAATGAAATTAAGGCTGTAACAAGCTAATCTACTAATGTTTTGTACAATTGGTAATATGTCATATCAATAAAGATCTCTAAACTGGTCTTTGTGAAGCTTGGGCATGCATGGTTAGTTAAAAGTGTGTTTTAACAGCAGTGCCATAGAAGAATCATTTTGAATCTAAGAAGCTTTCATGGAACAGTTTCATGAAGCAGGAACCTCTTTTTAGTGCGAAGAGTGTTTAAAAAATCTTAAGAACTGTTTTTCCCTATAAAGAACCTTTTGTGGAATGGAAATGTTAAACATTCTTCATGGAACCATTGATGCCAATAAAGAAGCTTTATTTGTAAGAATGGTCATGTTGAGATTTCCATGGCATCAGACAGGATTGAGACTGTGGAGCAAATGAAGCAGAAGTCTGCAGGATTCAGAAAAGTTGACCGTGTATAATTTAGTTGTGCTTCTAGCCTAGGCTGATATTCTTCAACCAGCAAGTGGCATTTGATATTTGTGTGTACGTAGCACATTCGTCCAGTGCCTTCTGGAAAATGTTTCTTCTGAATCAGAATCAGAATCAGAAAGAGCTTTATTGCCAAGTATGCTTGCGCATACAAGGAATTTGTTTTAGTGACATAAGCTTCCAGTAAACAGAGACAACAACACACAGACAAAAAAAAAAAAATTTACAGGAGAATTACAAATTGGCAAATAAATAAGTGTATAAACAATTGTGCTATAAATGATAATGCAATAGGATTGAGTGAGATGCAGGAATGTTCTGGGATGGAGGGGTAACAAATAAATATAAGGATATTGCACATTTTTGCATAAGTTTAAGTGGGAAACATTTAACTGTTCATGGGGTAGATTGCCTGGGGTAAGAAACTATTCTTGTGCCTTGCTGTTCTTGTATTTGCGGCCGGATGGCAAAAGTTCAAAGATGGGGTGACTTGGATGTGAGGGATCCAGAGTGTATTTCTGAGTCCTTTTCCTCACTCTGGATGTGTATAGTTCTTGGAGGGTGGGCAGGGGAGCACCAATAATCCTTTCAGCAGTCCGAACAGTTCTCTGTAGTCTTCTGATATCTGATTTTGTAGCTGAACCAAACCAGACAGTAATTGAAGTACACAGGACTGACTCAATGACGGCTGAGTAGAACTGTTTCAGCAGCTCCTGTGGCAGGTTAAACTTCCTCAGCTGGCGAAGGAAGTACAACCTTTGTTGGGCTTTTTTCACAATGGAGCCAATGTGATTGTTCCACTTCAGGTCCTGACAGATGGTGGTTCCCAGGAATCTGAATGACTCCACTGCAGTCACAGTGCTGTTCATGATGGTGAGTGGGGAAAGTGCAGGGGGGTTTCTCCTAAAGTCCACAATCATCTCCACTGTTTTGAGCGTATTCAGCTCCAGGTTGTTAAGACTGCACCAGACAGCCAGCTGCTCAACCTCCTGTCTGTAAGCAGACTCGTCACCGTCCTGGATGAGGCCGATGACTAGTGTCGTCTGCAAACTTCAGCAGCTTGACAGAGGGGTCTTTAGAGGTGCAGTCGTTGGTGTACAGGGAGAAGAGCAGAGGGGAGAGAACACATCCCTGAGGGGCACCAGTGTTGGTGGAGCAGCTGTTTGACATGAATTTCCCCAGTCTCACTAACTTTTGCCTATCTGTCAGAAAGCTGGTGATCCACTGACAGATAGAGCTAGGAACAGAGAGCTGGGTCAGTTTGGTCTGGAGGGTTGTTGGGATGATGGTGTTGAAAGCCGAACTAAAGTCCACAAACAGGATCCTCACATAAGTCCCTGTTTTGTCCAGATGTTGCAGGATGAAGTGCAATGCCATGTTGATTGCATCATCCACGGACCTGTTTGCTCGGTACGCAAACTGCAGGGGGTCCAGTAAGGGTCCAGTGATGTCCTTCAGATAAGCCAGAACCAGTTTTTCAAACGACTTCATGACGACAGACGTTAGAGCCACTGGTCTGTAGTCGTTAAGTCCTGTTATCTTGGGTTTCTTTGGAATGGGGATTATGGTGGAGCGTTTGAAGCAGGAAGGCACTTCACACAACTCCAGAGTTCTGCATCTTCCTATTGGTTTTATATGCCTAGTTTAACATGTCAGGTGATGTGTGTACAGTGTTGGGTTAGTTACTCAAAAAATTTAATTAGTTACTAGTTATTTCTGTAAATTGTAATGAGATTACTAGTAACTGCATTTGAAAAGTAACTTCACTACTTATTACTTTTTTTTTTTTTTAATTGTTTAGGGAAATTTTTCCAAATTCCGTTTTAATTTTTCTGGATTCCATTTTTTTCTGTTTTATTTTTAATGGTTAAATTTAATTATATTACGGTAATCAAAAAGCATGTCTAATTAATTTAAATCATAACACATATACATTTTCACAGCAATTTATTAAAAGTAAAAAAAAAATTACATGTTTAGGGCCCTATGAAATGTTTTATTTTTTCACCATATGTTTGATTTTTTTTAGCATGTGTAATTATTTAAATACATAAAAACAACTTAATTTATTAAATTTTTCTTTAAAAAATTACGAAATGTTTTTTTCCCCTCAGAAATTCTGTTGTGTATTTACATTTTTCTGGTTATCAAATGAAGGCATAAAACATTCATTTAGATTTTCTTTTAAATATTGAAAATTAAGCAAACTTTATTTTTTGGTAAACAAATGGGATTTACTATTAAAAATAAAACATGGAAGAAATGTTAAGCAAGAGATGTTTTAAAGCGCGAGAAATAGAGGTTTCCCCAGTAACAGCTGTAAATGAAGCAGAGCTACGCTCACAAATGCTGCTTTATCAGGCATATAACATGCAAGTCTTCCTTCAGAAATACAGCGATATAAAAACACCTGTGCCTCGTTTTGATATTTAAACATATAAATGTAAGGAATTATTATTATTAAACGTGCAGTACGTGCTCATGTTTATTCAACAAAGCATTTGGGAAAATCGTTTAGTTTTAAAATCGTGGCGAGTCTCCAAAAATAAATAAATGTATGGGAAACACATCCCACATCACAACCACCTGAGCCCAACTTCAGTCTACTCATCACCTTAACTTTTAACTGCGTTTGTAGACGGCACTGCAGCCAGACCTGAAGTTAACGTAGGGCCAAGCGCGTGCGCCCAATGAAACCGTCTATAAGATGACATTTCAGCACTTGACAAACGGAGAGCGACTCCTACGTAGGACTTGAAGCACAGCTGTGCGATTGCTTTACGTGCAATGTTGGGAAACACACGTCAAACAATAACGAACGATCGTAAAATTACTCGTAGAAAACACTCTTAAGCGCTAAGATCAATCGTTATCGGGAAACCCGGCCCAGAACTTTACACACAGGTAAACACAGCATGTTGCAAAAATCCTACTGATGTTTTTAAACTGTAGTGTGTGTAATAATTGAATAAAGATTGGTTTAAATGAATACAAACTCATGTTTGGTTTGATTGTTTTGGTCTGCATATAGGATATTTAATGTTGACCAGTGCAACGTGTTCAAAAACCCAAATGTTTAACCCCTCTTATGAATGTTGACAGGCACCGCCGTCCATGGTAAGCACAGAACAGAGGCAGCATGCAGAGCACATATTCCTCTCCTTCAGGAAGTCAAAATCCCCCTTTGCCATCTGCAAACACATCCTCGGTGAGTCTCAGCGCTCAGTTCTCACAGACACTTGAACAAGTACTGACTCTACTGTGCTGATTGAGTCTTGGTTCTTCCCATAATTTCTTCCTCTCCATGTTTAAAACTCTTACAGGTCACCAGTGACTTGCTCGTCTTTCTCAGAAAGCACACACTGTACATTTCGAATTTATAGGTCTGCTAAAGGTTAATTGATCAACTATAATGAAATAATTTATCAATTGTCAGAAAACCGCAGTTAGGAAAGTATCTGATCACATGGTAATGATTTACAGTATTAAACATGAAAAACATGTCAGTGTTTCCAACAGTGTTAACTCTTTCGGAAAATGAATTTTGCTTAGGCCTGATTTTGTTTTAAAAAAAAAAAAAAAACAGGTTCACACCATATATTTTTTTCGATTTTGCTTGATTTTTATTAGAGCCTTAAAGCGTTTTAACGGCTAAACTATCAAACATATCAAACTTTGTTTAGAGTGTGAAATATTTTAAGATCAATAATAAGTGAATAAAGAATAATAAATCAATGTTGTCTTTCTCTTTCCACAGAGACTAGTAAAGTGGACTATGTGTTGTTCCAGGCCGCCACAGCCATCATGGAGGCCGTGGTTCGAGAGTGGATCCTTCTGGAAAAGAACAGCATCGAGTCCCTCAGAACATTCCTCCTCACCTACGTCTTACAGAGGCCCAAGTAAGTGTGTGAATGAACATATAAAACGTGCCAACATGTGCTTGTACCTCTGGATAACCTCTGAAGCCATTTCCATCTCTTACCTGACCTTGTGTAAATTTCTCTCTGTTCCCTGCAGTCTGCAAAAGTATGTTCGAGAGCAGATCCTGTTAGCCGTAGCAGTAATAGTGAAGAGAGGCTCTCTTGACAAATCTATCAACTGTAAGAGCATCTTCCATGAGGTCGGCCAGCTCATCAGCAGCGGCAATCCCACAGTGGTAAGACTTCTGGATCACATGGATCAAAGCTGTGATAGTTAAATATATAATTCAGCATTCAAGGCCTATTAAACGCCCTTCAGTAAATAAGCGATTATTTTGGTTAGTAATATTATTGGTAGTCTGCTATTTGAAAAGCAGGGCTGGGCAAACATCACAATGTTCAAATAGTTATGAATATAATGTAATGTTCATTAATATATTTTGTATAACAGGTATGTATTTTCCTAAAATCTGTCAAAGGTTTTGGGAATTAGTTTAATTATTTATTATATATTTTTCTTCTCATGAATGTGGTTTATATGGGAAAAAAATAAATCATTAAATAACGAATTTAAACCTTATCAGTAATCTTAAAGAAGTTAAAACAATTTTTTTTAATGTGAAAACATGAAAATCTATTTGTCAGAACATGTGGGGACGCTCTTATGTGTTGTACTGTGACATGTGATTTTCTGTTAAGTTTAAGTGCCAGTGTGTCCCTGAATTTCGACCATTCATCCTAAAAATGATTTATGGCCACAAGTATTCCTGAACAAAATTGTAAAAAGTGCTCCATGGAAAAAAACATTGTACACATTGTGTCCTGCAGAGGGCGCTCAGGTTTTATGTTTTGCATTTGTTCAAAGTAAAGTTAAAGATTTAATCCGTGGTCAAATTTAAAAGTCTTCTTGTGATAATACTTTATACAGCAAAAATGAAGCCTTTGGAAAACTACTGTCCTTATTTCATATTATGTACCAGTATTGAAATAGGTATTTCAATTAAAATAGGTCATTTAAACAGCTGAATCAGTGTCTTAGACATGTTTCCTGAGATATTAAACCATTTTGTCTTGTGCCTTGATGGAAAGTAATGTTTATCACTGTGTGTCTGTCCTGCTAGCAAACACTGGCCTGCTCCATCCTAACAGCTCTGTTGAGTGAGTTCTCCAGCTCCAATAAGACCAGTAACATTGGCCTCAGTATGGAGTTTCACGGAAGCTGCAAACGTATCTTTCAGGTCTGTCCTTCTGTCCCAATCATTCAGAGTGTGTCCTTTGTTAGGTGTATAGTCCCTGTGCTCTGTGATTTTATTTGTATGTTAACCTGCTATAGCCAAAAACATTTAGAAATATTCATGTTATATGAATGTTTCATTGATATTAAATCACTGACAATGTTTTATTTTTTGTTAATATTTAGAAATAGATTATATATTCCGGTTTAATTTTATACTTTTATAACCTTTTCTATAATTTTTTATTTTATTTTTATGTAAAGTTTTTTTGGGGGGTATTTTGTGTTGATATAATTGTTTTGCATTTTTATTTGTTTTTAGTTTTTTTTTAATGTATTTTAGTACTAAACAATAAATGAAAATGAAAAATGTTGCAACTATCAGAAATAAAATGTTTTTTCTACTTTTATATTATGGCTTAGTTTTAGGTAAAAAAACAACCATAATCTGAAATGTTGTACTCATACCGTATATATGCAGAATTATGTTTACATTACATTATAACTGAAGTATTCTCAAATGTAAGCTGAATTTATTTGAATCTTGTGGAATTGATTCTTGAAATTAGTACCAGTACCCTGTGTTAACTTAACTGCTTGTGTCTTTTATGATGAGTGTGTGTGTGTGTGTTGCAGGAGGATGATCTCAGGCAGATCTTCATGCTCACTATGGAGGTCCTGCAGGAGTTCAGTCGGAGGGAGAACCTCAACGCTCAGATGTCCTGTGTTTTCCAGCGCTACCTTGCGCTGGCCAATCAAGTGCTCAGCTGGAACTTCCTTCCACCCAATCATATCCTTTCATGAAAACATTTTGGTGACTTTTTATATTTGTGTGTATGTTTGTATCCTTGTCTTTTTTACATGTAAATTTAGAGGAAAGTCGAGAGAGGTGATGCAGGCTAGACTTCCTGTGAGCACTAGGAAACACTAGACCTGGACTGCAGCCAGGAATGTTTTAGAGCCACAAGGGTTAGGAAAGACAATTAACTGTGACTTATTTTTGGATTAATAATAGACAAGCTATAATGTGATAATCATTCTTAACCTTCTTAACATTTCTTTGCAAAATAACCGTGAACACAGAATCAGATCCAGGCACATTTCTTGTTGCTCGTTTAAAAAAAAAAAAGATCTTGCATGTAAATTTTGAGAGCAAATTTTTATACCTGCTTGAAGCCTCAAAATTCGAAGCTCTTCAGCATTTTTGTGCTCATGATTGATTTGGATCTTGATGAATTAGAAAGTTTGTCCCACGGTTGAATTTATTTGAATATATTCGCATACATTTGTAAAGGTTTTTTTAACATTACATTGCATTACATTTATTCATTTAGCTGACGCTTTTATCCAAAGCGACTTACAATTGCTATATTTATGTGAGAGGTCGCTTCCCCTTTGGAGCAACTAGGGGTTAAGTGTCTTGCTCAGGGACACATTGGTGTCTCACAGTGGATTCGAACCCGCGTCTCTCACACCAAAGCCATGTGTCTTATCCACTGCGCCACCACCAGTGGATAAGATCATTTTAATGATCTTGTCTCGCCGTAGTTTTGTTTGTGCTTTTGCATGTCATAATTATTTACTATTCACGTGTGCTAGTACTAAATCATGAGCTGTGATTGATGGTGCGTGTGCTTTTGTGTGTGTTTTAGCTCTGTGAGGCGTTAATCCCACTCAGGCTGACTTTGTGTCTCTGTGTCTCTTTAAAGAGATCTGAGCTGGCGTCTGTGCCAACCAGGGTCACATATCACTTACAAAGGAGGCCTGTGCCAAGCCCTTATCGTGCTCAATCAGTGTGCCTTAAAACACACAGCTCATTGAGTGCTGGGCTGGAATGTCGGCCGGCCGTTTGTGCATTGATGTGTTTGCATAGTTTCAAGTCATATTAATTACCCTCTGGGTGCTGGAGGAAGATAGTTCTTTGATACCAAGAACACATTTGTTAAGGACAGAGAAAGGACAGAGTGTGTTAGTGTTAAATTTTAAAATTGACTTTGATAAGTTGCATGAATGAGTAGTCAATTAATCTGTTCTTTAATGTGTTAGTCAATACAAGACTTGCATTCACAACACTCTAATCAAAGCACACTTTAAATGCAATAGAATAAAGAATTATATATACACACACACACAAGATAAATGTGTAGATGAACTGGTCAATCTTGTTAAACTTATGTATTATTATCATTGTTTATTTAATGTTATAAATATAGACACACACATAACCAGTCAACCTCGCAATGCACCAAAATGTGATTATTTTAACTAAGATTAGATATTAAGATTATACTAAGATTATATATAGTTACAATTATATATAACTAAGATGAAGGATTCTTTTTGAAAACATATTATGCTCACCATGACTGTATCTATAAATTTATTTGATCAATACATTAAGCATAAATAATAAATTACGTATTAAATATTATTATTTTAATAAATTAAATATTATAAAATTTTAAAATAACAGTTTTCTATTTTAATTAGTTATACAATGTAATTTATTCTTTTTATGGCCAAGCTGAATTTGGTGCTCAGGAAACATTACATTTATGATATTATTATTATTATTATTGCTCCCCAGGCGCCGCAGCATAAATGGCTGCCCACTGCTCCGGGTGTGTGTTTACAGTGTGTGTGTGTGTTCACTGCTCTGTGTGTGTGCAATTTGGATGGGTTAAATGCAGAGCACGAATTCTGAGTATGTGTCACCATACTTGGCTGAATGTCACTTCACTTCACTTATTATTATTATAATGTTAGTCATATTATGTTGAAAACAGTTAACTTAAGATTTGTGTAAAATTATCACATTTTAGCGTGTGATGCATTTTTTTAGAACGTTTCATAAAAGGTTAAAAAGGAACAGCATTTATTTAAAATATAAATCTTTCGTAATATTTTAACTGTCACTTTTTTGATTAATTTAATACATACTTGCAGATTAAAATTCATTTCTTTTAAAAAAAATCTCATTGACTGCAAACTTTTGAATGGTTGTGTACCGGTATATAAAATAGTTTTTATATATTTATATTTAAATATATTTACATTTTAATATATTTTAAATAATTATGTATTTGATACATCGTAACTGCAGTCATGACCCATCTCTAGTGTGTGTGTGTGTGTTTTAGTTTCCATTCCTGACAGCCGCTTAGACTCTTTCTTCAAAGAGCCGGCATCTCTCAGTAGCCAAGGCCATGGCATGCATGTCATTTGTCCATGACACACTCCCACTTGACGCATGTACATGTCATTTGTGTGAATCCTAAACATGTGATTCCCTTAATGTCTGCAGGACTGCATGTCCATGGCCCTAGTGACCCTGTGGGGGGGGGAGTTGGCCGGGCTTTGAGCCGGTCAGGTGCTCTGAATGGTAGAGCGAGATGACAGACGGCTGTGTGCCACTGCTTATGTCTAACACGAATGCAGAAGTGGAGCAGAGCTTTGTAAGACCACTGTCCCGGGCCTGACAACGGAGAGGAGGGCATTCCTGGGGTGTGAGGGGAATCTTAAGAGGGAGGATGTGACACTCAGACTTCCTAATAGACTTGGATCTCTTCTCTGTTCTTTGGCTCCAGGCAGCTCTCAGCACTCTCATAATCATTATGTTCGCTGAATGCCTCCTGATTGATTCAGTCTGCAGTCTTGAGCTCAACACACTATCTTTTGCTCACATTCAGCTACTACTTACAACACTCCATTCACTTCTTTCACTTCAGTGTCCACTTTTGATTAATCTGCCCTGCCAATATATCAACCATTAATTTCTACAGAGCTGCAAATATACATGTATTCAGTGATTTCGGTGAAGGAAAGCGTATTTTGCAGATTGCAGTTCCATCTGAATTATGCCTCTGAATTGTGCAGTTGCCAGCTTGTTGCAGTGGCTATCACTGAAATTTTTTCTTTGTGTTGAAACTGGAAACTTTTTGTTGTGGTACACATTCAAATTATTTCATTGATATTGCTTTTCGTTGTCTTTATTCGCATACGTGGTCTTGAGTGTCCCCCAAAACATCTAGTAGTTAGATTGTATAACTTTCTAGTCACAGTTACCAATTCTGTGAGACTTCACACTGGTGTTTTAGGAAGCCAAACAATTTGAATAAAATAACACTACTATTATTATTATTATTATTATCAGTAGCGAAATATATTGTAATTGTAATACAAATGCAGTGTAAAATTGTATATTATATATTATTAGGTCTTAATTTCACTTGCAAGTGTTAAACCCTTTATTTTTTTCAGAAAATGGCAAGATCTTTAAGTTTCTGTAACAACAGTGTTTTTTAAAAGCTTCTCATTACAAATTAATTGAAATACTGTAATCAGTTCAAATTGCAACATTTACTGTGAACCGAGACTCTGTGAAAACCAGACCATGTATAATGTATGCATGTAAATGTATACAGTGCAGCGATTTCATTCTGTTTTATTAAATTGCAGCCTTTTTGTGATTTGATAATTATAATATCAGTTGACAGGTGCTTTGCCAAAGTAATATGTACAAATATTGTGTAAAATATTTTCTGGACCGATTAGACTCGAGCTCGAATGCCATCACAGTTCTAGGTAATTAATGGGAAACACTAAGTGTTATTTTGATTGGATTTCTTTTAAACGGTTACTGAATTGAATCACTGTTCTATATACCGGTAGGTAAACTAATTTACGGAAATCACTTTTAAATCTAATTGAGATTATTAGTTTGTTAATAGATTTGATTTGCTGACAGCTCAAAACATTCACACCCCTTGTCTGTTATTCTATTGTACGAAGTTGTAGTTGTGAACACATCAGGTGAACGTAACCCTATGTCAGCCCTAGTCGATTTCTGAGTTGGTCATGTGTTTGGTGTCTTCAGCAGCTGGGGCGAGGGCTGGTGGAAACGAGGCATGTGCGTTTGTGACTGTGAGTAAGTCCGGGTTGGGTTACAGTAGGTCATATCTTTAGTCACCCTCCCAGTTTTTCATACGCTCGCACACTTTTCCAGCAATGGCTCCAAGTGACATTAAGTGACCGGCTGGTTTATCCCCTGCGCCCCGTCCATCCGTCAGTCAGTCTCTCCCTGCTGCGCTCATGTGGCAGGCTGCTATCAGCCCGCACAAGCTCCGGCAACTCTCCCTCAAGGCCCATTCTCTCCTCAACACGGGTCACTCAGAGTTCTGCCGGCCCCTTGCTATTTTTAAGAGGCCGTAAAGTCAGGTCTGCTCAGGACGGACACAGGCAGAGGTGTGTAACACTCCAGCACACTCATTCCAGTTTGCCATCTGGTTCTCTCTGGTGTCTGCTTAGTGAATGCGTAGGTGAGTCGCCACATGATTTTCTTTGACATATGCGGCTGTATATGGTAGACGTGAGCAGATACTGTAATGGTGTGTGTGTGTGTGTGTGTGTGTGTGTGTGTGTGTGAGAGAGTGTGAGTGTGAGAGAGAGAATGAGAGAGCGCTTGCATTTGTCTGCTGGGAGTGACTGTGGGTCCGGCCCAGAGGAATGCGTGGCCTTTGCCGGTAACTGGCTTTGATCAGACATTCCTGTGGGAGGCTTTTCTCTCTCTGCCTCTCCTCCTTTTTGGCGTTCCTTTTTTTACCTCCATCTCTTTTCCCAGTTTGCTACATATGGAAAGTAGGAGATTTTGAGGCAAACATTTAGTGGGAGGGGACAGCACGATTGTATAGTAGTAACGGTGCCTTTGAAGAAGAGTGATCGAGAAGGAGCTGCAGAAAACAGACGCTGGGAATTCACTGCAGCATTTTTCCACACTCTTTTTAGTCCAGGACTGCACGGCCAGAGAGAAGTGACAGAAAGAAAAGGGGGTTAGAAAAATCTTTCCTTATCCTTTCTGCTTTTGCTATTGCCCTTAACTGAGGTGTCACTGGGGAGGCACTACATTGCCATGTTTGAAGCGACTCAGAATGTCATGCTTAAGCCAACCGAGTCCTGGAGGGAATCTCTTCTAGACCACAGAGTCATGGACCTTTTCTTCACTGTGAGTACCAACTTATACATTTATTCTATCAACCTCCTGCTTGGAAATGGCTCTTTTCTGCTTTTTACCTCATTTAAGACATTGTTCCTTCGATACCTGCTTCCCCTAGTCCTCTGTTTATTCCTCTCATATTATTTCTTTCTGCTTTTATTCTTCTAAAAAAAAAAAAAAAAAGGTCAATGACACAGCATCAAACTATAAGTTATGAATAAATATTTAGCAGTTCGAAATAAAAGGCATGTTTAGAAGAAGTGAGCTACAGCAGATTATTATATGTTGCCTTAGAAGCAGTGGTCAAAGATGGAGGACTCTGGCCTATGTGATGATTTAAGAAAAAAAACAAACATTTATTTTGTATATAGATGATATAAAAATTATTTGGGGTCAGTAAGGTTTTTTTTTTTTTTTTTTTACTTTTTGAAAATTCTCTTGTGCTCACCAGAAAAACTAAGTATTATGACACATTGTTTTTCTTACATTATTACATAAAATAACTCTTTGTGAAAACCAAGGTTTTTTTTCAAGAATTTGAAGAATAGAAATTTCACTAGAACAGTATTTGAAAAATAAATCTTCTGTAACAAATAAATGCCTTTTACTGTCACTTTTAATCAGCTTAAAGCATTAATGAATAAAAGTCTGTTGTGTGTGTGTGTGTGTGTGTGTGTGTGTGTGTGTGTGTGTGTGTGTGTGTGTGTGTGTGTGTGCGTGTATGTATATATATAGATATAGATATATATATATTTATTTATTTATTTATTTATTATTATTATTTTTTTATATTTATTATTTATTTATTTATTTTAATAACTTTTGACCCAAAACTTTTGAACTGCAGTGAAGGGGTAGTATATGATATAGTATATCATGCTTTCAGCACTCATGTATACATTTGTGCTTTTCATCTGAAAGCAGATCTGTGGGTGACAACTGTCCCAGAGCAAACCATTTTCCAACTGTGAAGTTGGTCTGAGTTGCTCACGGCAATAATGACAACATTACAAGGAAAAATATTAGGTAATAAGGTAATAAATAATTGTATTTCCCCCCTGAATGATAATTAGTGCTGTCTGAATTGTACAGAGAAGCAAATCTATCATGAGAATTATTATATTACATTAATTATGCAAAGTGTGTTTGATGTTAAGTTTTAGATAGATAAAGCTTAAGATTCAGTCAAGAGTAGTGAATGATTTTCTTTTCAGTATTATTTGATTGGTATTCACTAATGCAGTTCCCAGTTTGATCTAGTAAGGGCCAGGCTGAACAAACTCATTTTGTTCCATGTGCTCTATATTAAAGCAGTATAAATTTTATATTCGGTTTTCCCCTGAAAATCATGCATTGTGCATGCATTCTGCATAGTACACCTTCTAATCATTAGAAATTCAGTCTAATGGCTCGTTATGTCTCACAGAACTAATGTCTGTGAGCCTTAGGTTGCGATGTGTGGAACATTTCTGTCAGGTTACCCTCGGCATCATTGATGGACATGCCAAATCGCTCTTTCTCCATTACCATTACACGGTCTCCCTGAGGCATCTGCTGCCAAATAATGCTCTAGTTTCCACCATCAGTCTTGGGTGGTTTCTATGGCCAGATTAGACGTTACTTTCCTTCACTTCTGCTGCTCAGGAATGACCCCACAAGGTGCCAACATGCTGCTTCATCGTTCATGCCGCTCTTCTGAGAGGAGGCTGCGATCTCTAAACTGGCGACAAACTGCACAGCCCTCTTAACAAGGGTCAGTCTGCTGACCTGGAGGTCAAGGGCTGTTCAAACATAAGTGTCTAATTTGTCTTTTCTGGGACTTGCTGTTAGGGGTTTTAAGCAGACTGAAATGGCAGATAGATATGTTGTCTATGGCCAAAAATGTCAGTCGAGATCAATAATTTATCATGATTAATTTCAAATTTCAAGTTTAAAAGCAGATTTTTGCTCCCAAGTGAATGTTTTTTTTAAACCAGACTGTTAATTGTGATCGTAAGCTACTCTCTATGGTCGAACATGACAAACACCTCACGTTTTTGAATTCTTTACACTTTTCCAGTGATATTTCCTTAACAAAATAAATAACTTAATAGAAAAAAAAAATCTTCTAATGAGTGATATTGTTTCAAATCATAAAACAGGTTGGTGTTGCCTGACTTTGATGAATATCTTCAGTACAGTTTGCAGTGGAGGCTGCAATATTAATATTACATATTTTTGTCTCTTAGAAATGGACATTTGGCAGTAGCTAGTTAGCTAGCTAGCGAGTTAACAGTAGTAGATTTAGTTAGGATGCAGATGTAAATCTATGTTCATTATCAAAAACGGCAACGTCTGTTAATTAAAATTGAACAACCTAAGTTTTATATGGAGAAATTAAAAATTTTCTAAATGAATTTTTTAAAGGGGTCATATGGTGCTTTTTTTTTTAAAGATCATTAATTTGTGTATTTTGTGTAACAGAATATGTTGACATGCTTTAATGTTAAAAAAACGTTATTTTTCAAATACTGTACATCATTGTAGGTCGTCTATGCCCCGCCTTTAAGTCCCTCTAATTTTACCATTGTTTAAGAGCCAAATTAAATCTTCTGTGGTTCAATGATGTGAAACATGAAAGCATCCATGATGGTAAATACATTTATATGTAGTCTTAAAAAGTAAAAAAAAAAATCATTAAGGGCATATTAAATTGATCAAAACTAACAGAAAAGACATTTGTAATGCTACAAACGATTCCTATTTCAAATAAATGCTGTTCATTTGAACTTTACATTTATCAAAGAATCCTATAAAAAACACGGTTTCCACAAAAAAGCACACATTAATGCATTTTAAAAACATGAAAGTGCAAACAGTTACTATTATTATTATTACTATTAATATTTTACACCATTTTGTTTTACAATACTACTGTTGGTAAAAAAATTAATAATAAAAACCTCTTTCAGAAACATTTGTGACCCTGGACCACAAAACCAGTCTTATTTAGCAATAATCCCCCCCCCCCCCCCCCCCCCAAAAAAAAAAAAACATTGCATAGGTCAAAATTATTGCTTTTTCTTTTGTTAAAAATCATTAGGATATTAGGTACAGATTATGTTACATGAAGATAATTTGTAAATTTCCTACCGTAAATATATCCGCTTAATTTTTTATTAATAATATGCAATGCTAACTTTAACTGCAATTTTCTCAATATTAAGATTTTTTACATCCTTAGATTCCAGATTTTCAAACAAGATTATTTATTTCATATGATATATAAATCCCAATTTCAAAATGTAAAAATTAATTTAGGATAGTTTGAAAGTTGGGTTAAATCTCTTTGATGCTGAGCATAATGTTCAGCGGTTTTGTACCAGTCTCTCGGGGAGTTGTTTGGGCCATGTGATGTTTAGTGGTATTTCCAGTGTTTTTGTTAAGGAGTGAGGAGTGGTCAGCTGTTACACCCTCTGTGTCTTTACGAGTCTCCTTGTAGCTGTGTGTGGTACACTCGTTGTTTTTCTACGCCCATGCCAGGGGGATGTAGGAGTGAGTGTAGGGGTGAGTTATTGAGTGAGGGTGAGTGTGCGTGTGTCGGCCTGTCAGCGGTGTCTGTGTGTGTGTATGTTGGCTCGTCAGCTGTTGGTCCTCACTTCTCAGCTGTGCCCTGAACAGACGAGGGGGCGTCCAGACACGCGCTGCCGGGGTCAGAGGTGACCAGAGATGAGCTGCAGGATTAGACTCTGAACCCTGGATTCGAAGCCCCTGTTAACAGCCTCCAGTCCACCCTCAGGTGGTCTGAGGAGGGGTCAAGCCATCCATCTAAAGAGCAGCGGTCTCTTGGCCTCTTTGATTGCTTTTCAGAGGTTTGGAAACATGAAGAAAATAAAGCATGACTTAAAATAAATCCCATATTCTCTTCGCACCTAATAAAGCCATGTCTGCGCTAACATTTTCCTACAAACCAAACCGACTAAAGGGTGTTTTTGTTTGTGGTTTTAGTTTAGGTTGGTTCTTACACCCTCCGTCTTCACATACTCACCCATTTAATAACAAACAGTCACATTTTTATACATCCATAAAATGGTGAAACTCAGAAAAACATCTCTGGGTTACAATTCAATATAAAACACATAAAAAGCTAGAGAAAAAAAATATATATATTGCTTAACCGAAAATAGATTATAATTTAGGCCCCTTAAGATTTGGATTGTGACATTTATTTTCACGACACTCGAGCACATTTCCCTTCAAATTCTTATTACAGTGTGTCTAGACATTTCACTTTTTTGCTTTTTTTCATTCTAATTTAGTAGTGATTCTTTTTAATATTTTTATTTTATTTTATTGTAACTTAATATTTATATTTCTGCTTTGCATCAATGAGTTATATGTATTTATTTAATGAGAGCGATATAATCAATTCAGAACATCTATTTATTTGTGTATTCATTACATATTTTTTTTATTTTATATTCTGTTGTTTTATAATTTTGTATTTTGAGGTGCAGTATGATAGTGATTCTAATTGTCATTACTGTTATGTTATTATAAAAATATTTTGAACAGATTAAATTTTTTTTAATATATTTTTTCATTTCAGTATTTTGTGCATTGCAGTGATAATATGATTGGTATTTATCTATTTGTTTATTTGAGAATAAGGCGTCACAATTTAAAAAAAAATTCTTTTAAATACATTTCTTTTTTTAGTATGTATTCTTTCTTTTATAATTTCATATTTTGTGTCTAACGTGTGTAGCACTAAGTAAAGTTTTAGAAGCCGAGATCAGATTCGGACTCGGAGCATGTGCATGGTTTGTTTATGGTATAAACACAATCAGGGATTGTTATGGCACTTTGAGAATAACGCTGTCATGAGGTGATTGATTGTGGCCTCTGATTTTGTAACAGGATCTGAACATACTGAATGTGACTTAAAACAGGAGAGGATCAAATCCTCCCCGTGGACAGACACAAGCCTTTGTCTTTTCTTTATTAATAGGTCTCCCTGTCGCTTCTCTCTCTAGCATTCAATTCGGAGAGCTACCTTGTCTTGTTTTGATTTAGATGCCCCCTTTCACCCCTGCCAGACTCTAACTATAGTCGGACTCAAGGCGATTGGCATAGTTTGCATGGCGTGGATGTTCTTCAGCGCAGCTGTTTGTATAGAGCATGCTGCTCACAGAGCGTTGGCCTTGTACTCTTTCTTTCTTCTCTTTCCCTATCCAGTTCTCTCTCTCATCTGTCCCTCACACCCCTCCTCTCTCTTTCCCCTTCTCTTTCTCCCTCCCTTTCTTCTTCAGCTCAGAAGATGATTTCACACCGCTCCTGCAGATAGGGCCATGCTGTAGTGTGTTAGCATTAGCACTTTGCCCAGTGGCTGATGTTCATCCGTGTATGTGTTAGGGAAATGCCGCTTTAGGTTCGTCCACATTCTCCCAGATCGTTCAGAGGGCTCCGTCCAACTCTGTGCCCCTCAACCCCTTCGCACAGCATCTCCGCCAGAACGTCTGGCAAACAGACGAGCAAGAGTAAGATTCCAAGGATTTAGGAAAGAAAAAGAGCAAAGGAGTGTGCCAAACAGCCACATGTGCTGGAGACTCGAGTCGGTCCGTTCAGAAATGTTTAGCCATCTCTTCAGCTATGTAGCTCTCTTTTAGCTGCTGAACGCCTCGGACTGGATTGGTAATTGAGAAGCCGATATGATTGATTGGCTTGGGTTGTGGCGGCCAGGTGGCGAGACTCATTAGTTTTGCCATTGGCGAAGGTTAGGGGTATTCCACAATTTTCCTCCGTTCGTTATTCCACTGAGCAGAAGGTTTCAGAGACTTGCGTGAGATGAGAAATCGAAGACAGACCTGTGTATCTGTGCATAAGAGAGAGCAGAAGAAAAAGAGGAGGCGGAGAGTGAAAGTATGTTTTTGTATGTCACTGAGAGAGGCTTTTCTGTGTGATTCAGGGAGACTGTGTGTGAGCTCCCCAGCCTGTGTGTTTTGTCAGCTGCCCATGGGCCGGTCTGCAGTTCCTCCTGGACTCTTTGAGGGAGCCTGTCTGGTATTAACACTGTAGAGTAAACCTACGGTCACATTTACAGTCTCTAGAACCTCCTGCTTCTTTTCTCTCATGCGCTCATATGATATCATGTCTCCTGAGAAGAAGGATTTCAGTCTGTTGGTGAGCTGCGATGATGTCTGTTTTGATTGTTGATCATTAGGTCCATTTTAGGATATCTTGATCTTTGTGTGGTTAATGTTGCTGTCGGTTAATCATTAAAGGTATACGTTTTGGCATTAAAATCTAGTCTTGAGTTCAGAAAGTCAATGATCTGGTATCAGGCTTGCGTCTTTTATTCTGCTTTTAGAAATGGGATCTGTTTACACCAGTGTAATGAGTTGAAGAGTTTTTGTCTCTGTCTTGTAGGTGCACAGGAAGATCAGAGAGGACTCAGACATGGCGCAGGATTCCCTTCAGTGCCTAGCCCAGTTGGCCTCCATGCATGGCCCCATCTTCCCCGATGAGAGCGCTCAGGTGACCTACCTAGCCCACCTGGTGGAGGGATTGCTCAACATGATCAATGGGTGCGTTTCTCTGAAACCCTCCATCATGTACTGCACTCATAAACTTGTCATTCACAAATGTGTTATTTCGTATTTAGATAACAGCATAGTAGTTGTCTAACAAAGGTGGACCTAATGACAACATATGTAGGTCACATTTCACCCCAAAATCATTGCAGTTAATAAAATGATTTACATTATGCATAATTATGTTAGGACCAGTAATGAAATTTTACAGCTGTTTAAACATTTTTATGATCTTAAACACAGGATTAATTCTCTTGAAGTCAAATTTTATTAATTTAATTATATTTATGGGGTTACTTTTTTGTTAAATATGGCTCGGACGTGTTCTTGAGGGTGAGATTCTGACATAATCTCAAGTCACAAAACTACTGCCTCATTTACTTTTAAAACAAGGGGACAAAAATGCAGGATGGGGACAATAAATAAATACTACTACTACTAATATTTGTAGTGGTATTTCTTTATTTTCTCCATGTATTTTTATAGAATCAATTAATTAAATGAAAATAAAGAAATACTGTGAATTGTTTTCATTAAAAATAAACAGCCTTTTATTTTACTGCATGTATTGGCGGAGTTTTGTGTTAGGACTTGCATTGTAAATGCTCTGTAATGTCTATAAAGATGGAATGATGTCTCTGCAGCTTTAAATAACACACACATTCTCTCATACACTGCTGTTTGGAATTTGAGAACAAGTAGGCGTAGTGAGTCGGGGTCTCTCTCCCCTCTCCTCCCACTCTCGGTCTCTGCCATTCTGTAATCACCTATTCCTGGAGCATTTTTCCAGTTGCATCATCGGAAAACCATGTGGCAGGTCCGCCAATCTGCCGTGATTGAACTCTTCTGCTTACAATTTAAGTCCATCTGATATGGGTTAGAGACGCAGTTGGGAGCATAAAGAAAGGCAGACCTCGAGTGCTCTTCCAAAACTAAAGAAGGAAAAAAACCCTGTGTTCCCAGAAACCAGGTAGGGTGCCGACACAACAGCAGTTTGGTGTTGGGGTTGAGATCTTTAAGTCTCCCTTTACAGCAACTGAGGTATTTGTGCTTCTAGACAAATATTTTCAGGAGAGCTAGACCACGAATGTTGAATTCCAGTCGATAAACATTTAGGCCATACCATACGTGCACTCTGGGCCATTGCAGGTTTACACAGTATCACATGCTACGAGATAGACCCAGATGATGAAGGTTAGTTGTTGTATGATCCTTTAAGGGACTGGCCTGCCACTGTTATTATTTGTTCTTAACTGTCTTTTACCCTGTTACAGGATTGAGATTGAAGACTCTGAGGCTGTAGGCATCTCCAACATCATCAGTAACCTCATCAGCACATTTCCTCGAAGTGTTCTGACGGCTCTCCCAAATGAGCTCTTTGCCTCTTTCATTAACTGCCTCACACTGCTCACGTGCTCGTTTGGTCGCAGCGCCGCCCTGGAGGAGGTGGTTAGTACTGCATTTGTACCACAGCAGACCACAACCACACTTAACAGAGTAGCTGAGGTCTATGAATGTCAAACTCGTTATTCTTTTTTATGTATATATAGCGAGATCTGCTTTGTTGCAGCAGACATTTTATTATGTTTAATAGAAAAATAAAACCATTAAACCAGGGTATTGGCACTAATTTAATTCCATAAAGTTATTTATTTGGGGTTGAAGTTTTTATTGTTTTTGAAAGAAGTCACTTATGCTCTATAAAAATAGGGTAATAACTGATATTGTGGGAGGGGAAAAATTCAAATAAAAAAAATTCTATTTTAAAACTCAATATATTCCTGTGATAGCAAATCGGATTTTCAGCAGCGTTTACTCCAGCCTTCGCATAATCCGTGATGCTTTTTTTTTTTTTTTTAAACAAAAAAGTATAGAACATTTAAAAGAACAGAACACTTATTTGAAATAGCAAAACATTTATTATCTTACAAGTATTTGTCATGTTTGATCAATTTATTGCATTCTTTAAGGAATAAAATTATTAATTTCCTTCATACTTATGAATAGTAGTGTATATTAGAAAATTTTTGCTATATTTAATATTTTTTTGTATGCAATAAATTACGAGCTTCAGAGTGCGCATACAAAACTTGTAGCTTGCAGCCTGCTGTTTGGGAACGCAGTTCTAGGAGTTAATTATAACAATGAAAATGAGATCGCTCCGTTGGTTGGTCCAGTTTTATGCTATCCCATCGCAAAGTCACATGTCTTTTTTGATGCACATTAAGGAATTCGGTTAAAGTGTTTCAATTGTTGTTTATGTGCATGTCTTCTTACCGAATAAAAGTACCAATTTTAGAATCCATCCAGAATTTTTTAATGCGACATCCCAAAATAAGCATATATAATATACTGTTGGTGGATGGAAACATAGCTAATGTCAGTGTGTTATTAAATTATTATTATTATCGTTTAAGTACTATTAAAATGTTATTTACACTTTATTAATTATTTAACATCAGGATAACATTGTAATATATACTGGGGGGAGCAAACCGCATCGATTATTAAAAGAAGGGATGTGTGTATGTGCATGTGACAGGATTAGGATAGTCACGCATGTCTCTTTTCCTGTAGTTGGATAAGGATGACATGGTGTACATGGAGGCATATGATAAGCTGCTGGAGTCCTGGCTGACGCTTGTGCAGGAGGACGAGCACTTCCCTCGGGGCTGCTTTGTCCAGCCGGCCGTGCAAGTCTTCAACTCCTACATCCAGTGTCACCTCGCCGCTCCCGACGGCACAAGAAACCTGGTCAGGATCTACCTTCACATTCAAACGCATATTTCTAACCATGTTAAATCTGATATGTTAACATTGTCATAATGTTGCTGGCTTACCAATTTGTTGGTAATTTGTTGCTTTTCTTGAAAAAAAATTTGTTGACTTTGCGGTTTGCTTTTCATCATAGTTAAAATGGAAAAGCATGAAGCACAGCAAATGTCTAAAACAGTTTCCTTTCAAAGAATCGTCTGCCAAAGTAACAGTCGTTCCAGAGCATTCGATCGAATTCTTTTTTTTTTACTTTTTAGACTGCTAATGGTGTCGCTTCTCATGACGAGGAAGAAATAAACGAATTACAGGAGGACGACCGAGAGCTGTTCTCAGATCAGCTGGCCAGTATCGGCATGTTGGGCCGCATCGCTGCAGACCACTGTATACCTCTGCTCACAGGGTACAGACAAACAAATCACTTCAGAGAAACCGCTGTAATAAACAACCACTGTGAGCCTTACATTTCTGCTCTGTTTTCAGTTTGCTGGAGGACCGAGTCACACGGCTTCACGGGCAACTCCAGAGACACCAACAGCACCTCATGGCCTCTGCAGACCCGGGCACGGTGGACCGGAAAGTTCTAGATGACCTTTATGAAGACATTCATTGGCTCATATTAGTGTCAGGTCTGTGTCATTCTAAAAGGGACATTGTCATCATTTACTGACCTCATGTCATTCCTTTTCACCCACAAATGCGAGTAGCATGTTTAACCTCGTATGTCTGTGGAGATTTCCATTCATCAAGATCATTGTTATCTGTAAGTCATATGCAACTGGACTTTATTTTTGACTATTTGGAGGCACTTCTCCACTCATGCAAGCTGCTTTTTGTCGTTGTATTGAAGTATTTGGTGTTTTAACAGGTTACCTCTTGGCTGATGACCCTCAGGGTGAAACACCATTGATACCTTCAGAAGTGATGGAGTACTCTATCAAACACTCGACTGAGGTGGATATCAACACTACACTGCAGCTGCTGGGCTCTCCTGGAGAGAGGGCCACCTCCATCCCTGGATGCAACAGGACAGACTCAGTGATCAGGTAGAGAGACCTCTCAGTATACATGTGACTGTGTGTCATTACTCTGTAATTTACTGTTCCATATACATTTTTCATGCATTATTGTTTTAATTTTATTTAATTTTTGTCCTTTTTACAACACTTTTACAAGTAGACCAGATGCTTTCAAGCTGATTCTTGTGCATTCAGGGCATTGTGCTAGGATATCGGCATCCACAAACCACAAAGATGTAGGAGGAGTTTGTGAAAGGATGTTTTCCATACAACTGAAAATGGTGGAAAATATAGTTGGGTGTTGAACTTGGCTAAATATAATTAACTTTCTGTGAATAACTTTTAAACGGAACAGACATGAAATGTGATGGTGGCACTTCTAGGCAGCTGCATATATGAAAATAAAACACCTAACCCTAAACAAATTCTAACAAAAGGTTTCTCAGCTGTTTTTTGTAGTATTATGTGTCCTTAATAACATACTAAAAGTTTACCAAAGTTTGACCACTAGAAAGGTGTAATGGTGTCCAAGATGGGCAGGGAGCCCTTAAAATATACTAACTCCTTCATTATTTGACTTAGTCAAGTAATCTTGGTGTCTAACCCCATGTTATCTGGGTTTATGAATCCATTGGACTTGTCTAAATTGCACTGACATTATTACATACTTATGGAATACATGATTTTGTGAGAATACTGTAAGGTTTTATCATTGTTTGGGGTGAAGCAGATGTAAACACTTTAGCCTATGTCATGTTTAGCCTACTCCTACTCAGTACCAGGTTTTTGCTAAAACACAGACTTTACAATCAATGTAAAAGTTATTGCACCCAAAAGTAACTTAAATTGGAGCTGTATAACTTTGATCATAAACAACCCTGTATTAGCCCGAACAGAGGCCTGTGTGTGAAACCTCTAAAATGGTCACTCATTTCAATTTTAATAAGGTAAAACATATGTAATGCATCGTCAATAGATGTTTTTGAGTATAAAGGTGGCATTATACTAAACCCAACAAAACTAAATTCACAATTTTCAGCAATTCAGAAGATGGTAGAAGAGAATACTGACATTTGATTTTGCTTGACTCATTGTAATGTTGTTGACAGCACAGTGTATACCATTTTGCTCAAACAAAATTCATCCTTGACTACTTAAAAAAAAAAAAAAAAAAAAAAAAAGCTCTTTATTTTTTGTAATTTAATTCAAAAAAGTACTTTTGTATATTCTAGACTCGCACACAAAAATAAATATTTCAAGAGTTTTTTGTTTTAATTCTGTTTGTTACGATTTACAGCTTAGGAAAATAAAAAAAATCAGTATCTCAAAAAAAAGAATATTCCATTTTGAACTTGATTAGTTTTATTAATTATGAGTATAAATACTGGGTACCTCCTGGGCTAGTTCAAAACACGCAACCACAATTATGAGGAGGACTACTGACTTGACAGTTGTCCAGAAGACAATCATCAACATCCTCCACAAGGAGGGTAAGCCACAGAAGGTCATTGCTGAAAGGGCTGGGTGTTCACAGAGTGCTGTATCAAAATATATTTATAGAAAGTTGACTGGAAGGAAAAAGTGTGGTAGGAACAACAGGAACAGCTAGGTGAGGCCACTGGGAAAGCTTCAGGAAACAACTGGCAGAGTACTTGGCAACCGAGGGGGCAGCAAAACCAGGCTGATGGAGAAGACCACACAAGGCACCATAGAACAGAACTCAGACACTTGTTGACCACTGACTCTGAAATAGACCAAGTGCCAGGTAGGTAGAACCAGGGCAGGACACACAGGGACAGGTCAGGAACTCGAACACAAGACAGGACAAAGCTCCACAAAAACACAAATTAAACTCAAGACAAGGAAAGATATAAGCCAATGAACTAATAAAAGGTTAAATAAGAAATTACCAATTTAACCAACTTATAGAATAATCAAACAAAACCAAGAATCAAGACTAGAAAAACTAAATAAATATTACAAATAAAAGCCAAAAGCAAGAACAAACAAATTACTAAATAAAGGGGCAAAAACATAGAACTACAAGGACTAGACAAGGGCATTGGGGGAAGTTGTGGCCTAATGGTTAGAGAGTCGGACTTGCAATCGAAAGGTTGTGAGTTCGAGTCTCGTGCCGGCAGGAATTGTGGGTGGGGGGAGTGCATGTACAGTACTCTCTCCACCCTCAATACCACGACTGAGGTGCCCTTGAGCAAGGCACTGAACCCCCAACTGCTCCCCGGGGGCCGCAGCATAAATGGCTGCCCACTGCTCCGGGTGTGTGTGTGTGTGTGTGTGTTCACTGCTCTGTGTGTGTGCACTTTGGATGGGTTAAATGCAGAGCACAAATTCCGAGTATGGGTCACCATATTTGGCTGTATGTCACATCACTTCACAAGACACAAGGAGACACGGACACATATTCAGCCACAGACAGAGACAGAGGAGGTGAGAATGATTTCCATGATTTCCAGATTTCCATGAACCAGCAAACACAAAAGGGTAAGGGGCACTATAAATAGGGAGAAAAATACATGAGGGATAGGTGAGCACAATAAGACTAACCAGGCTAAAAGGAAACAAGGAGGAAGGGCTAAAGAAGCACATGGCTAAGAAAACGATTAACAAGGCCATGTGCTGACACTAGACACATAAAACAAAGTGACAGTGCAAAACCCTGACAACCTACCCACAGTGCCAAAACCACTTCCAAGTGATTTGATGACCATGATATTACTTTGCTTGATTGGCCAGCCAACTCACTTGACCTGAACCTCACAGAGAATCTATGTGGTATTGTGAAGGGGAAGATAAGTAACTGAAGGCCCCATCAAAGCAACCTGCAGTGCCACACACAGTAATTGTAAAAGGAGCCCCAACCAAGTATTGAGTGCATAATTAAACCGACTTTGGAGATCTTGAACATTTCTGTTTTGTAAATCTTTTTTTGATTGATCTTTTTTGAGATACTGAAGCTGTAAGTCGTAACCGTCAGAACTTAAACAAAAAAACTCTTTAAATATTTCAGTTTGTGTGCAATGAATCTAGAAAAAAAAAATTGCTTTTTTAAATTAAATTACATGTACCTGTACTTAAGGGAGATTGTACATATTTTTTCCATAAATATGCTTGTAACCAATTGCTTTAATATATAATTGGACTTGTAATCACTTATCTATCATGCAAATATGCTAATTAGAATATTACATGGGCAAAACATGTATCAGGCACCAATATTTCTGGTCTAGGAGGAATACAAAGGAGTAATGGTCATTTTAAGGACCTGGCGGCTGCCATTTTGAAAATGGGGCCTTTCTTGGAGTCAAACTTTGGTAAACTTTTAGTATGTTTTTAAGTACATTTGATACTACTGTTAACCACTGAGAAACATTTTGTTAGAATTTTTTTGAGGTCAAGACATTTTGCAGCAGACTATTCATGGTTTGAGAGACTTAAAATTCAGCTTTGTCATCACAGGAATAAATTCAATTTCTATTTTAATAAATCTTAAAAAGTGTTATTCAAATAATTATTTATCAATATTACAGTTTTCACAGAATTTTTAATCCAATAAATGCAGAATTCATGAACAAAAGATCATAAATCCTGCTGATCGTAAGAATTTGATTGCTAGTGTATCTTTTAACATCTGGTTGTCTGATAAATACCTTTTTCCAGATGTAGTGGTAAGTGGCCAGGTGCTGATCAATCTGCCTACAGGAAAATGACTTGTTTAAAATGTATCACTCCAAATTGCTGCTGGAGAGAGCAGGCGTGGTGTAGCGTGGTCTGCAGTTCGTTTGCCCAGTGGGGAATGCCCTGGCACGCGCCCAGCTAGGCCTGCCACGCGAACAGCAGCCCTCAAGTGGCCCCAGCCCCGGCGCCAGCCAATGCTGCAGCACCACTCCCCAAGCATTATTCAATTAGAGCCAGACCAGGTGCCGCTCAGAGCCCAGGGTCAGAGGGGAGCACTAGGGGCCCGGAGTCGTGCATGTGTTCAGAAGCTATTTCCAAGTTAATTGATTTTTTAGTTTCTATTTTTAAAGGTTTTTTTATATATATATTTTTATATATATATATATATTTAAACGGTAATAATTAATAAAATAAATTATTTTATATACCAAATAAAATGTATTTAAAATTTTAAAGTACTTGTTATTTTTATTATAAAAAATAATAGTAGTAACATTACTGCTAATAATGTTAGTAGTTGTATATTAATACGATTTTATATTATAATAAATATTAATTTGAATAATACATGTATAAATAAATACATGTTGTCTTGTTGTTGTGGTAGTGGTATTGTCTGCAAAAATCTGCCTGTAATCTGATTTGGGTTTAATGGATGATGTTATTCCAAAACTGTGGAATTGGATAGAAGTGAGGATTGAAAGACTGGAAGGACGCTGAGATGATGAGTAGGGGAGGGATGAAGAATGTGAATGGGGGTGATGTTGGAGAGACAGTAGGCTGGTGATGGATGGGGAAAAGCGGGTGGACTGTAGAGGATTTGGAAAGACAGTGGGCCAAGGGATTGTGTTTCCCAATAACAGTCACCGACCCCGCAGCTCCCAAATGTCAGTGAGGTTTTATCTTTACAAACAATGTGAAACTTTAAATGGTGCTGCACTCCGCGGTGTGTGTGGGATATGGCTCTTCCAGGATGGTAAGCTGCTGTGATCCCTTTCTTGTCCTCTTTCTTTACAAGTAGAGGTGTGAAAGAATGATAGAGTTTGTTATTGTGGGCCTTTGTTGAGTCTCTGTGCATCTAGACAGAACCGCCATGAACTCTCTTCCATCCCTTCTGCCATTTCTCACCCTTGTTTTTCTTCTCTCTGCATTTTCCTGTAAACAACAGACTGCCAAATTCTATTTCAGATTGTTCCTCTGGCAGGACATTGCTTCATATAAATGCAGCTGGATTGCACTCCCATGTCTCTGTATCTCTCTGTCACAGGTTGTTATCAGCGGTGCTAAGAACCTCAGAGGTGGAGTCTCGGGCTACACGAGCGAGTCTGACTGAGCTCCTGAGTCCTCAGATGGGCAAAGACATTGTCTGGTTTCTCAGGCGCTGGGCCAAGACATACCTGTTGGTGGACGAGAAACTCTACAGCCAAGTGAGTTAACAAAATGAGATTACAATCATCGTGTGGAAGCAGCAGGCATGAGTCCGAATGAAGCCTTCAGTTTGTTTCCGTTTTGGCTTTATTCAAAAATCACACACAAATTCCTAGAACCGAACCTAGACCTATGTGACGCTTTATTCCCTTCGACTCTTCCTCTGAATGTTTGTCTTTTGTCTTTTACCTCTCTCCCTCAGATCAGTATGCCTCTCAGCACAGCATTTGGAGCGGACACGGAGGGAGCACAGTGGATTGTGGGATATCTGTTGGAAAAAGTGATCAATAATCTGTCGGTGTGGAGCTCTGAGCCAGAGCTGGCTAATGACACTGTGGAGCTGCTGGTGACTCTGGTGGAGAAGAGAGAGAGGTTTGTGTCTGCTTGCTGGAGTAATGCGTCTGTGGGCATCAGTGAGGGCTAAGTATTGAGCTTAACGCCCTGCAGGACAGCTGCTCACTGACAGGCACAAAGAGGCCAGAGGTCTGCGCTGATGTCTTCATATACTGTCAGTTGATACAAGACCAAATGCTTTTAATGTGCCCCGCCTGCTGGTGGAGTTGTGCTATTGCATTGTGATTTCTCAACTTATAATGCTACATTAATACATTTAAATGAACAGTAAATGGCACTGTGCATCAATGCAAATCTTATAGAATAATAAAGAGTGGTGTGTGTTCCATAAAATCAAAGCAAATAATGATTAGGCAATGTCAAGCACAAAAAAGCACCATGAAAGTGATGGTTATATGAGGCAAGGCAACTACTTCATATTCTTCTACAGTCGTGTGATTGCTTTGTGTAAAGGAATAGACTGATATTTAAAGGCTTAGGTCACCTAAAAATTTAAATTGGGTCATTTTTTACTCGTCTTCAATTTGTACCAAACCTGTATAATTTTTTTCTTCTGTTGAATACAAAAGAAGATATTTTGAGGTATATAGGTAAAGCAACAAGAAACTATTTAGTTACAAATTATTTAGAATATCCTATTTTATATTCAGTAGATTCATACAGGTTCGGAACAACTTGAGGGTAAATAAGTGATGACAGATTTTACATTTTTGGCTGAACTATCTGTTAGTCATTTTCTGCAATCAATCATTTCCTCCACTGTAACTCTCAGATTCACATACACTACAAATAAAAAGTTTGGGGCAGTAGAATCATTTTTTTATGTTTTTGAAAAAGCACATATATATATATATATATATATATATATATATATATATATATATATATATATATATATATATATATATATATATATATATATATATATATATATATATATATATATATATATATATATATATATATATATATATATATATATATATATATATATATATATATATTAAACATAAAAACAGCAATATACTGTAAAAATTGTAATATTGTTAAATATTTGTACAATTTAAAATGACTACAGTGTTTTCTATTTTAATATATTTTAAATATATGTGACCCTGGACAACAAATCCTCCTAAAACTTCTTAAGTGTAAATTCAAAATTGAGATTTATACATAATCTGAATAAATAAGCTTTCCTTTAATGTATGGTTTAAGACAGGACAATATTCGGCCGAGATACAACTATTTGAAAATCTGGAATCTGAGGGTGCAAAAAAAAAAATTTAAATATTGAGAAAATCATCTTTAATGTTGTCCAAACGTATTCTTAGCAATGCATATTACTAATCAAAAATTAAGTTTTGATATACTTACAGTAATAAATTTACCAAATATCTTCTTGGAACATGATCTTTGCTTAATATCCTAATGATTTTTGACATGAAAGAAAAATTGATAATTTTGACCCATACAATGTTTTTTTTGGCTATTGCTAAAAATATGTCCAAGCAATTTACGAATTTAAAGTATTTTTGGTCCCGGGTCACATATTTATTCCTGTGATGGCAAAGCTGAATTTTCAGCATCATTACTCCAGTCTTCAGTGTCACATGATCATTCAGAAATCATTTTAATATGATAATTTGATGCTCAGGAAACATTTATTATCAAGGTTGAAAACAGTTGTTCCTTTTACTATTTTTGTGAAAAAAGAGGTATTATTTTAGGATTCCTGCAGTAGTTCAAAATAAACAATTTATTTGAAATATAAATCCTTTGCAAGGTTGTAATTTTCTTGACTGCCATATTTGATAAAATAACAGTATGGTTAAAACAAAAATCTTACTGACCCCAAACTTTTAGACTGTAGTTTATGTGCATGTTCAAACTTGGTCAAATCAAACTCTTGCATCTCTCAAAGATAATAGTGATGCAACAAATTTGAATGTTATGCAGGTCTGAAATGTCATGAGTGAGTGAAAGATTCCATTAACCTTTCAGTAACATGTACCCTTCTGATATAAGGCTTGTTCATTTGTGTTTCTCAACTCTTTCCTCTGACGGTTCAGGGCCAATATTGTTGTGCAGTGTGAGAACTGGTGGAATTTGGCCAAGCAGTTTGCCAGTCGCAGCCCTCCCTTACACATGCTGTCCAGCTCAGTCCAGCGGACTCTAATGAAAGCCCTGGTCCTGGGCGGCTTTGCTCATATGGATTCTGATACCAAACAGCAATACTGGGCAGAGGTGAGCAGAAAATGATTATAGACATACATTTAAAAGATCAAGCATTAAAATGCAGTAAAAAAAAAAAACGTTTATGAAGCATGGCCCTGTAACTCTGTCTTTCTCTCCTTCTGTCTGTGCACTGCAGGTACTGCATCCACTCCAGCAGCGCTTCCTCAACCTCATTAACCAAGAGAACTTTGCCCAGATCTGTCAAGAGGAAGCCGTGAAGCAGGAGATCGTTGCCACTCTGGAAGCTCTATGCGGCATAGCAGAAGCTACGCAGATCGACAATGTGGCATCTCTCTTCAGCTTCCTCATGGACTTCCTGTCCAGCTGCATCGGCCTCATGGAGGTCTACAGAAACTCACCAGAAACGGTCAACCTCATCATCGAGGTGTTTGTGGAAGTGGCCCACAAACAAATCTGCTACTTGGGCGAAGTAAGACACTAGCATTTGAAATGATTCCGATGTGATCACACATCCTAAATATGTTTTTCAACGCACCGCGTCTCTGTCTCTCCACAGACCAAGTCTATGAAACTGTACGAGGTGTGCTTGACGCTGCTGCAGGTTTACTCCAAGAACAATCTGGGTCGCAAGAGACTCGATGTGGCCGCAGAGGAGGACCAGTACCAGGACCTTCTGCTCATCATGGAGCTCCTCACCAACCTGCTCTCCAAAGAGTTCATTGACTTCAGTGACACTGGTATATTCACCTCATTTGCATCATAGCTTGTGAGCGTTTACATGAGAGATGAGGAGGAACCGTGTTTTTGTGCAGATGAGGTGTTCCGCGGGCAGGAGCAGAGCTCTGGTGCTGGACGGGCCGTCTCAGCAGCTGATGTTGTGCTGTATGGGGTCAATATTGTGTTGCCCCTCATGTCTCAGGACTTGCTTAAGGTAAAATTTGAGCTGGATTTTGAAATTGATTCATTGAAGATCTTACTCTGCAAACTCTGTCTGATGCTTAAAGTAAAAAGGTGTGGTGCAGTATTGACACACTTTCTTTCTCTTGTACCCAGTTCCCTTCTCTGTGTAACCAGTATTATAAGCTCATCACCTTCATCTGTGAGATTTTCCCAGAGAAGATCCCTCAGCTGCCTGAAGAGCTCTTCAAAAGTCTCATGTGCTCCCTGGAGCATGGCATGACCTCGTATCCTCTATCGTTAGTGTTACATTATTTAAAGTCTGTGTCTGCTAAGCATATCGTGTTTAATTTCCTTGTTGAGAGCTTTTGTTGTTGAATAATGGTGGGTATGGCCTAGTGTTTTTCCTTAACACACACTGCAGGATGAGCTCCGAGATCAGTCAGCTCTGTCTGGAGGCTCTATCCCCATTGGCTGAGCAGTGCGCCAAGACACAGGAAAAGGACACACCTCTATTTATTGCCACACGACATTTCCTTAAAGTGAGTCACATGATGTTTAAACCAGGGGTCAACTGCTGTGGGTTTTTTACAGGCGACGTGTGTTGCCATTCACAAGTTCACAATTTTGGGCCTGGTAAGGTTATGCTTGTTTGAAAGAAGTCACTTCAGCTTTCCAAGGCTGCATTTATTTGATCAAAAATAGTTATATTTGCAAATATTGTTACAATTTTAAAAACATGATTTTCTATTTTAATGTATTATATTACAAATAGAAATTTAGCAGTCATAACTCAGGAACTATAATAGTATGCCAATTTGGCACTCAAGAAACATTGTTTTTATCACTCCTTAAAATGCTGCTTAATATTTTTTGTGGAAACTGATGTATTTTCAGGATTCTTTAATAGGAAGTTCAGCATTTTTTGAAAAATTTAAAATGTCTTTTACTGTCACTTTTGATCAATTAAATGAATCCTTGTTGAATAATTTTTTTTTTTTCAAAAACAAAAATCTTACTGACCCCAAACTTTTGAACAGAGTACATAATACAATGACAAAAGAGAACATTTAAATGCAACTCAGCATGAAAAATAAACACGTTTTACATCATATTTACTGAAATACACAAATTCTGCCACTGAAAAAAAAAAAGAAAAAGGTAATTGCGACTTCTCACAGTTCTGACTTTTTTTTTCTCAGAATAATGAGTTTATCGCAATTATGATGATAAAAAAAAATCAGAATTGGTAGATGTTAATTTGCAATTGCAAGGAAAAAAAGTCAGAATTGTGCAATTAAGTGTCGCAATTACCTTTTTTTATTTCTTAAGTGGCAGAAACGGGCATCCATAGTCCGTAGATATGGACTCCGTAAAAGGGATGACAAATACTTCAGTATTATTTTCTTGTCAGAATTAATTGAGCTATTGGCTGGTGTCTGTGATCTCAGAATGGTAAAATGTGCTAATGTCACTAACCTTCCTTGTAATATGTAAATGTCTGGGATTAATACACATGTATAAAATGTTGATTTAATAATGTGCATCTCTCTGTCACTCTGTCTTCCTGCAATAGCTGGTGTTTGACATGCTTGTTCTCCAGAAACACAACACTGAGATGACCGTGGCAGCTGGAGAAGCGCTCTATACACTAGTGTGCCTTCACCAGGTACGTTTTATGCTTACAATATGAATTTGAACTGAACGAAATGCATGATCTTGTAACGCATTAGCAGTCGATGTGGTGTTTGATAAGTGATGGTGTTTGTCTCAGGCGGAGTATTCAGAGCTGGTGGAGACACTGCTCTCCAATCAGAGGGACGCTGTGATCTACCAGCGGCTGGCGGACGCGTTTAACAGCCTCACTGCCAGCAGCACGCCGCCAACCATGGACCGCAAGCAGAAGGTGGCCTTCCTGAAGAGCCTGGAGGAGTTTGTTGCCAATGTGGGGGGGCTTCTGTGTGTCAAATAAGCCACTTCCTCCAGCAACTGTCCACAACAGCGTTCCCTCTCCACCCCCTCTACCACTCAGAGAAGCCTTTCACAATGCCAAACCATGGAGATTGAGACGCCTCTGGGAGAGGCTGGCGAAGGCTGTGAGGGGACGGTTGGTCGTGATCGTCTCAGTCTGATCTGTCCGTTGTTTACTTTCCCCCAGAGAGCTCCTCAGATGAACGTTTATGAAATGCAGAGGGGAGATCTTTCTGAAAACTGACCCCTTCCTTCCCCTTTTAGACACAAACACACAAGTCTTTTGCAGACGCTTCTCCTCGAGTGCCTTTGTATGTGGTTTCTCACGGCTCTGATCCAGCTGTGTCTACAGCGACGAATAGAACAGTGTCATACTGCTATCATGGTAACTAGGATTGTGAGCTGTGGTTGCCTTGATGACAAATAAGCCTTTCCCAATGAAACTTTAATTGCAGAAAGGCCCTTTCGGAAAACCAAATCACTTTTGTGTTTAAGGTTGTATATATATTTTCAAAAAAGACAAAAAATGAAAATGTTTAAAAGGACTGAAAGGTTTTTTATAAGATTATAGCTGATGGAAATTTCTGATTATTATTATTTTTTATTGTTATACAAGTTCAACAGGAAGACAAGGGGCTAGTTATAATTTTTTTTCATTTTGATTGATTTGAATGATTGTAGTTTTACTCTTTGCCATTGTCATTTCTGCCTGATTGCAGCAGCATCACTGAAAGCCTTCTCAACAAAAATACAGGTCTGTTGAATTATGATGGCCTGATGTTCCCAATGAGGTTTGGTTTTTCAAAAATAACTTGCAGTGTTCCACTTTCACTAGCGCGCACGCACACAAACTCAGAATAGTGGAACAGTCGACGTTGCTGTAGCAATAAAATACCAAAAATTATGATAGGGATGTCAGCTGTTTTATTCAGGGCATTTGATGGTCTTTATTTCCATTTTCAAAGCACTAATTGTTATTTTGGAATGCCTGAAATGATCTGTAAAGTGTATATAAACTTGTTCTAAAAAGTGAGTGGTCTTTCTTGGTCTATATTTTCAATATGTTGTCTGTTTTAATGTTACTGTTTTAACGTTACTGCGATTGTACTCGCTCGGCCACCTTACTGCAAACACGTGTGAAGCTGCTAAGTTACACCGTAACGCCGTAGTACATTGGTTAGGTAGGTAAGTTACGTTTGTGTTAAGTATGTTTTGCGACCGTTAGCATCATGTTTGAATGCAACCCATTCTTTCATAATCACTTCTTGGAGTTTGTCAGAATTAGTGGGTTTTTGTTTGTCAACCTGCCTCTTGAGGATTGACCACAAGTTCTCAATGGGATTAAGATCTGGGGAGTTTCCAGGCCATGGACCCAAAATTTCAACATTCTGGTCCCAAACCACTTAGTTATCACTTTTGCCTTATGGCTGGTGCTCCATCGTGCTGGAAAATGCATTGTTCTTCACCAAACTGTTGTTGGATTGTTGGAAGAAGTTGCTGTTGGAGGGTGTTTTGGTACCATTCTTTATTAATGGCTGTGTTTTTGGGCAGAATTGTGAGTGAGCCCACTCCCTTGGATGAGAAGCAACCCCACACATGAATGGTGTCAGGATGCTTTACTGTTGGCACGACACAGGACTGATCGTAGTGCTCACCTTTTCTTCTCCGGACAAGCCTTTTTCCAGATGCCCCAAACAATCGGAAAGGGGCTTCATCGGAGAATATGACTTTGCCCCAGTCCTCAGCAGTCCATTCACTATACTTTCTGCAGAAGATCAATCTGTCCCTGATGTTTTTTTTGGAGAGAAGTGGCTTCTTTGCTGCCCTTCTTGACACCAGGCCATCTTCCAAAAGTCTTGGCATCACTGTGCGTGCAGATGCGCTCACACCTGCCTGCTGCCATTCCTGAGCAAGCTCTGCACTGGTGGCACTCCGATCCCGCAGCTGAATCCTCTTTAGGAGATGATCCTGGCACTTGCTGGACTTTCTTGGACGCCCTGAAGACTTCTTTACAAGAATTGAACCTCTTTCCTTGAAGTTCTTGATGATCCTATAAATTGTTGATTTAGGTGCAATCTTAGTAGCCACAATATCCTCGCCTGTGAAGCCATTTTTATGCAACGCAATGATGGCTGCACTTGTTTCTTTGCAGGTCACCATGGTTAACAATGGAAGAACAATGATTTCAAGCATCACCCTCCTTTTAACATGTCAAGTCTGCCATTCTAACCCAATCAGCCTGACATAATGATTTCCAGCCTTGTGCTCGTCAACATTCTCACCTGAGTTAACAAGACGATTACTGAAATGATCTCAGCAGGTCCTTTAATGACAGCAATGAAATGCAGTGGAAAGGTTTTTTGGGATTAAGTTCATTTTCATGGCAAAGAAGGACTATGCAATTCATCTGATCACTCTTCATAACATTCTGGAGTATATGCAAATTGCTATTATAAAAACTTAAGCAGCAACTTTTCCAATTTCCAATATTTATATAATTCTCAAAAATTTTGGCCACGAATGTATATAGTACTAGACACAATTTTGAAATACATAGGCCTACACTTTATTGGCTGAATAACTGGCGCGAATAGAGTGACCACCTGTCCCGCTTTGTTGTAGCCTACTGTACAGCAATTTTACCCTTTGTCCCGCCTCATTCAAATTGAGCATCTGTCCCGCTTTTTCATTCGACCCTGTCTAATAAATACACTGATACGTCCATAGGCGTACTGTTAACTTATGTCCAATAGTTTAGAGGAGAGCAATAAAAGCGTAAGTCGATAGGCTGAGTCGTACGTCAACAAAACTATTGACTGGTGCACGAACGCCTCCTCAACAATCTCAAATTGGAGAGCGCGCGCGTTGTTCGGTCAGGTTAAGCAGCCATGGCCAGTGTGGCCACGAAAAATAGAAGATGCACTTTTAATAGCGAGTGGATAGATACATAGACTACTCTTGGTTAAGACCTGTAGATGGCGAAGCAGAGAGAGCTTTTTGCATTTTATGCAAAAGCAGTTTTTCTGTGGGACATGGTGGAGAATACGACGTGAAGCGACATGATGCAAGCGACAAGCCTTATGTGTGCGGTCATAACTCTTATTATGCTGTAGGCTATAGTCTATTTAAGTAATTAAATTAATATAAAGGGGCGACGCATTTACTACTTGTAAAAAATGCGGGTCGGGTACAATATTTTCTTTTTCTGTTTTTGCGGTCCGAGTTGCGGACGGGTTAGTTGAAAACATCGGTCGGGTGATTCGTATAATGGCCCTCCAACCAGAGGTCAATACACCAGTAGGAGGCGACAACTGACTGTTTTTTTTATTTATTTTTTATTGTGCTGTGAGCGAAAACATTCACTTTACGTCGTTCATTGGCATGTAATTAATATTTACTTGTAATTGTTCTTATATCTCATTGAGTGGGTAACACTACTCATTTAATTATTTTTTTGGAAAAAAGGAAAAATTACCGACCCCAGTATAAATTACTACTCCATTATGTTTCCCCTCTCATTCAATTATTTTTTCCTGGCTTGTAGAATAGCTTGTATAAACATTATTGTGAAATTTGACAGCTTGACCTCACCCTTTTGCATGATCCTTCAGAAATAATTCTAATATGCTGATTTGGTGCTCAAGAAACATTTATCGAACCACAATAAATTTTTGATTAACATAACATTCAAAAGAAAGGCATTTATTTGAAATGGTAAACACTTTTACAGTTTCAAAAGATTTTTCTCACTTTTTATCCATATCTTTATATCCTTTCTGAATAAGTTCATTCATTTTTAGATAGAATATACTATTTGAAAAAAGAAAAAAAAACTTACTGACCCCAATCTATATTACTGCTCTCGTCTGTCCCTTTCACTCCAATGTTTTTTCTTGATTTGTAGGATAGCTTGTATAAGTGCACCAAGTGTGTATCAGAAGCTGAAACAGTTGGACTCCACGAGGTCAGACAGTGTGTCTGCTGTTTTGCTGGAGTTTGACCGACGCTTCGCAGCATATGGAGATGAGTTTGACTTTTATGATTACAACAACCCTCTGTGTCTGCCTGAGAATCTGCTTCCTCAGAGCTTTGACATCGTCATCGCAGACCCTCCGTATCTGTCTGAAGAGTGTCTGAGCAAGGTGGCACTCACCGTTAAATACCTCACTAAGGGCAAAATCCTGCTCTGCCCAGGCAAGTGGAGCTGTGTGTGTGTGTGTGTGTGTGTGTGTATATGTATATATGTATATATGTTGCAGATTTTTGAGAAGAACTTCTTTTATGTCTTGTTCATATTCACCTTTGGTTTATTCTTATAGGAGCTATTATGGAGAAGCTTGCTGGGAAACTTATGGATTTGAAGATGTGCGGTTTTTTACCAAAACACAATCACAATCTGGCCGATGAGTTCCGCTGCTATGTTAACTATGAATCAAGTCTTCTCTCATGAAAAAGGCTTTCAGTTGGACAACATTTGAACATAGTCTTTTCCTATCAGACATCAGCAGATGATTATTTCAAAGGATAAATACTCTAACTCCGAGAGGTGCATAGCAGGATCCAGATATTACAGCGAAGGATTTGGTCAAGATCTGTGATCAGGCTTTGATTATACTTTGGCTGACTTGCATTGTCAATTGCACACCCAGCTTTCCGGCACAAAATTGAAGCAAACAATCTCAGACAGTTTTACTTTGTTTCAGTGTATAAAATGGGCTTGAAGTGTATGTTTGAAATGCATTTGTATATAAAGAACTATACACTAGACTTGTGCCATATCAGTGTTCTTGTTGTTTTAATAAAGTAATAATAGGAGGACTGACCCAAAGTCACGCTAAATATGTCTTCTTGTAAATTATATCATTGTTTGCCTTTAACAACCATTTCTAGGGATTTTCTGTACTCTTGAATACATCTGAACAGTATTTGGTTATCTAACACTATGATGCTGACTGGATCTCTGAAAGTAGCCTACTTTGTATTAGAAAATGTTTGTATGTATTTTGGCACAGAAAGTTTTCCAGCTTGGCCCTGCAGACTAGAATCTGCAGCTGCGAGAGCAAGTTCTGTCAAGTTTTTCCTTTCACCAACTAGAAGAAAAGATCAAGGAAATAAGAAAACTGACAGAGAAAAAATCTAAAATGGATCAGTTCAGTCCATTCTTTCTAAAGGTAGTGGAATTTGTAAACGATACTCTTTTCACGCTTGGCTTTCCCTTATGTGTTTTTCTGTCTTTCTCCAACAATGGCACACAAGTACAACCCACGGCGATGGACACGTAGCTCTCCGTGTAGGAACGACGTCCCCCGACGCACGAGCCGGTCCGGCGCAGTATTACGGTCGGCATGAACACCGGAGTGCTGCGGAGGCGCTCACTTTCCTCCCCGTTCGGCCCGCTCAGGCATCCCTTACACAAACAATACGCCTCCGGGAGATATCGAGGGTACCTCGCTGGATCATGGGAGATTCTAGGATGAATAATAACGAAAAAGGTTATTTTTCGCGCAGACAAATAGGCAAGACATCAAATCTTATAGAACTGGAGTCGTGACCAATCGAACAGATTTATAACTGAATCATTTTCATGATTACCGATTAAATGATTCTTATTATTCGGTGCATCAAAACGTGTCAGAATCAGGCGTTACGTTTATTGAATTAATCTGATTTTCTGAACCGTAAATTGAAGACATTAAAATCTTATGTTTTTTTTTTTTATTTAACGTACACACGAATAGCCTATATTTTATGATATTTTGTTGATCACGTATGAACTATTTAAATTTGTGTTAGTATTGTTAGGGTCCAGTTGCTGCATTGCATTCATCCCACCTAGTCCAAGCCCCCAAAAATCTTTCTAAATATTCTTTCTTCATAAGCACTAAATGGTTAAACAACTTCGTATTCCCGCCCTAGTCTTCTCAGTTTTGGGGTCCTACCTGTACGCCCAGGGCGAGAGGCTGAGGAAGTTGACAGGGGTGCGCGGTTTGTCGCGCGCTAGGCGAGACGCTGATTGACAGGTCAGATTCTGTCGCTCTGGAGGCGCGAGCTGCAGGGTGTGATGAAACGCGCTGAGAACCCCGACCGAGAGCCTCCCGAACATCTGCTCCAAAATCTCCTCCGGTAAGTCCAGACAGGAGCGAGTCCTCGGTGTTCTCCTGGACACCTTCTGTCCCCGTTCACCCGGCGCGCTGCCGCAACACCACAGCAACACCAGCACAAGCGCTGACGCAAACCGACCGCGCATTTCAGATTTCACCGTGTCCAAACGCGCTTTACTGTCAGGAAGGGATCGCTGGAAAAGACAATAAAGTAAATCTCTGGAAAGCTCATAAACCGACCTACAGAAGCAACACCAGTTGTTGCGTAAAGCAGCTCACCCGTCCGTCCCGTAAATGCGCTCAGGATACTTGACTCCAAATATTGGGCGGACTGTTTGATACTGAATAATGCTCATGCTCTGCTTGAACTGATGCGGGAAAAAAATCACTTTTATGATATTTTTTTTGTTTGTTTTGTTTTTAATGATCTGTATTCCTTTTATATATTTAAGAGATTGAATTATTACATGCCAAAGAAAAGGCTATATATAAAGTGTACTTTAATATTTTTACATCTTTCCCATCATTGTAGTACAAAAGTGAATGAATATGAAAATAAATATTGAATAAAATTTTATTCAAAATGAATAAAATAAATAATTTGGAATAAACTGTATTATTACAAAATATAGTAGGCTAAAGCATAATGAAATTAGATACAAGATGCCTGGAAATGAATTAGTATTTTAGGACTACTAAAAAAAATACAGTAGGCCTACTACGACAAAATACAGGCAAATTTAGTTTCTTGACAATGACATATATCAGAAATTCCACTGAACTGATAACCATTGCACACATTACTCAGGCAAGAAATCTCCCAGCCCTTCATCAGCAACTCATCTTCTTCAGTGTGTTTTCTTTTTTTCTTTTTTATATATTTTATTTTCAACTTTTTACATGGTGTACAAATGAAAACAAAGGAAATCAAACAACCATACAAAATACATATATATAAAACAAAAACAATGGGGGATGGACTAATATAAACAAGACCTAATCATACATGAATTGTTACAAAGAGAACAATAATTATACATTATTCAGATTTTGAGGAAATCCGCAAAGGGCTGCCATATAAATTGAAATTGGCGGTGAGATTTGGAGTCCAAGGACCGTATCCTTTCCAGTTGTATGACGTGAAACAATTCACTAAACCACACTTTGAACGATGGAGAAATACGGAGATTTCCACCCACTGAGCAAGCGACGTCTGTGGACGTACAAAACAGGTTGATATCACGTCCGTCCGTCCAGGCCATGATTTGAACGTCCATTGACAGCCAGAATTAGTCGATTCATGACACTGTGAATTTATGTCCAATCTGGCCATAATTTAAACGTCCACTGACAGCCAGAAGTAGTTCAGAAAAGACGTTCATACTGACTATAATCTGGACGTCCGTTGACATCCAGAAACAGTCCATAAATGACATGAATAAAGATGTCCAATCCGGCCATAATCTAAACGTCCACTGACAGCCAGAACTAGTTCAGAAAAGACGTTCATTCTGACTATAATCTGGACGTCCGTTGACATCCAGAAACAGTCCATAAATGACGCAAATAAAGATGTCCAATCCGGCCATAATCTAAACGTCCACAGACAGCCAGAACTAGTTCAGAAAAGACGTTCATACTGACTATAATCTGGACGTCCGTTGACATCCAGAAACAGTCCATAAATGACGCAAATAAAGATGTCCAATCCGGCCATAATCTAAACGTCCACAGACAGCCAGAACTAGTTCAGAAAAGACGTTCATTCTGACTATAATCTGGACGTCCGTTGACATCCAGAAACAGTCCATAAATGACGCCAATAAAGATGTCCAATCCGGCCATAATCTAAACGTCCACAGACAGCCAGAACTAGTTCAGAAAAGACGTTCATTCTGACTATAATCTGGACGTCCGTTGACATCCAGAAACAGTCCATAAATGACGCAAATAAAGATGTCCAATCCGGCCATAATCTAAACGTCCACAGACAGCCAGAACTAGTTCAGAAAAGACGTTCATACTGACTATAATCTGGACGTCCGTTGACATCCAGAAACAGTCCATAAATGACGCAAATAAAGATGTCCAATCTGGCCATAATCTAAACGTCCACTGACAGCCAGAACTAGTTCAGAAAAGACGTTCATACTGGCTATAATCTGGACGTCCGTTGACATCCAGAAACAGTCCATAAATGACGTGAATAAAGATGTCCAATCCGGCCATAATCTAAACGTCCACTGAACAGACGTTCATAGGCTATAATCTGGACGTCCGTTGACAATGTTGAAGATTTTATTATTTAGAAAATAAGCAATTTACTTATAGGCCTACATTTGTACACTATTATTTATTCCCTTTGTGTGTATGACTTTGGTTGACTTTGGTAGCAAAGGCCTGAAAACCAAGGCCTGAGAATGTTATTTCAGTAAAGACACCTGGTACAAAGTCTCACCCAAAAATAATCTAAAGGAGGTGACCATATTTGGAAGGGATGTGGGTATATTATCTGTGAAACCCCACAGAACTGGAGTGTCCTTTCTGCAGGAGGCGCTCGGCTTTGTTTGTTCAAATAAAGTCTAATTGTTTCTGGCATCAAAGATCTCTGAAGTCATTTTGCCAGAAAGATTGATTGAAAGACTGAAACTACAACAAAATCCAGAAACGGTCCATAAATGTGAATAAAGATGTTCAATCTGGCCATAATCTAAACGTCCACTGACAGCCAGAACTAGTTGAGGAAATACGTTCATATGGTTATAATCTGTACGTTGACATCCAGAATTATTCGACAAATTATGTGAATAAAGATGTCCAATTTTGCCACAATCTAAACATTCGTAAACATCCAGATTTAATGATTGAAAATATGTTAAAGGCCGGCCACTGTGGCCTGCCCACTATAATCAAAAGGCTGTTAAAAAAAACAACCATCATCATTGTTATAACATTTCCAGAGTCCCTCAGTCCAATTTCCTAAAGTCTTTCATTCCAGATTAAGGTCCTTAAACACTGCGCAGCCTGTATGGCTTTTAAGTTTTTCTTATAGAACTCAATACTCAAAATATATTTTCATTTCATGTTTAAATCTTTAAAAAAAGGGCTGCATAAAATTTACATTTGTGAATACATTTAGCTAACAGAATTTTTTCAGATTTAAAAATTATCAATTTTCTTTTTACATTCATGAAAACATTTAAATTCAAAGTTAGGATTCACATAATATTTTATAAAAATTTACAAAATGTACCACCAAAATATCCACGTGAAAGACAGTTCCAAAATAAACAAGCTTCTCCTTTGGTGTGCACCTCCAAAAATGAGTAACCCTAATTCGTGTCAAGGTGACGGAGGCCAAGAACATGGTCAACTGGTCCTGTGTTGATCAGCTGTGTGGAGTAGTCACTGAATTTGCAAAAAAACACTACAATATGCAGTAACATTTTGAAATTAGATCTTCAAAATCAGACTTATCATATATCACTCCGAAACGGTCACAACACTGTAGGAGCGACGCCATAGTTGACGCTAGTTCCTTGTCAATATCACAATTGTATTGCATTCAACCCTCTACATAATTTTATTATTTTGGTCACCTTGCTCTTTTAAACTTAGGCAGGTCAGTCACAATGGGGAAAGCAGTGGCAGGATGACTAATGATTTTTTATGATCTGATCATCTCTGAGAGGTAGGCCTATAGGATACAGGCAGGTTGGCACAAATTGACAGATCTGGTCCCTCAAATTCAAGGCGAGGAATAAACCAAACAATAACTGATAATGTGAGTTATAACCACATGATTTTTGGGAAGTGGGAATGGTAGACGTTGACACAAATACTTCCAGTCCGACTATTATTCTAAAGTTTTTAAATTATTTATTCTAGAAAAAGTTATTTATTTATTGTATTTTTTCCATTTGTCATTGTCTTTGTTTGAGGGTGATGGGTAAATTTCCACATATTTGGCCTTAAGTTATTTTTAAAGGCCTGGGGTTCCAAAAGAGCGCTGTCCTGACCACCTTGACCCCTTCAGCAACATGGGCAAGCCCAAATATAAAATAAATTTCACCCATACTCCTACAAATGTCAATTTATTTTATAGTTTATTGTTTTGGTGTTTTTTTATGACGTGTATGCTAATTAGTAAAATTATATATTTTTAAAAGTGATAAGCATAGATGTTTTTCGGATAAGAGTGTTTTTTTTTTCCTTTCGTTTTTGTTCTTAAAAGTGTGGTGGAAAAGGCGGTTTTATTGGGTACACCTTCCGGTTTCAAGAAGATTCCCTAGATCCCATGTGAAAAATAGTTCTACCTTTATAGTGATAATAAAAAATACAAACTGTGTCAATTACTTTGATTTTTTTTTTTTACTTTTATAACATGATTTATATAATGATCAAACATGCTCGGAATACAAGTTTATCAGTTCTGTGGCGGACGGATATATGTGACTGCAGTCCGCGCAGCATGCTCCGCCGCATTCTGCACCAAGGCTTTTAGCTGTATCGTGTTACACTTGACGTCCCCATCAAGAACTTTGTAAGTATGTTATACTATTGATAATACTAATAGTGAGCGATTCCCGAAATGTTATTATAATGTTTTTATTTCGTTAGTCCCAGTTGGTTCAGCTAAGTAATTCAAGTGTTTTTTTTTCCCTCTAAATGGACGAACGTTTAAGATCGCTTAACGTTAGTCTCCGTGTCGCTGTCTCACTGTGTTGCACTTGAGTCGACGTCCCCATCAAGGAATTTGTAAGTAACATTATGTTATAATATAGTAATACTAAAAGTGAGTGTTTTTCGAAATGTTATCAAAGTTTTTTTTCGTTAGTCCCGGTTCAGCTAACGTTAAGTAATTCAATTTGTTTTCCCTATAAATGGACGCGCTAGCTACTTAAGCTAGCTCCTCGTGTCGCTGTCTCACAGTGTTGCACTTGAGTCGACGTCCCATCAAGGACTTTGTAAGTATAACATTGTTATAATAGGGTAATACCAATAGTGAGTGTTTTTCAAAATATCATAAAGTTTTTTTGGTTACACTTTATTTTGATAGTCCACTTTAGACAGTCTACTAACTAGTAACTTTTCAACTAGCAGCTACATGTCAACTAAGTTAAAGGAGAACTCCGGTCAATTCTAACATTGAGCTCATTTTTTTGTACATTTGGAGTGCTGTCAATACAGAGAACAATGACAATGCTCTGCATTGCTTAGGCACACCCAGGTCTTTGGACTGCGACAGGTCAACTAGTGGTGAGTTAAACTTTTCATTTTTAAATTTTCAAATCAGCATGCGGGTTACTAATAATGTTGATCATGACTGACTGATGTTTCTGTTCTGCATTGCTTAGGTTCACCCAGGTCTGTGGGCCGTGACAGGACAACTAGTCGTGAGTATAGCCTTTCATTGCTGAATATTGCAGGCTGGTCACTTGGACTGTTGATAAAGAATCACTGATGTTTGTTTCTGCTCTGCATTGCTTAGGTACAGCCAGGTCTACAGGCCGTGACAGGTCAACTAGTCGTGAGTATAACTTTTCATTTTTAAATTATCGAATCAGCATGCAGGTTACTAACACTTGATATTGACTGACTGATGTTTCTGTTCTGCATTGCTTAGGTTCACCCAGGTCTGTGGGCCGTGACAGGACAACTAGTCGTGAGTATAGCCTTTCATTGCTGAATATTGCAGGCTGGTCACTAGGACTAATGATAATGAATCACTGATGTTTCTGCTCTGCATTGCTTAGGCACACCCAGGTCTTTGGACTGCGACAGGTCAACTAGTGGTGAGTTAAACTTTTCATTTTTAAATTTTCAAATCAGCATGCAGGTTACTAACAATGTTGATCATGACTGACTGATGTTTCTGTTCTGCATTGCTTAGGTACAGCCAGGTCTGCGGGCCGTGACAGGACAACTAGTCGTGAGTATAGCCTTTCATTGCTGAATATTGCAGGCTGGTCACTTGGACTGTTGATAAAGAATCACTAATGTTTGTTTCTGCTCTGCATTGCTTAGGTACAGCCAGGTCTACAGGCCGTGACAGGTCAACTAGTCGTGAGTATAACTTTTCATTTTTAAATTATCGAAGCAGCATGCAGGTAACTAACAATGTTGATCATGACTGACTGATGTTTCTGTTCTGCATTGCTTAGGTTCACCCAGGTCTGTGGGCCGTGACAGGACAACTAGTCGTGAGTATAGCCTTTCATTGCTGAATATTGCAGGCTGGTCACTAGGACTAATGATAATGAATCACTGATGTTTCTGCTCTGCATTGCTTAGGCACACCCAGGTCTTTGGACTTCGACAGGTCAACTAGTGGTGAGTTAAACTTTTCATTTTTAAATTTTCAAATCAGCATGCAGGTTACTAATTGGTCATGACAAAATGATGTTTCAGTTTTGGGTTCCACAGATTCGTCCAGATCCAGGTCCAGGTCTGTGGGCCGGGACAGTTCAATTAGTTGTAAGTATAGCCAGGCACAGTTGTGTTTTATTGAATATTAAATTAGCATGGGTAATTTGCACTATTGATAATGGCTACATTTGGGTTGCACAGGTTCATCCAGGTCTGTGGGCCGGGACAATTCAAGCAGTCGTGAGTATTGCCAGTTACATTTGGCTTGTCTTATTGAATATCAAATTAGCATGAATAATACTATTCATACTGAATAACTAATGTTGGTGGTTTGGGTTTCTCAGGTGTACCCAGGTCCCAGGCTGTGGAAAGTAGGTCCATAGATGGTGAATGTCATTGGTTGTATCACTTAATGAGGCACATTGTACAAGTGTTCTAAATATATTGATCGCTTCACACACTTTTTTCTTTCCTGCTTAGGTCTTTCACATGAAAAGTCCAGTTATAATAGGGATGTGCCAACCACATTCCCCCTGTCAGAAGCGAGTAAGTACAAGAATATTTTCATGTAACACCCAGACTAATTACTTATGTATTAACATTACATTCTCTTTGTAACTGGTGAATCAGACTTCAGGTTTTCATCTTATTGCTTTGGCATTTATGACATTTAGTCTAGAACCATCTCTTAATAAAATTGTTATTTAATACAACTGATTTGTCAAATACAGGGTTAAAGTTTACCTGTTAAATAGTGTTATGTAACAAATTGAATAGTTACTCATTTTTCTAGGATTGCTAGAGAGCACACTTTTACTGAAATGCCTTGCTGTTACCAGAGAACCATGATTATAGTGAGTAATTATTATTATTTTTCTTAATTTCTCATTATTGCCAGAATTCCAAAAAATAGTGCTGACAAAGCTGGTGACTCTCACTGATGAGGTCAAAAAACTCCAGAGGAGCATGCCTAAATCTAGCATTGAGATCAGAAAGATTAACACCTTGGAAGAGTTCGAGAGGGAGGAGGCTTCTCTTCTGGATAAAAACAAATTTGAAACCTTGGTAAGAAGTTTTCAACCTCTAATGAGCTTACAATCCTATTGATTATCCTTAATAAACATAGACATTATCACATTGTGTTTTTCCACTAGAAATAAACCTTGTTACATTATTACCTTTAATTTGGTACTGTGAAGCTGCTTTGGGGCAATACGTATTGTGAAAAGCGCTATATAAATAAACCTGACTTGACTTGACTTAGTGCTGGGCGGTAAACCAGTTCATACCGAAAGCCGCTGTATATTTTCGTTACGATGTTAATTTTTAATAAACCGCCAAACTGATGTATTCAAGTACACAACGTTCGGAAGTCGGAACGTTGCACTGCGCCACACGACACTGTTTCAGACGGACCCTTTAAAATGTTGCACTTCAGCGATTGCAAGCAGTGGTGAGGGTAAACAAACGGCAGTGTTCTGGTGTTACGGATGTACACGCTGCAAGTTCGGACACTTGGGAGGTCGTGAGATATTGCACACATTCGCATCAATGCAGCCGGTACACGGCACGACTGTCCTGCACAAATTTTATCCCGAGTTGGTGGCAATCACGTGAGCTTTCACGCTAAACACAGAAACAATGTAAAATGACAGAGAACAGTAGCCATTCGGAATCCATTCCTCTCAACATAAACACTTATTAAAAGAGCGAGATTGTATGTGTGATAGTGTATGTAATATTAATGCAAATTGTAACTTCACTAAGTCACTTGTTTTATATTTCCTTTTTAGATTTACTTGAATACTGTGTAATGTACCTGTATTGCAAGTTGTTCTATTTTTTTGTATTGGTTTTTTATAAAAAATAAAAAAGAAGTGAAATTTGAAAAGTTAAAGTTCTGAATTTTGACTACAATTGTCTTTGCATTCTGATTCCTCACTTCATTAGAAGCATGACTGGCTCTTATTTGTAAGCAACAGCATAATTTTCTGGGGCCATGCAAACCTGTTTTACTAGTGTGGAAATATTCTACAATATTCACTAATGACAGTAAAATAGACCATCCTAAATCAATTTACTGCAGTAATTCCTCTCTCAATGAGTAGAAAATGCATTGAACACCTGACTATGCATGAAAATAAAATAAAAAAACGTCATAAACCGGAAAACCGTCATCATAAAAAAAAAAAAAAAAAAAAAAACGTGATATAAATTTTTGGTCAAACCGCCCAGCACTAACTTGACTAATTAGGACTTGACTAATGCCAATAGGGGGCTATGCGGAACACCGAACGTTCTAACCGGAAAACAGGTCTTATTTCCACTTTTCACTTCAGTACAGAACACATCTGCAGTGGTAGGTGATGTCTTAGGTAACTGAAGTTTTGCTTATTATAATAAAATTTGTATAAACTGTAGTGTATTTCTTTTAATTAAAATGTTGGAAGTTTTTGTTTTGCCAAGCTGCAAGTCAGTCAGGGTGATATGCTTCCGAAAGATTATGCGTGCTAATTTTGTTGTAAGGAGACACACCCTGAGTCGCATTTTATGCCAGAAAATATATGCAACAGAGTAATACAGCAGAGATCTTATATATTGATACATTTCAATATCGATCCAGCAAATTCTTTCAGCTTTTTGTATTTACCTGCTGATAAAATGTTTTGGGATTTTTTTTATATTTGAGTTAAAATCTTTCAATTATTTCATGATTATACATATGATTTTTGTATGGTTTACATGTGATGTTTTTTAGGGCAGCAAACAACTGGACCCTGTTCTCATTTTTTACCATTAATATATTTTCATGTGTTTTTTTAATTATAGGTTTGTCAGCTGGCAAGAGTGGGTGGGAAAGATGTGAAGGACTGCACGCACAAAGTGATGGACAGGTATTTATTTACATATTAACTTAACAGACACAGATCCCCAATCTGTTTTCATTTGGTAGTTTGGTTTAGTTGTTGGTTTAAGTAAAGAGCAGGACTGTGCACTAGGGCTTGGCAATATGGATAGTTTTATATCTTGGTGTTTTTTGGCTAAATGGTGCTAAAAGATAAACTGTATATCATATATTTTATGAAAATGGCTAAATTTGTAAGTCAAATCCACCTTAGAGATGACATATGCACTTTTATTTAAACGGATGGTCATTAAAATAAAATGCAGTGGTTTACTTCCCTGTTTTATTCCCTACGTTGAATAAAAAAGCATTATTTCTGGTTTCCAACAACAATAACAGGAGGATTAAGAGAGGGAGAAGGAGAGACAGACAGGGGCTCACGGACAAAAGAGGGCATGAGAGGAAATTCCACCAGATTTCACTCTTTTCGGCCAGATGTCTGTTATCTTTCTTTAAAGGGACACTCCACCCATTTGCATTAAGCTTTGCATTGTTAGAAACCCAGTCATACTATTGAATGGTCGTGCAACACTCTTTCTTTTTCCCCTGAAACGGGAGAAATCCGTTATTTACCTCTTACACTTCCTCCTAAAAATGACGCAAAAATCGTCATTTTGCGTCATTGTAGGAGGAAGTGTAAGAGGTAAATAACGGATTTCTCCCCTAATTTCAAGCTCTGGTGGTAGCTAGCCTTGTAGACGGAAGAGTGATTTCTCTTATAGGCAGATATGCGCTTTCTGGATTAGTGGGAGTGGCTTGCGGAGCTGTGCAATGTGGTGCATTGTGGGAGTTGTTGTCTTTCATACAAATGCGTCCTGAAGTTATTTTTTGTCTTTCCTCGATCACGAAGGCACCAAATTAAAAATTTATTTTACATTTCGACTACATATATGACCCACTTTAAATAAAAAACAATGTTCAAATGGGTGGAATGCCCCTTTAAAATAAATTTAAGCTCTGTCGATTTATGTAAATTGCTCCTCAGATCTCTGCAGGGTAAATCCATACAGCTAGCTAGACTATCTGTCCAATCTGAGTTTTCTGTTGTACGACTAAAACAACTTTTGAACATGTATGTTACACCAAAAGAAATTTCTTCCTAAGGCTAATTTGCAGTGGCACCGTGGCTTTGCCTGGCTCCAATCCCAGAATGCCGCACCGAAAACGCATGCATACTAGAAATAGAACCGACGCTTATTTTTCACGCGATTACATGTTGTTTGAAAGTGTCTAGGTTTTGACATAAAAATGCAATACTTTTATTAAATACTTGAATAAAAGTCAGTACTTCCAAAGTTGTCTTCAAATCAAATCAGTATATTTTTATGTTTAACATGAAGTGTGCTACTGCAGTAAATCAATTGGAAACATGCGTGTGTACAGACAAGGCTAGCAGCGCAGCGTCAGACATGTTTCTGGTGTGCAAAGACATAGAAAATGCAACGCAGCCGCCACACAACAGAAACGCCAGGCTCATGCGACGCAGCCAATTTGTGTAGCCAGCCTAAGGCTGACACTGGCTAATTTATGAATCCCTATGTGCTTCTCAGCTAAGAGGTCTAATGTATGTAGAGATCTGTATGGTTATATTGTATAGTGTCTTTTCAGGCGATTTGATGAAGGTAAAAATAGTGTGGCTGTGTATAATGCCAATGCTCTATCAAAATCACTGTTTTTTTTTTTTTTTTAATTTGAAGACAATTCTGCGTGTGGTGGAATAATTGCATATTATTTTTGTCTTGGATTGGATTAGGCTCTTCACCAACCACCTAATGACACTATTTAATTTGAAGGGGAAGGGCAAAAAAGAGAAAATTGGTCTCGAAGACAAGAAATTGTTTTCAGCAATAAAAGGTAAGAATTTATATTATGGTAATTTTAAAAAAATTTGTGTGGAATGCTTAATATCAGGCTTGATGTAATTTTACTTAATTTGTTATCTATTTCATTTAATTGATTTGTTACTCAAATTTTCATCTAAGCATAATATGTATCTCTGCTGCAAGCTAAACCACAACAGTGGCGTTTGAATTGATTTATTTTACACAGGATTTCTTTGCTTTGATTGTAGATGCTGTCATGAAATGGGATGCAGCTGCCACAGAGGCCCAGATAAAGTCGGCTGCATCGGACCACCTTAAACATGCCCCTGGGAGAGTCGGGGGTGGTGCTTATAAATAAATAAATACACTGTGCTAATAGTACAAAATTTTATAGCACTTTTATTTATTACTTTACTGTTCTGACTTTTAAGTTTTATTATGTTATTGTGTTAATTTATACTTTCTGTTCTCGTTTTAAGTATTAGTGTGTTATTGTTTTAATTTATACTGCTGTTCTGGTTTTAAGTTTTACTAAATATTAGTAATAAAAATATATTTTGAAATTTAGATGATTTCTTGGAGTGATCAGTTTGGTTTACAGGAAAATGGTAAGCAGTTTATTACAATTATATTGATAAGATACAAAAATGCAAGACTAGTATATAAACTAAACAATTATTCAATTGAATATTCAATTTAATCCATATTCTTTCAAATAATTTAGGTCTATGGTCTGTCTGCAGTTTCATGACACGACAACCATTAACAATGAGTAACTGGGTTTTTCTCAGTGAGAACTAACTCACTCAATGCCACTGTTTGAAGCAAACATTTTTTTGAATTTTGATCCTTGCAAATATGTCCAGATAGGATTTCCATGTTAATACGAGTCTTTAACAGTCATCTTTGACATTTCTACAGAAAACGCATCTAATACAACTTTTATTCTGGCTGTCTAAAGATTACATATTTAGCACGTTTTTGACATCTAAATAATGTCCTAAAAAGACATCAAAAAAACTATCTTTCTGGCTCTTGTGAGGACGTCTTATGGATGTCGAAAAACTACGTCCGTGGAACGTCTTTAATTTACGTCTAAACAACGTCCAGAAAAGACGTCAAAAAAACTTTCATTCTGGCTCATGTAAGGACGTCTTCTGGATGTCTAACAACTACGTCTGTACAACGTCTTTAATTTACGTCTAAACAACGTCCAGAAAAGACGTCAAAAAACCTTTCATTCTGGCTCCTGTGAGGACGTCTTCTGGATGTCTAAGAATGACGTCGTTAGCACGTCTTTAATTGACGTCTATACAATGTCCAGAAAAGACGTCTAGTGGATATCTAAAAATGACGTCATTATCACGTCTTTAATTTACGTCTAAACAACGTCCAGAAAAGACGTCAAAAAAACTTTCATTCTGGCTCCTGTGAGGACGTTTTCTGGATGTCTAAGAATGACGTCTTTTAGACGTCTACTAGACTACTTCTTGCTCGCTGGGCAGTTTAAAAGTATGATTTTTTTATAGTCATGCCGATCAATAGAGGTCGTTGCTGAGATCTTGGAAGACCATTCAATGACTCAGAGGATCCGAGAATTGCAAGACTATGGTCTTGTTTAACCTCTTTTGGAAAAACTTTTGAAAAAAAAAAATCAAATATAGCAGTCCAAAAATTAAACAGTTTGTGACAAAACCAAAACATGTGTGACAAAGAACCCTCCTCTGATTTACATATGTCGCAAATTGGAGAGATAGAATTATATATCTTACTCAATTTCGTTTTGGAATAATACAGTCTATGTATCGCTTTAAATTGAATCTTGGATCTTACTGAGACTGTCATTCCAGGTTTCATCAGACATATTCACAGGCAGTTGGAAGGAATTAACGCATCGTGAGATCAGATGTTTAGAGCTTGGATTTATCAAAAAAATGTGTTCAAATGTATTAATTTCAGGTTTGTCAGTAAATTGTGGGATAACCGTTTTAACATAATGTCTTACTTGTATCTTTTGTTTCAATTTAAGTAAAAGATCCTCAATTCTTTTGCCAAATATTGAATTATATTCATATTTTAAATTCAGAATCTTACTGTATTCTTGTAATCCGGAGATTCTATATGCCTGTTCTAATGATGTGAGTAAATTTTCAATTCTCAAAAGCTTGCTATTTCTATTTCTCTTACTTGCAGTTTCAAAAGCAATAATATGTCCCCTTATGACTGGCTTAAGAGAATCCCATAAAGTTGAATCAGAGACTTGGCCATTGTCATTATTCATGTAGGAATCATCCAGTTTGGCGTTAATGTAGCTTTCAAAAGCTGGGTCTTTAAGTAAGTAAGGGTTGAATTTCAAATGATAGCTTGAGCGTGACAGGACTTTATTAATCTGAAGTGTAATGGGGCTATGGTCTGATATCAGAATGTTATGGTACTGTGTATCAGTTATTCTGTGTATCAGTTCAGAAGTAACTAATAAACAGTCAATCCTAGTGTAAGATTTATGAACCTGTGAGTAGAATGAGTATTCCTTTTCTGCTGGGTGTTGCAACCTCCAAATATCTACCATGTTCCTTTCCTCAATCAATTGAGGATCTTCGCTGAGGTTATACTCGGAGGTGGCTTTGCGGATGAACGGTCTAAAAGCGGATGTAAATAACAATTAAAGTCACCGCCGATAATTACATTTACACACCCAGATGGTATTATATCAAAAACCTTTTTAAAAAAAATTGAGGGTTATCAATATTAGGACCATATATATTTAACATTGTGATTTGCAGAGAGCTAAGTTTTCCCGAAATCATGACATATCTGCCATGAGAGTCCACAGTCATCAAATCAAGCTGAAATGAAATACCCTTGCGAAGTAGAATTGCTACCCCACTGGCCTTGCTGAGTGTGTTTTCTTGCTGCAGTTTTTGGTCTCTACATTTGAGGATTGACATACGAAGAATCTAAAATAATTAATACAATGGAAGCAATGCATTTTAATAAGCACAGACCAGGCCAGAAGCTTTCTTTCCTTCACATGAAAGAGAAAACTATTAAAGCTTTTAAATAAATCAACCAGAATTTTTTTTTTACGTGATTATGTAAATGTAAAAATAATTTTATCCTCATACATTTAATACTTAACAGTTATTTTTTTCCAAGCAACTTAAATTGCACTCAAAGTGGACAATTGATCAGTTCACACATTCCCCCAGGACTGAACCTTGGTTTTGCTAGTGGCATTCCTTACTGTTTGTGTACTGAAAAATTAAGTTTTATCTTTACTAGATTATTTATTAGTCAAAAATAATGACCAATCTTATTTCTCACCTATTTCCTGCTGAGTGCTGGCCTCATACAGCTCATTGGACCCTGGAAGAGTTTTCAGTTTAATGCTAAGCCTCTCACCCTTGGCACTAGTGCCATGGTTGCTCTGTCCACTGTCTGAAAAAACACATCCAATAGAGCCAGTGTTCAACTTGAAAACATTTCTGGAGTGAGAGTTATTTTACAGTAGTGTCTGGTCAGATTCTTCTGAACAAAAGAGAAAAAAAGGCATTCGCGTTTGACTTGCCACCATCAACAATGTAAGCCATGCTTAAACGATACAACAAAACAAATGTTAAAGAATGCTGATAACCAAAACAAAAAGCGTGACAAACAGCTCCAGTTTGCACTTGAAGCAATGTCTATCACTCTATGTGACACAAGAATCCTCATTAAAGTGAGCTCACTCTTCAACCATATGACTTGCATTATGGAAAGCATTTGTGTTGCATAAAGACAACGGCACACAGCTGCATTTCACATCTCAGCTGTGACGACAGGAACAGAGCGCTGAGGGGCAGATGTGAGACCAGAGTTTCACAGGCAGGTAACTATATATATTTAACCGTCCCGACGACAAAACACAAAAGCATTAAAATGAAAAACTTATTGCTGACATACAGTAGTTTTTCCTATCATGTACATCTGACTGAGGAATCAAGCCAGAATCTAAATAAACATTCATCACATATGAAACAAAAAGTCTCTGAATACTTCTATTGTTCATATTCATAAAAATATATTTTGTTATACCAGTTTATCCATCCAAATGGCCAAGTAACAGTAATGAGAGTGCAGCGAGATCAAGTGCTCTGATACCGCAATACTGTTGTTCAGGAGTGTACTTGTGAAATATTTCACTGGTTTATTTGCACTCAGTGCTTTGCAAACAGAAAGAAGGTGCTGGAAACACTATGTCAGATGGTGAGAGCGGGATATTCCCTGGAAACAGTGGTTTTGGCAGATAGGGCTTTCACAGCACATGTTTGCTCTCTATTGCGCGGTGTTTGAATTTATGTCCTTTGGATGCTGTATCATTACAGGGAACTACAGGCATTAAAAACAACATTTTGACATATGCAACTGGGTTTGAAGTTTTCCATGTAGCTTGCAGCTATGATTTTTTGTGTTTAATCATCCAGAGGACTGATCATCTAAACTTCACAGTGTAATACAGAACATACCTATGCCCTGCTCCAGCACAGGACTAAGAATTAGGTTGTGTTATTTGTGAATAGAATGGTAAACTTATTAGTATTATGTGTCAAGTTTAGTTATGACTTTCAGGTAGAATGTAAGGAATGAATGGCATCTGTAACAAAGCTGACTAACAAATGAGTTTATTCTTTAGCAGAATGCAATGGCTTGTTTGTTTTATAGTTGTACAGGAGGAGTGTGTGAGCTCTTTCTCTCTTGTATTTCAGATTAGGAAATTAAAATACTTTCTGGGAAAGATAAATTCAGTTCTGTCCCATTATTGTCCTTAATATGAGTGATTTCATGATTGTGATTATATGCTGTGTCTGAATGGCTGTACAAAAATTATACAACTCTTGAGTAGTTTGAGGTCAGAATGTTTTTTTTTATTCAGCAATGATTCATTGAAATTAAACAAAAGTGACAATATTTATAATTTTACATTAACGTTATAACAATAATTAACATTTAAATGTGGTTTTATTAAACTTTCTATTCATCAAAGAATCATGGGGGAAAGAAATCTATCACGTTTTTCCTCAAAAATATTAAGCAGCACAGCTGTTTTTGATAAATGTGAATCAGAAAATATATTTTTTTAATATATATTTCAAAATAAAACAGTTTTTACTGGTTTACTTTTGATAATATATATATATATATATATATATATATATATATATATATATATATATATATATATATATATATGGTCATGCAGCCATGGTGAACTTAAAGACACTTCGTTCAAAACCATGAAAAATTCTTACTGACCCCAAACTTCTAAATGGATGAATTAGATTAAATTAGAATGTCGTGGAAAAATTAATTCATTTCAGTAATTCAACTCAAATTGTGGAACTCGTGTATTAAATAAATTCAATGCACACAGACTGAAGTAGTTTAAGTCTTTGGTTCTTTTAATTGTGATGATTTTGGTTCACATTTAACAAAAACCCACCAATTCACCATATCAAAAAATGTTTTTAGTGAATTGCTGGTCTTCTAGAAAGTACAAACCCGATTCCAAAAAAGTTGGGACACTGTACAAATTGTGAATAAAATGTTGTCCCATTCTTGTCTAATATAGGCTTCTAGTTGCTCAACTGTCTTAGGTCTTCTTTGTCGATTCTTCCTCTTTATGATGTGCCAAATGTTTTCTATGGGTGAAAGATCTGGGGTGCGTTCTCCGATAACGTTGTCTCTTAGCGCGCTACGAATACTCAAAAGGTACACCTTAACTACAGGTATACCTTTGCTACGTGTGTTCTCCGAACTATACCTTAGGATGTAGCTTAAGGTAAACCTTCTTAAGTTCGACCTTAGCAGTTGCTGTCCATGGTGGAGGCGCTGAATAGGTTGATATCGACGCCTCGATGATCGATTGTGCGCTCTTTCCTTCACAGCGGTATAGGTAAAGTATTGAGAAAACAATGTTCTTTATAAAGAAGCGTTTTAGAAATAGTACAAACTGCATTTATCGGGCTTATTGAAATACGTACATGCAGAAATAAATATGAGTATGTGTTTATAATTTAGCAAGTGTACAATCCCAAACCCTCACGGCCATAAGTGTGTTAATGTTCTCCACAACGTATGCTGATTATCCACCAGCCGTATCACATTATTGGCGTAAATCGCTCATTTGTGTAATTGGATGATTTCCTCAATAAAAGCGCAAACATGAGAGACATACCGACATTCACTATGTCGGGGAAAAAAGTCCGCAAAAAGAGATCGCCCAGCCACACTGAGGTCTTACTCAGCCCATATCCATCCCCAACAACCTCCAGAAAACTCCCCACAGCATAAAAACGAAGAGCCGCCAGCAGCTGAATTTCGGGGCTGAGGGGGTAGCTCCGTCGAGTTTGTCTTGACAAATCTGGGCCAACAAGATGCAAGAGCTGCAGAATTTGCTCCCGTGGCAGGCAAATTTTTTTTTTACAATGGTCTCTTCTGACATGGTAGTCAGTGGACTAAAATGTTCTCTTATAAAGTAGTTGACATACACTAACTGGCTCCGCGGACGCCGCCGTCTTTGATTTAAAACAAGTACTCGCTGTCTCGCTGCCATAGCTATAAAGTTTGTGTAAACTCCTCTTTCTTTATATAGACTCCTAAGCCTTTTCTGTCAAATGGTTCGCCAGCTGATGTGCCTTAGGATAGTAATTAAAAAAGCTAACAACCATTAGTGTATGGAAACTAATGAAAACACTTCCATACACTGGGTGTAGGCTATAACAACTTAAGTATTTTATGTGTATAATTTTAAAGTAAAGTAAAAATGTAATTTTAATTCTAAATCAGATTTTATATTAAAAGTTCATATAAAATTTTCTATGTGTAATTAAACTGCGATGTAAAAAATCTTTTTGCGTAGTGGTGGCCACTAGCGGTATGAACCGTAAGCAGCGATAAGGTATAGCTAAGAGCGCTCCAGACCAACCTTACGAACGCATGACTTACAGAAGGTATACTTAACTAAGAAGGTTTCGGAAACCACGTATTAACGATAAGGTACTTCTTAAGGTACAACTTAAGAACGACGTAGCGTTAAGGTAGTTTCGGAGAACGCACCCCTGGACTGCAGGCTGGCCATTTCAGTACCCAGATCCTTCTTCTACGCAGCCATGATGTTGTAATTGATGCAGTATGTGGTCTGGTATTGTCATGTTGGAAAATGAAAGGTCTTCCCTGAAAGAGACGACATCTGGATGGGAGCATATGTTGTTCTAGAACTTGGATATACCTTTCAGCATTGATGGTGCCTTTCCAGATGTGTAAGCTGCCCATGCCACACACACTCATGCAACCCCATACCATCAGAGATGCAGGCTTCTGAACGGTGCGCTGATAACAACTTGGGTTGACCTTGTCCTCTTTAGTCCGGATGACATGGCATCCCAGTTTTCCAAAAAGAACTTCAAATTTTGATTCGTCTGACCACAGAACAGTTTTCACTTTGTCACAGTCCATTTTAAATGAGCCTTGGTCCAGAGAAAATGCCTGCGCTTCTGGATCATGTTTAGATATGGCTTCTTTTTTGACCTATAGAGTTTTAGCCGGCAATGGCAAATGGCACAGTGGATTGTGTTCACCGACAATGTTTTCTGGAAGTATTCCTGATCCCTGTTGTAATTTCCATTACAGTATCATTCTTGTATGTGATGCAGTGCCGGCTAAGGGCCCAAAGATCACTGGCATCCAGTATAGTTTTCCGGCCTTGACTATTACGCACAGAGATGGTTCCAGATTCTCTGAATCTTTGGATGATATTATGCACTGTAGATGATGATAATCATCACAGACTGTGGAAACTTAACACTTGACTTCAAGCAACTTGGGCTATGAGCTTCTCCACCCTTCCTCCAGACTCTAGGACCTTGGTTTCCAAATGAAATACAAAACTTACTCTAATTTGAAAAGAGGACTTGGTGTGCCTTGACCCTAGCCTCAGTCCATTCCTTGTGAAGTTCACTCAAATTCTTGAATCGATTTTGCTTGACAATCCTCATAAGGCTGCAGTTCTTTCGGTTGGTTGTGCATCTTTTTCTTCCACACTTTTTCCTTCCACTCAACTTTCTGTTAACATGCTTGGATACAGCACTCTGTGAACAACCAGCTTCTTTGGCAATGAATGTTTGTGGCTTACCCTTCTTGTGAAGGGTGTCAATGATTGTCTTCTGGACAACTGTCAGATCAGCAGTCTTCCCTATGATTGTGTAGCCTAGTGAACCAAACTGAGAGACCATTTTGAAGCCTCAGGAAACCTTTGCAGGTGTTTTGAATTGATTAGCTGATTGGCATGTCACCATATTCACCAAATTTGTTTAGGTTTTTGTTAAATGTGAGCCAAAATCATCACAATTAAAAGACTTTAACTACTTCAGTCTGTGTGCACCGAATGTATTTAATACACAAGTTTCACAATTTTAGTTGAATTACTGAAATAAATGAGCTTTTCCACAACATTCTAATTTATTGAGATGCACCTATAGATTGCTTTTATATCTGCTCTATTCTATTGAGGCAAGGATTGATCATACCATTGGGCTTCTTGGGGTTTGAGCTGCTTCCTAATGTGTTAGGAGATGTGAAAAGAAAGTGTTGGATGAGGAGAGCAGTGAGATGCAGAAAGAGGCTGATAACAGTCACTTGTTTGAAAATGAATGTGCTACATTACCTTTGAACCCAGCATCGCCTGAAGCTGATAACTGGACATCACCTTACAAGAGATCCACATTTGATGTCCCAGAAGAGAAATCAAGAACAAAAGTCTCCCCTAAGTTCGTCCATCTGGATTCACTATTTTAGGGGAATTGCAGTCATACCACTGGGTTTCTTAGGGAGAATGCGTGTAAGGTTTGAAGTATTTCCTGTTCACCAAAAGAGGCAGAATACAGATTGAGGTCGATGGAAAAAGTAAAGTAGAAGCATGTATTCAGTTAATGACTAGTGTTTCATCTGAAACTTTATCGATGATCTTAAGTTAAAACTGTCCACTCACCACTGCCAGTGCTGCCTTCCCTGCGGCCTCGAGCACTGCTGTCCCTCCCAGATCTCACCCTCTGTGTGTCAATAACAGCATGCTGTTAAATATTCTGCATCTGTGGGGGTCACACTGGTGAGCTGCATCAGCCATTCAATGGCCTGATCAGGCTCCTCCAACATCTCAGCAAAACCATGCTGGCGTGGGATGGGCAACAATAAAACTGTAATATTGTAAAATATTATTACAATGAAAAAAAACATTTTCTATTTTAAACATTTAAAAAATGTCATTTATTCCTATGATGGAAAAGCTACAGCAGCCAAGAAATCATTTTAAATATGCTAATTTGCTGCTCAAGAAAAATGTAATATTGTTGTCAATGTTAAAAACAGTTTCTGTAGCACGATTCTCTGATGAAAAATTCAAAAGATCTTTTATATTGATATTTTGTAGCATTTTGTCATTGCATTGACCAAATGAATGCATCCTTGCTGAATAAGATAAAAAAATAAAAGAATTACTGAATCCCAAACTTATGAAAAGTAGTATAAATAACTCACCAGTCAAAATCAGCAGCAAATGACGACTCAATGGCTGGAGCAATAAGCATGGCTGAGGTCATAATGTATTTTTCTTCTAGTGCTTTCCTAGAAATAAAAGCAAAACAAGAACACTGAAAATAGAATAATAAACGCAAAGCTTAAAAAATATAGATCCAACATAATGTTAATACATTATAATATCCATCCCTTTCCATTTATTGAAGCTTATCATTTTAGTATAGCCTCAATCCCCATGTTAGCATGAGTGTCATCCTAAAATAAAAAAATAAAATAATCCATGAAGAATAAGACATAATTCAGTTCAAATATATGACTAACAAGGATTTAAATGATGCACTCACATTTGGATGGATATACTTGTTGTCATCATCATCAATACCAAGAGGCACACAAATGAGTTTCTTAAAAGGTTTCTTTATCCTCTCCTGGTCTCCGATGGCATAGTAACACAGGATGAGGTTGAAGCCCGTCTTTATGTTGGGGATCTTGCTCATGATGTACTCAAAGGATGTGATGGCATCTGAGTACTGACCCATATGAATGAACACAACTCCAATGTTCTGCATGATCTTGATCCTATACAATAAGAGAACTTTACGTGTTGAAAAATCACATCAAATTATCCAAGATCTGTGTAAACTGAATGGTGCAAAACAATTATGCAGTTCACACAACACATGCAACTACAAGTGCTGACCTCATTGCATTGTGGGCATTTGAGATCTGATCCAAAGCCATGCTGTTAAAATTGATTGACTTTGTGTAGTTCTTTTGCTTGAAATAGATATTTGTTCACTTTCAGTCTTCCTATAGTAGGGTATGCTGTTACACAAAACCTGATAATAGAAACACACTTGTATCAAAGAGGAGTGAATTTGAGATATTTTAAAACAGTAATTCTGAAAATCTGAAATTCACTCACCGGCATTATTAAACATTTTGTTCTTCACAATGACTTTGTAAGTGTTCAAGGCCTCTGTGTACATGTCATTATTGGCATATTGGTTTGCTAAATTAAACAGCACCTGAACAAAGCAAGAAAAAGCTGTGTATTTTCAGTTTTCAGTCAAGGCATGCATGCATTGGAGCAATGCACTCACAGAGTAGGTCAGGTCCAAATTGATCTGGTCTGCATTGCCTGTTTGTTCTCTGTCTCAGCAAAGCCCTCTCCTTCCTCGCAGCCTCCTTGGCTTTCTCTAAAGACAAATTTAGCATACAAATGACAATTCTTTAAAATCACCAAGACAGCTCTCCTCTATCAAATCATTCACCTTCTTTCCGAGGATCTTTACCTTCTCCTCTAAACAAGGACTAAACAAGAAAATAACTGGACCAAATTATTTTTCAGTTGTCAATGACTTCTCAAGCATTATGAAAGCAGAGGGATGCATACATGTCTTCATTCTTTGTCTCTAATGGAGGGGATCAAACACTGACACTGGAAATTCAAACAATTAAAATGAAGGAAATTGTAATATTTTTCACCAACTCAGGAGTAAAAATGTATGAATCAGATATCATTATTAGACAGTTAAGTATATTTCAAGTAAAGTGTGTCAGAACAGCACATGTGCAAGTGGGTTTCACTTGTGAAAGCACCTCTAGCTATAGATGAAGAATATCCTGTTCATCCCACTGCAGTCATGGGATGAGCCGTACCGTCCTGTACAACACACAAAAACATAGAAGATTAATCAAATTTCACTGCATATGACAAAGAACAAATAAACAAGAGATTTGTCCCACCTGAACAGCTCCAGTTATAGGCTTTTCCATAGCAGTGCATCATGCAACATGCATCCGAGACTAAATATTAACATCAGATATACAGTATAAAGACAAAAAAGGAAAACAAATAGCATCAATTTACAACCAACAATCTGACAAACAGCTTCACATTCCCTCATTTAAACATGAAATGTGCCTGTTATGTTTGACTGCACTGATTCTGACTGTATAATCTACCTTCACTTTTCCGGCCCTGACAGCTGTCTTCCTCATAATAAGACATTCTAACATGCTATCAATTAAAATGATACAGAGACTGCCTTTTGTCGATTTATGCTACCGATACAATTTTTTTGTATGTGTTTCGCTATTGGTTGGAGCATTAATTATATTTGTGTCTATGTTTGTTATTAATTTAACATTACATATCTGAATGGACGTATTCATTCTTCACTGCAGTCCAAGGAATTATCATTATCCTTCTGTAGATGTCCAGATGTATTTAGGCGCGTGTGAGACGCCGTAGCTCCGCCTCTCTTTCGTGCACATGACAAGCTTTTTACTGTCTACGCACATGACAAGCTGAAGTCCGGTAGCTGACTGGGTTTTGACATTTGTGAAGGGATTTGCGATGAGTTCATTAAAAGGAAAGATCATTACTGTTGTCGGGAGGTGAGAGTTACTTTAATCAGTCTGTTTAGCAGACGTGTTCCTGAGATTGTCTAACAGAATAGCTGAGTGGTCTTTCAACGTTACTGTGATTGTTTTTATGAATACATGTTACTCCATATTAGAAAAGTGCATGTGAAAAAGGGAACAGTGCAGTGGTTTATGACCAAAATGATATTATCACGTGACTCGTTATTTGTGCATATTTGAGCAATTTTGGGTAGTTATGGCTTGTACAAATACAAGTATCATTCTATTTTACAGGGGTTTTTTTTCATGCATGATCATCAAAGTCATATTATTTTTATTTGTCATGTCATATTAAAGTTCCTGTTTAAGTAGTCTGACATGTTCTTCATTTTGGTATGTAGATAATGCATTGATTTTCACTAATGTTAACAGACTCCTTGAACTGCATTTTTATTTTATTTATTTGAGCTGTCTCTCTTTTTTTTTCCTAATTGCATGTATGTGGCATAATAAAAGTGGTCTGATTGGCCGCTCCTGGGCCATGGTGTTCTTGAGTGGAGGATACATGGTCAAGATCTATGACAACAAACCAGGACTAGCATCAGGGGCCATCACAGAGATCAGGTTAGTTTTAAACAGGAAAGAAAAATGACCTCTTGACCCCTCAGTCAAATTCTCTGCCTTTAGCATCACTGCTCAACTTTTTTCAGAGCAGTTTTGTGACCCATTTTTATGGCACAACCTTACAGAAAGCAACGATCAGAGGAGATCAACAGAATAAAAGAGAGGGCATAATATGCAAAGAAAAAAATATGCACCAATTGAAGTTTTCTAGAACATATTAGTACTCTCTGTCCAATATTTTATGTTGTGTAAATAACCCTGTTCCTGTGATTCACCTCTTCTGTCACCAGGGGGAGATGCAGGGCTTTCTCTTTCCTAGATATTAATTTACACTGTAAAATATTTGTAGAAACACATTTCACTCAGAAATGTTCAGTTAGAAAAAACTGGAATAGTACTTTCTTGTAAAATGCTCTACAATCATTTTTCTTTTATTTACAAATTCTTTTCAAAATCTTTTTTTTACAGTGTAGGTGCCCTGGTTAGAATGCAGCAATGATAGATTAGGACACAAAAAACAGTAATCTTCTGTGATGCATGCAGAGTTGCTTTAGTTAAAGTAAAAGTGTTTTATGAAGACATAATTTACATCTGAAACAGATGTCTTGTCAGTCATAAGCCATGATTAAAACATTGTATTTGGACAGATCAGCCACAGATTTTGTACACATTTTGTAGAATTTAAGATGAATAATGTGTTTTCGTGTGTGAGCAGGAAACAGATTGAGGAGCTTCAGCAAGCCAAAATGCTGAGAGGAAATCTCACGGCTGCAGAGCAGTTGAGTCTACTCAGCAGTCATGATGACCTCCAGCAGGCCCTGGAGGGGGCTTTCTTTGTCCAGGTACGGTTTCCCCCTAAAAGTAGATGATGTTGACCCAAAAATGTGACTGGGCCAGATAAATATCTCCCTGATATGCATGGAACTAAAGCAACAAGTATTTCATGTGAATATGAGAAAGTGTGTTCACTAATGACAAGTACCAAATTCATTATTTTACATTTATTTGTTTTAATGTGCACAAAAAAAGCACTTGAAACCAGAAGACATGTCTGTGGTTTTACATCTACAAGCGGTTTGAACATTCCATGAGTTAATGTTATTAACTATTGAAATTACACCCGTGTTTAATTATTAAAAGGTATTGAACAATTTGGAGACAAACTTCTGTTTGCTATTGCAAATTCCTCCCCCCCCCATAAAGATTCATAAAGATGAATGAGGTGATGTATCTGATCATGCATTTTTCCTGTGTACTACATTCATTGACAGCTGATGGTTTCTGTTTTCCCCGGTTATGATTACATCAACATTTAATGACGCCATATAGTCCTGTTATGTGCTGATAGTGCTGTATTTGCACATTTCTGTATCGGCGATACTATACCATTAATGTTATATAATTTATTTTTTTATATTTATGTATGTTAGATCTTATAGTAAATTATTTATTAATGTATATGTTCCATTTAAAAAAATTGACTTTGTGATTTAAAATGTCATTACTGGATCTTCTCTCTGTTCTGGGTTTCTCCAATCATTTCGTATGTATGTCTCAATATGGAAGTAATTATCAGTCCAGTTCCATAGCAACTAAAAGTTTTCCTGCTAAATTATTAAAGAAGCATGAGTGAATATTCCTCTCTGTTTTATCACCCTTTAATAATTATTCACGTCATATTTTTTAAGCCCATTCCACTGTCATTAATTTTTTCCTCTCTTATGTTTTCTTCTTGTTCCTATTTTGTGCTCATATGGAAAAGATGTTGCTATAGCTTAAATTATAGTACATTTCATACAGTCCCTTAGCTATAATGTTGACAATCATCTGCTCTTGTCCTCTGTGTTTTCTGTCAATAGGAGTGTGTGTTTGAGGACCTGGAAGCAAAGCAGACTGTCTTCCATGAGGTGGAGGATCTGGTCACAGAAAGCGTGATTCTCAGCAGCTCCACTTCCTGCCTGATGCCAAGCAACGTGTTCTCTCGTGTCCAGAACCGAACTCGCTGCATCATTTCTCATCCGGTTAGTTATGATTACAGTCTGTGAGAGATTATATTATATTATATATACACTTGTGGGGATGCACACGTTTGAGGCCATATTGAAAAGGTGAGTCTCAAATCAAATTTTTAGGCCTTTGAAATGTTTTTGAAAGAATTTATAGTGTAAAAAGAAAAGGTTTGCCAGTATGTTTGACAGTTCATTTGATATGCAAATACTTCAGTTCAGTGTTCTGCAGTTTTATTTTCAATGTTTTAGTTTTAGTGCTACTATTTATGTTTATTTGATGAAAGTATTATTTACATGGTCGTGTCAGATTTTTCAGTCCTGATTTAGCAGCCTGTAGTGAAGAATGGAGATAAGTGCTTTAGGCCTAGAGGGCTTTACTGGACTTTGAATCCTTCCGTGCTTAACGGAAATTCCACTCTGATCTCATGAGCTGCAAGGTCTTGCTGGTCGTGTTGTCCTTCAAAGCAGTGTGAGGCAAATAGTTCACCTTCACCTGCATTAAGTGAATGTTTAATCATGAATGCCAAGCATTTGTGGTCAGACATTTAGACAGAGAGACCTTCATAGTGGGAAAGAAGTTCAATACAAGGCCATTATCTCCAGCTCTAGAAAACAAATTGGTATAGTGCTTCATCTGTGTCCAGGGGTAAACAAACTTGTGTCATTTCCTTCTTGTTTTGAACTTCACAGGTAAACCCGCCCTACTATGTGCGTCTGGTGGAGCTGGTGCCACACCCTGAAACACTGCCTGCTGTAATGGATGCTGCTTACTCACTGATGATGGATGTCGGGCAAGCACCTGTGCGACTCAGGAGGGAGATCGATGGTTTTGCATTGAACCGTGTTCAGTATGCCATCATAGCCGAGTCCTGGAGGCTGGTTCAGGTTAGTTGAGCCATGGAACAAAACCACAGATCAGTTAGAGTCATGAATATATTGAATAATATTTCGACTTCCTACCCATTCTCTGGTGAAATTCATAACGCACCAGGTAAACATTTATTGACATTGACACAGAGGTAGTGAAATGGACTGAAATGGAGTGAAATAATTTATTTAGCCTTTTTTTCTGTTATTATTATTGTCTTTTTTTTTATTGTTGCTGCAATTTTATAAAAGCAATGCATCACTTAAAAGAGATAGTTCAACCTAAAATGAAAATGCCCCTCACCCTCAACTTTCTTTCTTCTGCATAACATATGAGAAGATATTTTGAAGAATGTGGGAAAGCAAACAGTTTCTGTTCCCTTTTGACTTCCGTATTATTTTATTCCATACTATGGAAGTCAATGTGGACCAGCACCTGTTTGGTTAGTAAATGATAACAGAAGTTTCATTTTTGGGTGAACTTTCTTTTTGAGGTCTGCATTACAGTGAACTTACCACAAATCACATGGTAAAGACCACCATTACCCAAGGTCAAATCTATGTAACGCACAGCTTCTCATGGTTTGCTGCTTTAATATGTTGTCCACATTACAGGATGAATGTTGTTAGTTTATATCATAACTCTTATAACAGACCCTTTATTTGTTAATGCATGGAGAAAATATATTGTAGACAAATCTTATTACTTGCATATATTTGAACAAGAAAATACTATGACTTTGGTCAATTTTGATGCATGCCTCCGTAACACCCTGTTTTTATGAAGAAAGAAATGTGAAATTAGTGGAAGGAATGAATGAACAGAGACTATTGTATTTTGTAAAAATAGAAAAAAAAAAATCAGTATTCACAGTCTTATCTCACAGTTTACAAATGATTGATTTAGAGAAGTGGAAAAACAACAATCTCTTTTCTTTGGTTCTCTTGAGAAACTTTTAGAACGGCCAGCTTATCTTTCCTCACACTGGTGGATTTGTCCTGGTTCTACAGTACACCTGTTTTACAGTGTATCAAATGAACATAGGGTAGAGTTAGGTGATCTACTTTAAAAACCAAACCCTTTATTCAGCACTGCCCACAAGCATGAACAAAAAGCAGAGTCAAGAAAGCACTTCCACAAACAATGCACACTTCTCTTTGAACTTCTTTTTAGAGTTTCTGTTCATTATTCAGTCAAGTAATGGACAATTCAAGACAAAACACAAAACTGCACATTCTTTCCAGGCAGGGTGTATTATGGAGACATCATCACAAAACTGTGAAGGTGATTCATGGTGACACTAAATTATGTTCTATACACAGTTATTATATGGACAATGTACCGTGTAACAGAGGTGTGGTGAAATTGTGTTTAAAAATGCATTATCAACTCTCTAAAACCTTAACTGTAGTTGTAGCCAATCGTATGTAAAATCGTTACCCATTTTTTTTGTAGTTTTGTTGTTTTCATGTAGGGTTCATGAATATTGTCTAATCTTTGGAATATACCCTTATCCTACATAATTAACGCAGATTAACCAAAACGTTTTATGTATTAAACAAATATCTCTTGATATGAATAATTGTAAGGATTCATCATCACCATCACTTAATATCATCATTTACTAACTCTTATGTTGCTTCAAACTTGCATGATTTCTTTCACAAAAGAAGATATTTAGCACAATGTTCAGACCACACTCTTTCCGTATTATAACAGTGAGAAGCAGGAAAACATTTGGGCAAATGATGACAGAATTTTTGTTTTTGAGTTTTTTTATATATCAATTTACATAAATCCACTAAAGGACAATATTTGATTTAAGTTTTGAGAGGAAAACCCTAGAGGAATGCTCTCAATAAAGTAAAACTAAAACAAAGGTTCCTTACAAAACTAAAAGCCCTTGTGGTGTTGTTACCTAAGAACATTCTGTGACTTAATCGCAGTTTCTGACATTTGAGTGGCTAAATGTTGAACCACTTGTAAGTCTCAATTTCCTTTTTTTAAGCTGGTTCCAGATGTACATACAGTACACCATATGTCCAATAAAGTAGGCTGTCCATTCTGCTTTTATGTTTAGAGACAATTTCACAACTTATATGGCAACACTGAAAATTATATGCTATTCTTACTTAACCTTTTTGACTGACTTGATGTTTCTGCTCGTTTAAGAGATTTATAACCACTGAACTGAGGCTGAACTAAAGGACATTTTATGAGTGTGAACACAAAATATCAAATTAGCTGTAAATGTTATTTGTATTGATCTTATTCATCGCTTATTCAACATACATTTTATATAGATGTATGTAATGTTTTGGGTCAGCTTCTAAATGACAGAAATACCTCTCCTCTTTTTTTTGTTGAAGGCAAATACTTTTCAAGCATTTCAAAAGACTGTTGATGAACCAGTTAAACCAGCACACAAACTGGTTATTGCGTACTGTTTTTGTTTAGATAATTAATAGTAATTACATAAGCTGGTTTTACATAGGTTACATATTGTTCAAAGACTGGTTAATTGGTGTTGTTTCATCTCTTTTGTTTAATTTGAAAAGTCTTCACATTATATTATTTGAGTTTATTCATGTATCACTCCTTTGAATAATGATATGTGTGAGCTGTTCATGTTGTTATCATGGGTCTAAATACCTTACCCTTGCATCAAAGTTTAAAACAGTGCCCACGGACATTTGAATATTGTTTAGCAGATGAAAAATCAAACTGATCTGATGTTCACAACACCAATAATGGGATAGTTCAAGCAAAAATGAGATTTCCATCATCAAACACTTGCTGCTCCTCATTGACTTCGACAGTGGGGACATCAACTGTTTGGTTACCTACATTCTTCAGAATATCTTCATTTGTGTTCAGCAGAAGAAAGAAACTCATACAGGTTTGTTACTAATTGAGGGTGAGTAAATGATGACATAATCTTGGATGAACTATCCCTTTCGTTTACACTGCGAAGTTGTCACAGAAGCACTTCTGAAGAGGCATTTAGAAGTATTTACAACTCTAATGCTGCTCAGGAGGCTTAATTATGTCTATATGCTGAATTTTCAACATGCACAGAGCAGCCTGAAATCAGTGTGGTAAAGATGCTTTATGATTTCCGTAAGCCTCTCATACAGTTTTTAAAGCGGAGTTCTGTAGATTTTAGACTTAGACTTATGTTTTCATGGACTTGCCCTTTATTTATTTTTTTCTTACTTCATGGACTTACCTCTTACTTTTCTTTTGTTCCCCCTTACTTCATTGACTTGCATCTTTTTTTGTGTTTGTGCTTTTTAAATGAGTTGTTTTATAAAAGAGGTTTTTTTTTTTTAAGATGAGGAACATTTAAACTTTGGATGGTGCCCCATATGCCAGATTTGCAGCTCAAATCCACTCATGCTTCCTCTCAGAGTTCAGGCGGCTCTTTGAGAGAGAGCCAGCACTGGAAAGTAGAGCAGCTGGGAAAGCTAATGGCTGCCCCTGGTGATTACCGTAGAGGAAAGGCCTCTTTTCACGGTTTCCCCAGCCAGTCCGCCGCCTGGCGACACCGAGATAACAGCCTCGTTGTTACATGCAGGAAATGAACAAAGACCACCCTGTCCCCCTCCTATACTCATCCCCCACTGCTTGTTCTGTATCCAAGCTTTGATTTCAGCACAGTCAGGCAACAGGTATCTGTACCCACAGGTAATCTGAGTGCAAAGTGGGCCCAAGGCCTGGCACAACCACACTTTCCTCCCCCTGCCATGTCATCCCATTGTTCAGAGGACACTGAGTTAAATGATAAGAGAAACCCAATACAGTGGGAGCAGCTTTAAGAAGGTTGGGGGGGACCTTCCGATTTCCTCTCAATAAGGAGGACCAAACCTTGTTGGCTGGACAAACTACTAAGCAGGAAGCTGTAATTTTAGGATCAGAAGATCAGAACATCAGTAAACCACTTTTAGAAACATTGTCTTTCATGCAAGAATATAACACAGTGCGAGTTGCCAAATGAACTTCTCTTTCTTTTCATCCAGGACGGAGTGATCTCAGTGAAGGACATTGATCTGGTAATGTCTGAGGGCTTGGGCATGCGCAACGCTTTTATAGGTCCCATTGAAACCATGCATCTCAACGCACCAGAAGGCAAGCTACCTATTAACCCATGCAATTTAAAAAAAAAATGTGATAATGAAACTTTGTATTTAAGCACTGAGAAGGTTTTGTTTTCATTATGCATGTAAATAAATAAGTGCGGTGCTTGGGGCAGCGAAAAAGCAGTGTGTGAAAACCTCTTATTGTTTAGATTACATCCAGCCCACATGACCTTAAGTGTGTGCATGTGTTTTGAAGAGATCTCATGTTCACGGTGAAAATCAGAAGGCAGTGTGAAATCTATAGGATGACCCTGCCCCCCCTATGAAACGTGCTTTGCCATGTGACACCGGTACTAACCTTTGATGATGACAGATGACTTATTATTCTCAGCCCTGCCTCCTTGTACTGTGAGTGAGGTGCTACAGTGCTCTCACTGTGGTGATAAAGCCCCCCTGTAAACTTAAGAGTTCCGTCCTGGTTTCTTCCATTGCTGTATTGGCACAAGTTCTTGGAAACTGTAAGCGAAGAACTGTGGCTGAACTTTTACTGGTGCACATCTTATCTGCTGAGAGCCCTTCTAAAAGAACTCATGCCCTTCAGATGAAGAGCTACTCAATTCATGCTTGAAAAGCCAGTAACTTTATTTGCTGAGTCATTTTAGACTCCGTTCCAAACTGATTATACTTTTTGTGTCACAGTTATTCATAAGGACTAAGCAGCGTTTGTTATACAAAATCAGAATTTTGTAGCTTGTTTTAAAAACATATTTTAAATTTAGTAAAATGAATCAAAACAATTTCTGTAATATGTTGTTATTAGAGTCATGAAAAGTATCAGACCTTTATGGTCAACCGTAATGCTACTGTATTGTGGAAACGCAAAAGCAGGTTTTGATTTGATCCTCATTCTGTTTTGTCTGTCCAGGTATGGAAGATTATCTCCAGCGCTACAGCGAAGGAATGAAGAGGGTTCTTAATACTTTTGGACCTGTTCCAGACTTTTCCGGAGAGCCAGCAGCTAGAATTATAAAAGTATGCAATATCATTGGAAAATGTCTTGGAAAAAGTTGCTTTTGAAATTTTAAATCAGAATTCCTAAATACTCATATATGTATTTTTTTAAATATATAATTATTGTACTCATTATAAACTGAAAGATTTTACCATCTACTTTAGGATATCTGTGAGCTGATCCCTGCTGAACAGGAGCACCTTACAGCCAGAAGAGAGAGAAGAGATCAGCTGCTGATGGGACTAGCTAAACTGAAGGAATGAGGCTAGGCCATGAGATACTACCTAAATGGAAGTGGTTATGGATCATCTGAGCCATTGTTGTCCTTGGTGTTAAAAATTTCCCTTCCATGCAACAGAATATTGACTGAAGAGAACTTTAATGTGAAATTCTCAATTAAAAGGAAAATATGCGTAGTTGAAAGTGAATGGAATTTTCCTAACTTCCTCAATGGACATTGATTAATTAATCTCTTTATACCTAAGCCAAGCCCAATAATTATGTGTACACTTAACTTGAGATGTATGAATGTCATAACATTTCAAACCAAGTGTCAGATGCAAGTAAATAATGCTTTTCTCAGAACTAACAATGACTTAACTGACTGTCATGAGTAGATAACCTACGATCACATAGAAAGTGATTTTTAGTCTAACGTATGTATTAGGCTACTTGTATTAGATTAATACTGGAACTTAAATGTGAATAGTTCAGTAAAGTTTAGGCCCACTAATAAATAAATACATATATATGTTATGTTTTGCTCGTGCAGGCTATTAGCCTAGTGTTTGGCCTGATATTTTGTGAAATAATGCAGAGACAGATTTTTAGTGGGCCTAAACTTTACTGAATTGCAGTATTAATCTAATGTAATTAGGCCTAATAGATACGGTTCATGGCACCTGAACGGATTAGACTAAAAAACACTTTCTTTTCGACTATAGGTTTACTCATGACGTGAAATATTTAGAACTATACTGTGTCAAAGTTAAGAGATGTTGTACGTTTGAATACAATACCACATCTACACGCTAGCGACGCGGCAGTGAGATCGCTGCTGAGGCGCGACGCATTCCAGGAACATTCCAGTTGTGACGCCTTCGAGCTCAAGAACCACCCAATGAACGCCGTGACTCCGCCCGATGTCAGGTGCACTAGACTTACCCTCACTGTCCTCGGTCAAATCACTTCATCTCACTCTCGAGACCACAAAGAAACTCCGCAAGTTAACGTGCTGATTTGAACTCACCTGGGCGGATATATATCATGGATTTGATCTGAATCGTTTTGTAGGCTAACAGGTAACTTCCTTTTGTAAAACCGCCAGACATTTCACTATTTTTTAAGTGACAATATTATGTGATAATTCATCCGTTTTCATTTCGACCAAATATGACCAAAGTTACCAAAATGAGTGGGAATGAAGGGTATAATTAATAGGAATTTAATAATGTTATTAATGGATTTATTTATAGCTTATATATTAAATGAAGGTATTTTCAATTCAATATTTCGAGTCTTTTGAAGACATAGACTTATTGTTTGTTTTATTAAGATCGATGCATGAAAATGTATGCTTACCCTACTGGTAGTTTGGAATAATATATATGCTTTTTAAATAAGTCTCTTATGCTTTCTAAGACTGCATTAATTTGACCAAAAATACAGTAAATGAGTTAATGAGTATAATGTTACAATTAAAAAAATAGTTTTCTGTAGTAATATATTTTAAAATTTAATTTTTTTCCTGTCGTGGCAAAGCAGATTTTTCAGCAGTCATTACTCCAGTTTTTAGTGACGATCTTTTTTTTTACAATGATAAAATTATCTTTAATCATTGTAATATACTGTATCTGTTTTAATGTATTTTTTGATCAGCCTTGGCGAGCATAAGAGACGTCTTTCAAAAACATACTATTCTATTTTTCTGTATTTTTTTAGTCATCTGAAATTTAAATCAACTGTAAGTTGACAAAAATGTTTTTAACATTTTTTTTTTAGTTCAAATTTACATTTAAATATATATAATGTGTGTGAACTTTACATATTGTTTAAATTTGAACTAAAATATTTTCAATTATTGAGTCCAAAATTATATTATATCTAGTTTCTCAAATTCATCGCTTTCTTTTCGATTATTAGGAGGTGAGAGCAACAGCAGACAGGATGAGTTGGGGAGCACTTTATGCCCAGCTGGGAGGAGTAAATAAACACTCCACTAGCCTGGGAAAGATCTGGCTGTCTGTCCTCTTCATCTTCCGCATTAGCATCCTTGTAATAGCCGCCGAAACGGTCTGGGGGGATGAGCAGTCTGACTTCACCTGTAACACACAACAGCCCGGCTGCAAAAACGTCTGCTACGACCACTTCTTTCCAGTCTCACACATCCGTCTCTGGTGCCTGCAGCTCATCTTTGTGTCTACACCGGCTTTGATGGTGGCTATGCATGTGGCGTATCGCAAACATAATGTAAAGAAAAGACTTTTGGCCAACCGAGTTGGCGGTCCCAAAGGGGACGACCTGGAGAGTCTGAAGAATAGGCGTCTACCCATCACTGGGCCGCTGTGGTGGACCTACACCTCCAGCCTGTTCTTCAGGCTCCTTTTCGAGGCTGGATTCATGTACGCTCTGTATTATGTCTACGATGGGTTTCAGATGGCCCGTCTTGTGAAGTGTGAGCAGTGGCCCTGTCCCAATAAAGTTGACTGCTTCATCTCACGACCAACAGAGAAGACAGTCTTCACCATCTTCATGGTGGGATCTTCTTCCATCTGCATTGTGCTCAATGTGGCTGAACTGGCCTACCTGATTGTCAAAGCATTGCTGAGGTGCTCAGCCAGAGCCAAAGGAAGGCACGCTTTTGTTCACCAAGATAAAATGTCCACAGAAAAAGCAAACTTGCAGAATGAAAAGAACGCAAGGTTGCTGTCATCTGCTTCAGACTCCTTGAGCGATAAGACTGTTTAAGATTATCCTTACATCCAGTGACTGATTCTACCAACATGGTTATAGGGTTGAGATGACAGTGTTTTAAAGGTGACTAAACACACACAGTTTCACCCAATCACATGTTAATCATGACGATCTATAAAGTAGTATTGCATCCTTCATATCTCCAAAAAGTCTTAAGTTTTATCATGTTTATATAAGAAAGATGCACCTTTCCGATTCTCTACAGAGTGAGGAGCACTTAAGCACTGATTGACAACAAAACAGAGACATTTGATGCAGTTTCACTTACGAGTCGTGACTGGGATCTTTCATAGCTGGGACCACTTCATCTTTCAGTATCAAATGATGTGCAAATCAAGCGTCGATCTGGGACTTGTTTATAAAACTTTCATCAACAAACAGACTTGCGAAACTCCATTGCTGCCCCGGAAAAAACAACTGCATCCACTGAAGGGTATGCTCTCGCTTTGCTCTCCCGGGAGAAATGCCCACATAAGGAGTTCCACCCTTCATTACGTAATGAAGAGCCACAATCAAAAAAAAAACAACTTTCAGAAACTTGTAAGAAACCCGGAAGTGTGTATAAAAATACTCTGTTATACACCCAAATAGTTTTTTGAGACTTTGGCCATTGTTAGCATGAGAATCCAACTCTTTAACAGTGTAAATAACTCTGAATGCATGAAACAGCATTAGACCACCCCTTTAACTTCTCTAATGCTATTAGAGCATTAGAATTGGTGTGTTTTGTATCTTGTTTTTGACACCCTGCCCTGAGAAAACAACAAAGCCTAACCTGAAAGCAGGTTTCAAGCATGCTTCATTCAAGAGCTGACATTCCTGGTCGCTGTGATTTTGCCAAATAAGACATGTTCCTGGATCAACATCTTTTGTTGATCCTGGATCAACATTACTGTCCAAAAATACAGATTTGACACAATCCCTACCCCTAAATTAACCTATAATTTATACCTAAAATCAGATAGAAATGATAGCTGATTAAAAAGGGTGAAAAAGCACCTCATCCTGATTGTAAGCCTAAAACTGACCTTTCCTGAAAAGATATCTCTCAATTCTGATTGGTTGATTGGAATGATGTACCTGGTTCAACAAAGATGTTGGTTCTGGAACATGTTGTAATTGGTCAAATCACGCTCACCGACATTCCTCCTCCAAGCCAGAAGACGATTAGGGTGTAGCCTACATACGGCACTGTACGTACGTTCTGTGTTGTTGAATTTAATTTTCCAAATTACTTAATAGCCTCACAGACAGTACTCTCTCGTGGCATTAGAAAAGCCCAAGAGTGACTCCTGGTGGTCACGACAACATAAATGAAGTTCAGAGACCCTCTTAGCACAAAATTGAGTGTTCTTTTTGAGGGATCATTTACACGATGTTGTATTGTGTATAAATGCTTCTTTTTAGGACTGAGTTTTGCTTCGTTTACTTCTTTTTAAACGCAATTCCTCGCATGCTCTTTCTGTTAGCCTACCCATCAACAGTTTTGACTAGCTGTATATAATTTACAGAGCTGTGCTGGATTTGTGTTTTTGTATGTGCTTATATGTGCTTATTTTACCACATAATTTAAATGTCTTCAGCAACTGCACTCCTGTGTTTAGTTTGAAGTAATTTCACAAGGATCTGTTGCATTGACCCATACCGGGGATTTTATTTCAGTAGCCTATGCCGCAGTGCCTTATGAGGTTGATAACAAACAAGGCTGTAGTGGAGTGAGATGATCGTTTACTAGCTGCGCGGACTCTGTGACCCCGAGTCAGTCCAGCCAGTCCACCTGTTGACAGGTGAGCGCTTGTGGTCTCGCGCTTCGTCAGCTGTCCGTTATCTTCTGCTTTGTTTTTCTCCTCTCTGAGAGGCCCTACAAGTCAGCCAAGACCAGTTTTGAACTTTAGGCTGTGATTAAACCGCGGAAATTATTGTTTCCAAAGTTTCCACATGGCATTGATGGAATCTTCTGCTGTTTCCTAAAGTGAGCTGTGATAATTTTGATAGACACCTGTTTGTAAACGTAGCTATACATTTCTTTGACATTTTGGCTAACAACTTCTTTTTAATATGAATATCTTAATAAAAAACGTATTAAATGTTTGCTGTTTGTCAGTATTGTAATTTCCGTGTGGAAAACCAATGGAATTCTGTCTTAGGAAAGGCCTGCTGTATGACGGATACTTTGCCATCCAATTCAATTCAATTCAAGTTTATTTGTATAGCGCTTTTTACAATACAAATCGTTACAAAGCAACTTTACAGAAAATTATGTTTCTACAATATTTAGTAGTAGCTAGTAGTTTGTGCACGTTTGACAGGATTTTAGAAAAATAAAAATAATAATAATAATAATACAAGACGTAGTCAGCTAGATGATGAACTATCAATATTATTAATTAATAGTAATTTATAGGATGCAGCTTCGATAACTATAAACTACTATTTTAAATTCTAAAGTAGCCTATCTACAGTGGAAAATAATAAATTGCAACTGAGCATCTGCACAAGTGTAGCCTAATTTTGCGGCAGGTGAATTTATTATTAGGTTATGTAGGCTAATTGCAAAACGGTTTTGCAAACAAGAATTTAACAATAAGAAAATTATAAATATTAAATATTTTTCATAATTTTTTTCTCCGCTAACGAAAATATTTCCAAAACAGAATCAAAGTGCCAAACAACGCATGAAGGACTGTTTGAATGCAACGCGGAGTGATACAATCGGTGAAACGTCCAAATTCTATAACAAGAAATATCAACACTCTTGAATCACCGCCTGTACAAGCGTATAATTATTATTATTATTATTATTATTTCAAATAATTCTAATCATCACAATCATTAACAACATTATCATTACTATCATTAATATAACAATTATTATTAAACTATAATAATAATAATAATAATAATAATAATAATTACTATTATTATTAGAATATTATGTGGAATAAAGTCAAATAAAGCATCTTCATGTAAAGTTATAAGTTGGAGTACTATAGTTAAGTTGGGGCTATGAGTGTACCCAGTTGACAGGGGCGTGGCGTGCGCGCTGACTGGCCGATGACTTTCTGAAAGCAGCACTCCTGCATGACCACTCAAAGTGACAGTAGCGATGGCTGGGAACCGGAGACAGCTGCGCTTGGTGAGACCCCGTCTCCACACTCGGTTTGCCATGAAAAACTAGGTTTTCTACGAGAGTTTCACCTCGGGTCTATGTGTGAAGAACTTTTATACATGAATAAGTTGGCCGGCCACTTTCAATGAGTTTGGTAAGCTGGCAGTGCTGCCAGGATTTGGGAACGGGGGGAGCGGGGAGGGCTCCTGCTACCTTTGGGAGGTCTGTATGCTTTCAACGCACTCAAACTGTGGCACCAGTGGTCGCTGGATATTGCTTTCTTTAGATAAGTTTGCCTACTTCAGTCAAGGTATGCTTTAAGTTAGGTCTACGAATCTTTTATCCTTTTATATCCCACATTAATTAATTAAGACTTTTTGGTAAATGGAAGGCCATCAACTAAAGACTTCAGTTTTGGATGGTTTCTACTAACAACATAGAGCTGTTGTTTGAGATGACAGGTATGAGCGCATAATCACTGCAAAGAACAGAAAATCTGCCTCTCTCTGACAGTTTGACCAATGAGAGCAGTGGACAATTACTATCATCAGCTAATTATATAAACAGAAGCAGTTTGTAATTAAATGCTTAGCTGACAGATCAAAGACGCTAAGTATTATTGATATTTAATAATTATAAACTAACAAGTTTAATAACTCTAATGAAAATTATAGCTGCCTTGGGACTAAAAGAGGATAATTTGATATAAACGAGCCACAATAGACCTTAATTAAGTGAAATAATTAATTATTATTAATTAATTAAGTGAAAAATTAAGTGAATTAAAAAATTTAAAAAAATTAAGTGAAAAAAATAAATAAAAGGGCTAAAATTGCTAATATCTGTTAAACTAGTTTAAGGATTTAAAAAAATAATAATCTAACTAAATAATTATTTTAGTTATACAAAGTTATGTATAAAGATATATATAAATGTAAAATAAACCAAGTTAAATAAATGAATAAACAACTGTTTTCTATTATTATTATTATTATGTAACTTGTATTTTCTCTTTCAGGGTCATAGACTTGATTTAGAACCTTAGTCGATGGATTTGCCGCCCTCAATACAAAATCATTTTAGTAAGTAAATATATTGCTTTTCTTACTATTGTATATTTTGCTCTTTTAGGGTTCTTTGTTTACTAATGACAATACTATATCAACCTTGTTCTGTTACACCAAGTTCAATCTTCTTGTTTATTTGAGCTCATTATGATAAGGATGAAATCTGTGTTGATCAAAATCCTTTGGGTATAAGATGACACTCATTTCTGGATTCATGAATTTTTGTGAATGAATGAATGAATTGTACATTTTTAGCTGGCAATTAACTATACTGATGTAGATATCATCTGAGTGTAGATTCACAACTATAAAGTGGCCTGGTTTTGGCAGTGCCCTGTCTCCATATTTCACTGCATTTTTCACCTTGATGTCCTGAAACTGGCTCTATCAGGGTCCCACGCATCACTGTCCAGTCAACGCTTTCAACTGTTTTTGAACATTATAATGTCGATCTCAGCACATGCCTGCTGTGCAGTGAAGCGAACAGGAAAGAAAGAGACCGTGTGTATGAGTGTATGTGTGTGTGTCAGTGGCTGGAGAGAAAGCGAGCCAGAGAGAGTTTGCTTACACTGTGCATGCCAGGTTCATAGCAGCCAGTTAGAGAGTTAAATAGCCAGGGGTCACGGAATCCATAAGTTTATGTCAAACATTGTGTTTTTTTAATGTGATATTTACAGGGATCAATGACAAGGGTGATTTGCTTGGTTTTCCTTAACGTCGTTTGGTAAAGTTGTGCAGGGGAGTGCTTTATTAGGGCTGACCATTCGGATCTTATGCAGAACCGTGAAATGCTGTGTGAGTTCATGAGGACTGAGTGTGTTTTTTTTTTTTTTTTTTACGTTAATTTACCTTTAGCTGTGCCTGTCTAAATGGGCAGTGCAGGCCAGAGATAATCCAAACTGTCTCGTGTACAAAGTAACGTTGTTTTGTTAACTGGTTCTGATGAATCCTCTCTGTCCCCCTTTAACCCTTTCTCTCTCCTGACTCCACTCTCTCTCTCTCTCTCTCTCTCTCTCTCTCTCTCTCTCTCTCGCCCTCAGACTGTACTTTCTCTCTAGGCTAGAAATCGTGAAGCATGGGTGACTGGAGCTTTCTTGGACGGCTCTTGGAGAATGCACAGGAACACTCGACCGTGATCGGCAAAGTCTGGCTGACAGTACTCTTCATTTTTAGGATTCTGGTGTTGGGAGCTGCGGCTGAGGAGGTCTGGGGTGATGAGCAGTCGGACTTCACTTGCAACACGCAGCAACCCGGTTGCGAGAACGTCTGCTACGACGAGGCCTTCCCCATCTCCCACATCCGCTTCTGGGTGCTCCAAATCATCTTCGTGTCCACGCCGACGCTCATCTACCTGGGCCATGTCCTGCACATCGTTCGAATGGAAGAGAAGCGTAAAGAGCGCGAGGAGGAGCTGCGAAAGGCCAGTCGGCTCCAGGATGAGAAAGAACTCCTGTATAGAAACGGAGGGGGAGGGGAGTCTGGTGGACGGGGTGGGGGCGGCGGCGGCAAAAAGGAGAAGCCGCCAATCAGAGACGAGCATGGCAAAATTCGTATTAGAGGTGCCTTGTTGCGCACCTATGTGTTCAACATCATTTTCAAGACCCTGTTTGAAGTGGGGTTCATTTTAGGTCAGTATTTCCTCTATGGTTTCCAGTTGCGGCCCCTGTATAAGTGTGCGCGGTGGCCCTGCCCCAACACGGTGGACTGCTTCATTTCCCGGCCCACGGAAAAGACCATCTTCATCATATTTATGCTTGTGGTGGCTTGCGTGTCCCTTTTGCTGAATTTGTTAGAAATCTATCACCTCGGATGGAAGAAGGTCAAACAGGGCATGACCAATGAGTTTGCCCCTGACCGCGAGTCGCTGCCCGACGCAGACGAAGCGGAGGCCGAGTCATTTAGAACTGTGCCTGCCACCCTCAGCTACCCACCAGACTACTCAGAGGTGGCAGTGGGTGGCGGAGCGTTCCTCCAGCCTGTGTCGGCGCCCTCAACGGCCGAGTTCAAGATGGACCCTCTACGTGAGGAGCTGGAGGAGTCCTCGCCGTTCTACATCAGCAACAACAACCACAGGCTGGCTGCCGAGCAGAACTGGGCCAACCTGGCCACTGAGCAGCAGACTCGGGAGATGAACGCCGCCTCTCCCTCCCCTTCCTCCTCCTCCTCATCTCGCTCCTCCAACAATGGGCGGCAAGCCAAAGAAGCCGCTCGGCAGGCTGGCGCCCCCACCTCCCCTGGCGGTGGTTCGAGCAGCGGGCCAGAGGAGGGGCACGTCACCACCACGGTGGAGATGCATGAGCCGCCCGTCATTTTCACTGATGCTCGACGACTGAGCAGGGCTAGCAAAGCTAGCAGCGCGAGAGCGAGGCCCAATGATTTGGCGGTGTAGTGGCTCTCCACTGCAAAGCGCAGGTTTTTGTGGACAAAAACACAAAAAAATACACCAAAAAACAAGAGGGAAAAAAGAGGCAGATTGCTGGAATGAAAAAAAAAAATAATTCCATTCATTATTTATTCCATTTTGCAATGTAAAAAGAGTTTAGTCATCTCTTATGGCTTCTGAATGCTGGTTAGTGTTATGCAGTAGCTGAATGGAGCAGCACATCTGATGCAGATTATGTTACAACAGTATCTCAATGATTCATAAAACAAATGTCACTTAAACAAGGCTGTAAAAATTTCCATTCAGTCTATAAAATGTTTGCAGTACATTACAGGTTACAAATAAGCAAAAATACACTTAAAGTACAATATAAATACACTGCGTATTGAGTGGTCAATGACAGAGTAGACATGTATTATTATTTTTTAAAGTATTTGTGACCCATCTGTGAAATTCAAGCTAAATTCTCAAAATCGAATTATGAGATAACAAGCATCAAAGTTTGATTTCAACAATTAATTTCACAATGATTTCGATCTTTGACATGGCCATACTCAGTCAATATGATTTTATGTAGAAAAAAAAAGACTTTAGTTAGGTTTTCACAGGCAGGGTCTTGGGATATGAGACAAATAGGAAAAAAGAGAGAGATTGAAGTAATCAAAGAAAGACGTTGTCAAATCATGAACACCCAATTTAAAAATGTTGTTCCAGCATCTGTCTCTACATTTCCTCACTGTTAAGAGAAATCAAAAGTTTGAGGAAGAAAAAAGTAAAAAGCACATTGCCTGATAAAAGTTGCAAACTTTAATGCATCACAGAGAAAAATGAGAATATAACTGAGGCAAGTGAAATATTTAGATAACTGTTGTACTGCTGAATGGTGCAGAGTTTTAATTCATATAGCTTGTGTACTTCTCTGGACCAAGTTTCTTTTTTCTTTTTTTCAATCCCATGATGTGAAGTTCACATCCTGCTCCTCTGTTGGATTTGAGAGTTTTGATATATGACCATGTCCAATCTTGCCATCAGGAATACATGATCACTTCTGAAGTAGTTAATCAGATGAGGGGAGGACTAACTCTCATTACATGTGACATTTGAAATCCGTATTGGTTTTTATTTCAAAAAGTTTGAGCATTTTCTAAAAATGAAAGCAATTGGTTGAGAATGAGTACAAAAACAGTTATCAAAAACATTGCTTTTCTGTAGTCAGTTCGTGGTTGCCAAAAAGTAGTTACTTCAAAATGGACATAAAAAGATGCTGCAAGTGTCTTATGCTGATATAGAGTTTATCCCTCATAATGTTCTCTCTTTTTTTGGTCCAGTTTCAGGTTATTGTGAGGCCCTCATTTTCACTGCTGTTGTATAGAGAACATGCCTTCTGTAAACATAACAACTCATAGCAACTTGACAGCACAACTTTTTTTTTTTTTTAAACCTTTACAAAACCGTTGTTGAGACCCATTCAAACACAATGTACATCGCTTTTATTATCAGGTCTATATTTCTGCAATCCATTTAAAGAGACAGACAGCCCTGAAATAGAAATAGTGCATTGCTTCATCACACAGAGTTTGTGCTTAGGACAGTATTACTCATGGTTTTATCAGATCACAGTATTTACAGATGTATGTTATTTATTTTCTGCCGTTTTAATGTATCCAAAAATGAAAGTGTGTTTTTTGTCATTTTTTGGCTCTTAAAGTTTACATTTTAGTAAATAGTTGAAGATTTGCACATTTAGGCAAAAGACACTGTTGAATAATTCTTACATTGAAAGGAGGAAATATTTTTGATCCTTAAAGGAAAATGTCTTAATGGTAAAAGTCGTTGTGTTGATGGCAGTATTATTCCACTTAAATAACATCAAATGTAATTTATAAAACAGCACTTGTAGAGTATAAGAAATATACACGTTTCCCATGTTTTATTTTAGGACTGTTGTGGTGGCCTGAAAGGACCGCAAAAAATTTGAACTTTGTGCATTATAGCATTTCATCCATTCTGAATTTGAATTGGCCAGCCAGCCAGCTCTTTCCTATCTCAATCCATTTGTAGTGTACTTAGTTGCAGCCCATTATTCTCAGATAGCACTCATTTCTTGAACTTCTTGAACTGACTTTCTCTAGCAGAGCTGATTATTCTGACCAATCAGGGAAATGAACCACCTACATATGCTCAGAACAGCAGCCTGTTTCAATGCTGTCTTAAGAGAAGTGCCTTGTGTATTCAATTTTATAAGAACAAGTTGATGTAAATGTTCATTTACCTCAAATGTTTACAAAGCTGTTACTAAATAAACTTTTTGTACCATAAATGTAGGCTCCTCTGTCTTTTTCATTGTACATGGCAGGCGTCAAAACTCATATTAAACGTTATTGATGTTAAATGCTCTCAAGTGCTGGTCTGTTCACTAAAAAGGCTCATAAACTGAAACTTTCACAGAACTTTGAGATCTTTCTACAGGTTAGAAGGTAATTAAGACATTTTGTCATTTTTAACCAACCCCCACTTAATTTTAAAAGTTAATGATGCTAACCCCTGTCAAGGCATTATGCAATTTTATATGATCCAGGCCCAAACCATCAAGAACAACACCATAATGAGAAACAAATTCGCAGGAAGCCTGAGAACTCAAACGAGAACTAGCACTCGTTGACCTCTGACCTTATGCTTATCAGTCCTCTACTCCAGAATCCAGATTCCTAGAGGGGAAGTGAGAATGAGACTGAATCATGAGGGACACTGAAATGACACATCACCCACACAATTAGCACAGTCCTCCCTCTGTGAGGGAACGGCAAAACCGTGCAGGCCAGAGGATGATCTATGTCATGTCTGTGGTCATTTCACATTTAATACTAAAAAAATGACAGGATCTCTCAAAAAAGAGGATTTATTCTGGTGACAGGGTTTAAACACTGGATCAGAGGCACCTTGTCTGCAAAAACCCAAGACTGCGGGAAATCTATTAGGAATAAGGAAAAACAACTTGATCCATCATCCTTGTATTATATGGCTAGTCACATTTGACAGTAAATTATTTTAAATTATAAACTATAAACATCAAATGAAATATATATATTCACCGGGAGAAAAGTTAAATGGATTCATTTCATGGGAGACAGTGAAAGCATGTTTAGAGGAGCTGGATCTCAACACTTCCAGCTTTAAACCATCAGATCTGACAGTGGAGTTCAAGTTTAGAGAACTTTAATTCTCACCGTACTGGTTTGTTAATTGACACTTATTGCATTTAGTCAGCACATGCTGTGTGTTGTGGGACAACAGACTCTGTCACACACACACACACACACACACACACACACACAAACATGTTTCATGTGCTCGGTGTCTAGATATCTATGAGAGGACAAGTGTGTTGGGTTATTTTAGGGCCAAAGGATTAGAGAGACAATGCACATTTGAAACTGGCAAACCTCATGTGATGGTTTCAATAAACAGAGCTTATTTGGAGTATCAATATATATTATGATAAGAACAAGGACAGTAATCAATGATTGCTATGAGAAGAGCAAAACAATGGCTTAAAAAATGGATAGTATTGGTTCGTGGGGAAAAGAGTATGGAGCCAGTCATCGAAGAGGAGGTGATATGCAGTAGGTGTTAAGTCCAGTGTTTGAGGGGTGTCATTCGATTGGTTGTCTGCGGGATGAAGGTTGCAATGCTATCTAAGAAGGGCAGGGTCTGTGTGTCTGTGTGAGCACTTGGCTTCATCATCCCAGAACTAAAAACACACAGGCAGTTATTTATAGCCTTTAATCACCTTGGAAATTCATGCAGCCTCTCTGCCTGAATACCACTGTGCTGTGTTGTTTATATCAGGAAAGCCACTCAATATGTTTGGGGCCCAGTCTGGACCAAGGTGTGCATGTGCAGTTAATGACCGTTGATGTTCAACATTACAACACAGTAATTGGATCATACTGTGATGCCAGTTACTTAATTTCCATAATCTAATTGCAATCAGAGCTACACTAAATAATTGTACAATTTAAAAATGTATCATTTTCTGAATAATATTCCTTGGCTGCCATTTAGTTTTGCCATTTGCTATTTTGTTTTTTTGCTCCTAATTAACTGTGACAGGAAGCCGTAACACCACTGACAATTCAATGACAGCTTAAAGGGATAGTTCATCCAAAAGTGAAAATTCTGTCATCATTTACGCACCCTCATGACGTTCCAAACCTGCTGCCACACCTTCTCATCTGGAACATAAAATAATTATTTTGAGAAATGTCTCAAGGCTTATTTATTTATTTATTTTTGTCACAGTTCACCAAGAGAGTTTGGATATCAACATTTATCAAAAATCTTCTTAAATATTTCACAGATGAAAGAAAGTCAAACTGGGTTTAAAACTAAATTAATTACGGAATACCTATCTCTTTGCGTAGATTTTTCGAGGTTTTAAAGAGGACCATGGTTATTAAAAATATAAATTAATTATCAATATTTTTTATTAACAATATAATCTAAGGCATAGCAGAGTAACACTAAGCTAACTTCTAAAGTGTGTTTTAATTTAGTGATAACTGATAAAAAAACAAACATTTTAAATAAAACAAAACATAATAATTACAATTAATTACCTTTTTTAATTAAATGTCTTTATATCAAATCACTATATTTATATTTAGGTAAATGTACAAATATTTTTCTAACCTGTTTATACTACTGCTGTATTAAGGAGCAGTAACAGAAGTAAAAAAAATCATAGATTATAAATTACAGTTCTAATTTTTCTTTAAATCATGTATCCTATTAGGACCCTTTATATTAAGTAACCTTAACTACTATGGACTTACATTTAAAAGTATTACTTGATACAATGCACGTATTGTGTACATACATATTTTTACATGGTACTTCTATTTGAAAATAGCATCCTGTAATTATATAATTACACTGTTGACACTTCTATCCCTTAAACCTAACCAGATCACCGAACCTGCCCCTAACTTTACCCATAGCCCACCCCAATAGCAGCAAAAGTGTTTATAAATTAAACATAAACACAACAGGTACATTGTGCCTAACAATTCATTATTTTATTATTAAGCAGATAATACTTAGTTGCAATACAGTTATAGTACAGCTGGAAATTAGCCGTAGAGGCTTAAGCTGCTCTTTTTATGAAAGGAGACTGTCCATGTTATTATAAACTAATAAACTAAACTAAACTTAAACACACCAAATATAAAGTGGGGCCTGGTATTGCATAGGAGTTGTGTGCATTTCAGCTTGACCTTTTGCCAGCTGAAAGAGCATCTGCCACCGTGATTGTAGAATGACCCAGAAGATAATGGCACGGCGCACAGATCTCTCTGAACACACTCCAGCACCATTCTAGTTCAGTACAGAGAATGTCTGGACTCACGCTTACATACTAAACAAGAGGAAGTATCTAAGAGCAAAATGGCAGTGACAGTGAATCGGTGTTTCGTTCACAATGTCCATGTGGACTGTTGTTCTGTATACTCTTACACTGGTAATCCCACTGCTTTCTACTAGATAGGTCATCCTAAATTTAACATCACTACAAATAAGCCCTTGAAGTTGAGCTGGATGGGACAACAGGTGTCCAAGAGTGTAATTCCGACTGATAGCTTACATGAGCAGGGCCATTTTAACATGCTTTTTAAAGCTCATGTAGAAATAAAAATGTGAGAATTGTGGTGGTCATTCATACTGGCGGTTCTCACTTTAGTACAGCTGGTCACCGTGATCCCCCCTCCAACACAATCTCCTCCTCCCTCAGCTCGCTCGCTGTTGTTTTATAATTAAATGGTAACATTAGTTCATATCATGTGATTCTAAAAGGATTCATCACACATTAGAGGGCCTAATCGCCACCTATAGTCTGTCTCTCGCCTCTGCCGCGGCTCTATCCCAGATGACCCTGCTGAGGGCAGCGCTTTCTTTATGTCCCCTGAAAGGACTGGGGATTGAGCACAAACAAAAAAACCACGAGGGTGAAAAAATGTTTTTACATCCGCCTGCCCTCTCGCTCGGTCGGCTGTGTGTGCGCTCAGGGTCGTTTTCGCTTTAGATCAATGGGACAAGTTATTGGAGTCTGGCCAACTCTAACTGATGGAAAAGAAAGAAAAAAGCTGCCTCTTCAAAAAAAAAAAAAGAGGGTTTGTCATACCTGCACGTGCCTTTACAAAACAGCCCGTTCTTCTCTTTCTAGCCGCTGATTTATCTCTCGTGTACATAATTTGGATTTTTTTTAACTGAAATGTTAAGCAGATTTGTGCACCATGCAGTACAGAGAAAACATCCACACACATAAAGCTCACAAACGCAGGGAGGTGCCAAAGTTCACAAGCACACTCAAATAGGTGGGGTAACCTCAGCGTGCTTTGCGTCACTCAAACAGAAAAAAAACAGAGACAACATTCCAGCGCTCCTGAAGCAGGGATCAGAGTCGTGCCCTCATGGAGAGCGATGGCCATTTACCTGGAAACAAAACTCACACCCAAATGTGAAAGAATTTAATGTCTCCATTCCTCCCCAGCCCGCCCTGGTTTAATTTTGGCTCCAACGCACACGCCCAACGTAGGACGCCCCCTACTGGATGCCCAGCAAGGGACACGTCCTGGAAAAAACAGCTGTGGTATCAAAAGGGCTCAAATGTTTTTATTGAAAATTTACACACAAAAAAAAAAGTCTATAAGTCTGAAAATCTTAAACCTGTAAAATAAACAATCTAGAAATTGGCATGTTTCAATGAAAGGGAATAGGTGACGTATCAAATATTTAAAATTTTGACATTGCTCTTTGGAACTTCTGTACATCATGTCAGATGTTTAAGTGAATCAGAACATACCAAAATACTAAGAAAATATGAAATTCATGTTATTTTTACTCGTACTCTATGCTGATAATTTGTAATAAAACTATTAAATTAGAAAACGGATCACACTGTGACTGTGATGATGTCTCAGTTCAATAAGTAATAATACACTATGACACTTTCCACCCCAAATGATTCAGTGCCACAAATAAACTGTGTATCAACAGTATGGTACCCTTTCAACTGATTTGCTTCCTCATGGATCACGGTGTCTGTTTGAACTCACTCCATAGTGTCTACTCTCCTGGCTCATTAGTCAACATTAATGACAAATCTGATCAAAGAGTGCTGCCGGCTCAGGATGAACAAACAAATGTCAAGAGATTGTGCCTATAAAAAAACTTGCCTATAAAATAATAGCTCATGTAAGACCTCAGGTACAAGTTGTGAAAATGTGAGAGGCTTTTGTTTACGAATGTTACCATGCATTTGCTAGGATGTTCTTATTGGTTTATAGCACATTGTTATGTGGTTGCTAAGGGGCTCTAACTGGTTTTTGCATGTTGCTGCTGTGGTGTTCTGATTGGCTGTTTACTGGCCCATACACTGCAAAATAAATAATCTGGCCTCAAATAAAGTACTCTTTTAAACAAATGTACTTAAGCTTTTTTTTTTTTTGAAAAAGGCATCAAGGCACGTCTGAATCCAAATTCTGCTTTACTTCCTGTCTCCGGAGGAGAGAATTTTGAAGGCAGGATGTATCCTTCGCTGCCTTTAATATCCCACAATCATGTGTGTTACCTTCCATGACTGAGCTAAAAAAAAAAAAAAAAAGTGGCATCTGAAAGTTGCGTTTGGTGGTCAGTTTGTGTGTAAATGTATATTTCTTACTAACTTTTTCACTTTTGATGTTATTTCTAGCGAGAAATCAATATTATAGTAATTCAATATTTGTTTATTTATCACCAAAACTTGTTCTATTTTGTTGTAGGTCATTAAACCATTACGCTGCCTCAGAAGTCAGTCTGAAATGACTTTCATGTGGTGCCTTCGTGAAAAACTCTGCCTGCAAAATCATTCCCTCATACTGCAGCGAGGCAGCTGCATACACTTTCGGATGAAGCCTATGACAGTGATATATTAACGTGAATTCAACTGACTTAACTGTAAGGGGCTCTAAAGTCCCAAAAATACAGAGAACTACACAGAGCTGCTTTAGGACTGTACAGGCTAGCCATTTTTTTAAAGCTATTTCATCTTTTATCAAATGAATTTTGTCATAGAACAGAAGTAGTAGCAGGCATCTCAAGTTAAGAAGAGTTTAATACATTATTTGTTAAAATCCCTAAATCCAGTTACATTTCACCTAATTAAAAGTATGCTCATATTTATTGTTCATCTAATTTTCATGAACAAAATCCAGTAAGCTCAATAAGAATCCAAAGAATCAGAATTTCGCGTGAGGGTGAAATATTTTCCACATGGATTTCTGCAGATTCACTTGTGTTTACCTGCAGAAAGCGCGTTCGTTTAAAAATGATTTTGTCTATTGACAATATAGACAATGGATTGTTTTGACTGTGGAAACTTGCTAATCAGACCACACCACTTATTTAGTGTTTGTGAAAGACTGTTATCTTCGGTTGTGGCAAGAAAGGATACAGCAAAAACCGAAAGCTAACGATAAATTAAATTTTCGACCTATTCTATTGTGTTTTATTAACATATACATCTAGTTATATTGATGTGTGCATGCCCAGTAGCTTTAGCTGTATCCCTTATAGCCTTAACCATTATGGTTAATTCCTATTTTACAAGAAAAGCGGTTTACGATCTTATAAAATGTTGTTTCAAATGTTAGCTAAACACGTCCTGTCACAAAAGCTATCATTTCTGCATATCCTCTTCTTCCAGTTTCACCACAGTAGCTCCAATGCCATATAAATAGATAAGCATGTAGCATAACTCTTATTTATAATGAAAAGGGGAGTGCTGTACTGTCCATAATAACACCGCTGCTCGTCAGTCAACTCTGGCAGCCTTAGTGAAAACAGGACATCATACATCCTCCTGGAAGCCATTTCCTGTCACATGACCAGCGACTGCAATGACCTTGTGCTTCCCCATGTCCCGGCATGGATACTGACATGGGACACCTACTGGTATAAAGTCCATCAAGAGGCTTGGTCTGTGAACCATGTGTTCATTTGGGAGGAGATGATACCAACCATTGGTGCCAAGTGAGCTCATGTCACTCAGAAAGAGCTCATGCAATACAACCTGGAAATAAAAGTAGTCCAATGTTACGTTACAACAGCAGGCCTGGCTCAACTCTGGGACAATATTAAAACAAATGTTGGCCGATGTGGCTTCACTAGGGAGGCATTCTAAATTGGGTGCCTTAGACAAGAGCCAAATAGGGATGGCTAGACGACAGGGTCAGAACATCTCCAAAACGCCAAGTCTTGTGGTGTGTTCCTGGTATGCAGTAATTAGTACCTAACAAAAACCTAACTGGCATCAGGGTCATGGGTGCCCAAGACTCACTGAGGCATGTGGGGAGTGAAGGCTAGCCTGTCAGATCTGACCTCACAGAGGAGCTACTGTAGCTCAATTTGCTAAAACATTGGGTCCTGGAAGTTATTTTGACATGTACCACCTAACTAAAGATGGTTGCAGACCATGCTCACTCCTTTATTTGCATTTACATTTAATCATTCAGCAGGTGCCACACCGTTCTTGGTGTGAAAGGGCTTTTAATAAACTTCTGAACACGGCTGAATAGATGGATTATTCTATGTCTTTTTCTGGACCTTAACAGTGTAACTCACTTGGCAGTCAATGGGACATTCACAGGCCTCCTGGTTTTCATCCAAAATATCTTAAATTGTGTTCAAAAGACGAATTAAGCTCTTACAGGTTTGGAATGACATGGCGGTAAGTAATTAATGACAAAATGTTCATTTTGGGGTGGAGTATCCCTTTAATTATTATTATTAATTATAAGAGAATAGGGTTCACCACACCACATCTATAAGTATAACGACAGAGAGGAATGATATCCCTGGAATCACTTTCAGAAGAATTTTTTTTTTTCAGCTAATGAACAATAATAACAGTAACAGCAAATCAGAATCCATTGCTGCTTTAGAGCTTGAGCATTTAAAGCTGCAGATGACAAATCTTCAATGTGTGCTTGTATATAATAAACTGAATCTTACCATGCGTCGGTGTAGACACTAATAGTTATTGTTGTAGTTAATGTTCTTGGTGTGAATGGGCTTTGAATAAACCTTTGAACAGCTTGATAGGGTAATCAATATACAGCTCACTGTATATTGTGCTGTCATAGGAAAGCATTTTGATATGGGAAAAACAAAATTTAATCTGAAGGTTTTTTTTTTTGTTGAGGCAAATATTATTTGTTCCCCTGTCTGAATGTCTTTACAAAACTAAAATAAATTGTGGAGGGGAAAAAAAAATAGAAAAAGTAAAAAAAAAAAAATGGACAAATATCTTTAATAGCAGGGTGCACCTTGTAAAGTTTGCGATATTCAGAGTTGTAAACTACAGTGGCTTTTTGGAAGAAATTTTTGGACACTATTTTTTTTTTTAGTTTTGATAACTTTACAGTTATATTAAAATGTGAAGAATATTCAAAATATTGAAAGGTAGTATAAATGATTCCATGTACTACTCTAGTGGATCTCTCCAAGAACTTTTTCTTAAAGCTGCATGGTTTAAGTTATTGTTAATGTTCACTGCAAAAAATAAATCAAATAAAAATAATAATAATAATAATTATGCAGGATGAGTTAGGTGCCAAAGTGTAATAACTTTCAAAACCCCATACACCTAATGATGAGCTTGGCTTAACAAGCACAAAACATCTAAACTCGCATCTTTTAAGTTACACACTCCTAACCCTTACAGTCCAATGGAAGGCAAGAGATGGAAACAAAATGACAAACTGAAGATTCACATTTCATGGTCCGAATTAATCAGATTTTTAAAAGGGTCTTAAGGTAAACCATTATGAGACCAAAAAATTAGCTTGTAATTTATTGGTAGGAAAGGTCAAGGAAATAATCGTAAAAACTATGAAAACAAACTCCACCGACTTTGTACCTTATAAATAAATCACTTTTACTCTTGCATAAGTGAAGCTTTTTGAACAATGTTTAATAAGTTTTGTGCACACGCACATCCTTCAAATTACTCTCGACTCCAGGAAGGGTACAGAGCAAATTCTAAGACAATGTTTAAACATTGACAACATGTCTCTGCTTATCGGTGTAATCAGCGTAACGTCAAATTTCATATACTTGATTGTTCAGAGGAATAATTTCACACTTAAAGGTTCAATGCCAGTAACGTATTGGCTGCGCAGCACTAACTCCTGTCCAATCCACTCCAAAACAACAAAAAGGGGAGGGAAAAAGAGACACGTACATTCACAAACACACTCATACCACTCACACAAAGAGGTCCAGGGCTGCAGCAGGATTTAATGCTCCTATGGAAGGCCAGAGAAATTGCACACATGGCACAGCATCTAACACACACACCCTGCCCTGCCGTTAGAAAATCTTTGACTCTCTCTTTTACAAACGTCAATCAACAGTAATAAATAAATGTTATCTTTAGAAGGCTTGGTTGGGCAGGAAGAAAAAAAATAAAATGCCTCCTTGAATCCATTACTTCACAGGACCAAAGTTCCTGTCTTCTATCTGAATATTTTCAGACCACAGTGGCCTCACATGTAATGCTACATGAAACAAAGTTTCCAACAAATTGAAGAAAAGGGTGCGTTTTAGGGGGTGGAGAGAAGAAAGCAGCATCCTGTAGGTCAAGTTTCTCAAGAAAACCTCAACTCCTCAGGGTTAGGGTCTTTGGGAAGACTGATCTGAATCAGCATAATCCCACCAATATCAAAATCCATCCTGACATCTTCTCTTAGCAGTATTGGGATCAGTGTGTTTAAAGGGAGAGTGACAGGGTGTGACATGAAAAGCAGCTCGTCGGTGATGCACAGGGTGTCATGACAGCATAGTAAGAAGTCTTCAGTGCATCGGCCTCTAGACTCCCTCCTCTTCGTGCTGGCTGTCCTTATAGATATCTCTGACCAGCAGCACTCGAGTCAGGAGCCTAGCCAGAGCGCTCTTCTCTAGAGGCGTCGAGCTGAACCACAGTGGACTGTCCGAGGAAGCAGAGACCTCTGGCTTCATGTACAAAAAATCTGTCCTCTGTCTCACGGACTCCGGGCTGAGAAGAGAGGAAGAGAGATTATGTCAGATCCCATTGGGTCCATTTACAGGAATAGAGATTCAGTGATATTAGAAACCTGGCTGATAACAAAAAGACAATTATTTAAATCACAGACCAAAAAAAAAACACACACACGATATTTAGAGGCTGGCTAAGAGGTTTTAAACATTTGTCTCTTAAATGTTTAACTGGCAAAGCTTAAATGAGTTTAGTTTAAACTAAACACATTAACGTGTGCTGTTCAGATCTCATCTGTGCGCGCGTGCTATCACCACCTGGGTGATGACGGAATAAATGACTGCTCATATTCCAGAATACGGGATTCGCGTTGAACAAAAGTGAATGATTTGTCCAGGGTTGCGATTTTTTTCCCTCATCGCTGTTATAATGTCTGGTAAGCCAGAATGCGCATCCATCAACAGAAACACACATTAGCTGAAGCCTGTTTGTTTTAGGCCTACGTGTTATTTATAGCAAACCATATTAGAGATGCTTTGTCAGATTTAAATTGAACCGTGGTCCCAGCGCGGTTTTTTTTTTCAGCGAACCATGCCACTCCTAATATTTACGGATATATAGATAAATAACCTCTCTCTCTATTTACACTTAATGCTAATAGCCGCTGAGTTAAAAAAGAAGCCATCTAAATGAATGCTGATAAGGATTACCGGTATTCACTTTTTTTGTATTTCTGTTTCTGTTTGTTGCTTTGACAGATTCTCCAACCTTTGCCGACACTTTCTTTACTTCTTGTCACTCTAAACCCTGATGTTAAAACACTGAGAGGTTATCTGATACTGTGGACATTTGGAATTAAAAATCGGCTTTATTAAAGCTGACTAAAAAATGACTAATATTAATGAGACATTCAGAGACAGACTGCTACTGAATCATCAGACTGGATCTCTGACCATCATAAACACCACAGATACACATTGGACTTGTTCAGATCATCAACAAAGAACAGACCGGATAAAGGAGATGCAATGTGACTGATTCTGGTGGGTAATATAACATTTTTTTTATAATAACTAGGATATATATTATTTTTAACAAACAGGCATTTTCCATGCATTTTTAAATATACAATACTTCTGAGACGTTTTGGGTCAGTAAGATTTTTTTTTTTATGATTTGAAAAGTATCTTAAGCATTTAAAAAAATGAAGTGAGAACAGTAAAATTATGTAATATTACAGGCACAGCTCCTTCTAGTCAGTTTTATGTGTCCTCATACTACAAGTGTCAACACCATGTTTCAGGATGTGAACAGCAAATGTTCTAATCATTGGACACTGCTTAGTTCAGAACAATGTGCATTAGCGAATCATGGTCTTGGGCAGTGATGGAAATTAGCACCCGATTTTGTGTTGTGGCGGGTAAGCTTCACCTACCGGACACCGTGGCAGGTAAATAAAAATAGCTTGCCAGTGGAAATAGCCAGTGGACAAAAAAAGTTAATTTCCATCCCTGGTGTGTGTACAACACGCAATAAAGTGTAATATCATCCGAAGCAGCTCCGTGGAGAAAGGCGGTGTAAACCGGGCTCGAAACGGCTGCGTTGTCCAGCTGAAGTTAGTGCCGCTGGCTGAATGATATATTTGTTGGTTATTTACAGTACGTTTTATAGCACGTGCTCGTGATATACAAGATTGCGTGAAGAGTTGAATTTGTTATCGCGCACAAGTTTCCGCATACTGTCATGTCTCGGTCAAACCCCGGTAAGTTCATTCTCCTCCAGCATTCTGCAACATTTTAGATTATATGGATAGTTTGTGTTTATCTTATTGTTTTTAACGGCATAATAAGCAAACTAACAAACAGTATTATCAGTCGCGTGTCTAATAACTGCTGTCCGGGGTAGTGATGTGTCGTTCTTGAACGATTCGTTCATTCTGAACGAATCTTTAATGTGACTCGGGAAGAACGAGTCGTCTCTTCAGTCGCGCATGCGCATTATTCTATAGGTTCTGTTCTAGTAGTAGTGATTCACCATACATGTCTATGGATTCACCTGTCAGTCAATGGAGTCTTGAGCCGGAAAGAGAATTGATTAGTTCATAGTTCGGGTCTATCGGGTTTTTGACTCGTTCCTTAATCACGTGACAGCCCCATACGCTAACCCAATGCAGTCTGAGCCGGAAAGAGAATTGATTAGTTCATAGTTCGGGTCTATCGGGTTTTTGACTCGTTCCTTAATCACGTGACAGCCCCATACGCTAACCCAATGCAGTCTGAGCCGGAAAGAGAATTGATTAGTTCATAGTTCGGGTCTTTCGGGTTTTTGACTCGTTCCTTAATCACGTGACAGCCACATACGCTAAAACCAATGCAATATGAGCCGGAAAGAGAATTGATTAGTTCATAGTTCGGGTCTATCGGGTTTTTGACTCGTTCCTTAATCACGTGACAGCCACATACGCTAAAACCAATGCAATATGAGCCGGAAAGAGAATTGATTAGTTCATCTCATGAGTCTTCGGGTCGGGTCGAGTCATTCCTTAATCACGTGACAGCCCCATACGCTAAAACCATAGACAGTAAAAGAATGCAGTATTGAGTCGGAGAGAGAATTGATTAGTTAATCTTTCGGTTCTTCGGGTTGTTCGTTCTTTTGTCCCGTGATGTGACAACATTGGCTAGAGTAATTATTAAATCAGATTGTCTGTATAAACCATACTTTTGTAACATATGACACTTTATAAACATTAAAAAACACTGTGTACATACTTTTGAATTGTTGTTTATTGTTTATTTTTGTGCCATTAAAGCTTTGTAACAAAGAGGACAACTATTCCAAAATAAATCAAAATAATAAAAAAGTATAATAAAGATAAAACTAAAAGATAATAAAGCCACAGGGTCTAATAACCTTAACAAATGAACTTTAAAAGTACAATATAAAAAAAGAAAAAAAGAAAAACTAAATATTGCACAACAAGCTTTGCTTTTTTTAATATAATAATTTAAAATGAATACATTTTAAAATAAATAACACTTTTGTGCCAAAATAAAAACTTTATATCAAAGAGTATAACCATTCCCCAAATAATTTTAAACCATTTAAATAAAAATAAATGAAAATGAAGAGATACTAAAGCTACAGAGCCTTATAACAATAACAAATTACCTTTAAAATCACAACAACAACAAAAATATTGCACAACAAGCTAGTCTTTTTCTAAATAAATAAAAATAAATAAGCTTTAAAATAAATTACACACTGTGGCTATATTTTTAGGACTTGCTTTAAGGCATGTTTGCATTAAAAAAAACAAGCTCCCTGACCTTGGATGGGCTGAGTCTGTTTCTTCTATCTGAGATAATCTGCCCAGTTTTAGAAAAAATTCTTTCAGATGGCACAGATGTGGCCACAATGCAAAGTCTTGTCTTTGTGACTTTCAGAAAGGCTTTTGTATACTGGTGAACATCTCCTCCACCAGGCCAGAGGGTCTGATGTGCGGGGTAAGAGTGGCTCTGCAAGGTAGGCCTGCACCTTTATAGCATCTGAGGTCTTAGAATAGGTAGCAGAAGGCCTCAAGCTTGCTACCCTCTCGTCAAAGTCTTCCCAAAACATGGCCCCTGCACTGGCAGTAGCACCAGGATCTGAAGTATCCTCCTCACTCTGAGCTGGGTTAAAACTGTTAAAGCTGAAGTTATCATAACCTTAATGTTTTAAACTAACATTAATAATTCAAATTCAAAATTTTATTTGCTTTTAATGTATATGTCATTATGTCCTTTTTTGAGCAATCTTCTTATACATATATTACACCAATATGTCAAGTCTGCCTAGGAAAAGCAATTATTATACTAACAAACTCAAAATTGGAGTAAAAATGAACAAACTAGTATAAATACTTTTTATTGTACGCTTGAATTATTATATAGCCTAGTGTTTATTTACCGATAGACAGTCAAAAAGACAAATTAATCAATATTTTATTTATAACAGGGTTTTATTTATTTATAAAATAATAACAAACCACAGATCCTCAACAAACAGTAACAAAAACACAGTGACAGAAATGTCAGAAATAGCGTATGGGTCTGTCACGTGATTAAGGAACGAGTCAAACTCGACCCGAGACCCGAAAGACTCATGAGATGAACTAATCAATTCTCTTTCCGGCTCAAGACTGCGTTAGTTTTGCGTATGTGGCTGTCACGTGATTAAGGAACGAGTCAAACTCGACCCGAGACCCGAAAGACTCATGAGATGAACTAATCAATTCTCTTTCCGGCTCAAGACTGCGTTAGTTTTGCGTATGTGGCTGTCACGTGATTAAGGAATGACTTAAACCCGAGGACTCTTGTCAGATAAGAGGTGAGGTGAGCTAAATCACAGACTGAAGACCCAGGTAAAGAAGGAATTTTTTTTTCTGTATCTTATAGCATTTTAGTTTTGTATTGTTTTTAGTGGGATCAACGTTTGTGTAAGTACTAGATGTGTTGGGGAAGTAACATAACATTTTCATTACATTTTGCTAAAATGAACGAAATGAACGAAATGACTCGAAAAAAGATTCGTTCATTTTGCTGAACGAGACTCAAAAGTCCGAGTCGGTAAAATGATCTGAACTTCCCATCACTAGTCCGGGGATGCATTTTATTTCCAGTCCTCAAGTACTTTTTCAGAAGTTAGCTCTGTGGCTAGTAAGTTGTTACGCGGTTCATTTTTGTTTGTAGAAACAATATTGTATCACTACACATGTTTGACAGCTCTGGCGTAACGAGACGCGTAAAAACGCTGTATTAAAAACACCGTGCGTTTGTTTGTCGACGGTGTAAGTTTGCGAGCCGAGATTTCTTTCATTGATACAGTGTTGAACGGGACTTTTCCCCACGTGTTCCCTCAACCACAAAAAACAAGCAAAAAAAAAAAACACTTATACTGGTGAATCCTTCCTTTGGAATTAAATACAACATTATTAATGCGTACGAAAATGGTTTAGAATATCGCAATAAATGTTTATGTGCATTAAAAAAAGTTCAGTGCAGTGTTTCATCCAGTTTGGCTACCGAGCTGAGAGAATGAGCTACTTCAGCAATAGTCGACTGTTTCAAAACCTAGTAAGCTGCCTAGATAGACAGCATTTTTGAGCATCACTGAAAGAGAAAATGTCAGTATTTCATTGAGACTTGAGATTAAATAAACTGCTTAAGTATTGTAGATCTTATAGTATTAATTTTCATATGCAGTTACACTTTGTCGGTTAAAAACAAGAAAGTGGCTGGTAAAAACATTGAGTGGCTGGTAGATTTTGAAATCCACCGGCCAAAAAAGTTCATTTCCATCCCTGGTCTTGGGTTGCGCTTTCCAACCAAAATAGTGCTGGTGCTTGGCCAGGGGCTCTGCAAACATCTTTTACATCAAGTTCTTCAAATGCATTTCTTCAAATGCAAGTTCTTCACAATACATTACATATAGTACTCACCACTTCGAAAGGTAAAGCTCATACAGTCTGCACTCATGTTTCTTAACAGGACAGTGAACAGATCCTCCTGAATCACTGTCCGTCTTAAAGTTTGAGTCACAGTCGTCTTTCCGCCTCCTCTTACTTCCTGATTGCTCTATGGAAAAAGAGACAAGGTTCATCAGAGTACAGAACATACAAAACAGCTCAAACAGAAATGTATTATTATACACAAAAGCATGACAATAAAAATAGGTTGCAGAATAAAAGCAATACTAATGAATAATGTCTGAATGATGCTATGTATGTTTCAGATGAACACACCGTGCTGCTCCTGTGAGATGGAGGGGATGCGTATACAGACGGTGGTCTCGTGGCTGTGCGGTTTGGAACTGCTTGGGCCATAGACATTTCCAAACGAGAGGCGTAAGTGCTGTTCAGTGGTGCGAAGACCAAAATATTTGGTGTTGAGATAAAGGAGAGATCTCAGCAGGACAGAGGGCGTCTGCTCCCCAATCTGCCCACTGCTCCAGAGATGCTGCTCTTCAACACGACCCCACCGAGAACCTCAACAGAAAACCCCTCACATTTACAAAATGGTATTTAGAATCAGAAACAAAGTTGGACAACATTCAAAATCATGCTAAAGAAAGATAATATATGTGAAATGTCCTCATAGTTGGATTGAGTCAACAGCACTTCAGAATGTGAACAGCAAATTATAATCACTGGACATTTCAAAACGTCAGTCACATTACTTGAATCTCTTCACACTTTTAAACATATTAGTGCTTCTACCATCAGGAAGGACACTGGGTTGCCAGTCTTTGAGGAGCTTGTTCAGTTCTTCCCCAAACATGTGGTACTGTGGGTCACCAAAGAGGTCATCCGTCCTTCCTTTATCTTGTAAATGCTACAAAACAAAATATTAGAACACAAACAATACAACACTGTGATTGTAAGACAAATGCTTTTAATAACAGGTGACTGGTCAGTCTCCAATAAGCAGTCTGATGTATCCTCATAGCAAAAGCATCAACAGCATGTTTCAGGATGTGAACAGCAAATGATATAATCACTGGATACTGCTTAGACCAGGACAGCTCAAGCGAAGACCTAGTTTGCATTAGAGTATAGTTTTAAATACAGCTTAAGTACTTAATCATGGACTCTCTAGTTCTCCTTTTCAATTGGTGGGAACTTTAGTGTTGAACTGGAGTAAGATTTTTGGATGCCCAATATATTGGTAGAATATTAGCAGAGGTGCACATAAGCTTTTCTTGTCTGGTTCTTAGGAGAGCACCTGGAAATCTTGTTTGGTGCTCACACTTATTTTTACATTTACATTCTTTATCATCTAATACTTCTAAAATTGTGTCTTTAAAATCACTTATTTAATACTTTTAATAAATGACATTTTAGCAATCCTTAAAATTAATATAAAATGTTCATACTGTACACTGTAATGTTGTAATTCTTAAATTTAGTGTAGTTTTAGTAGTACAGTTTAGAATTTAAAATGATAGATTGTAGATTTTAGTGTTTTATTTTTAAATGTATATTTTAACAAAAATTGTATAGCCCTACTCTGGAGAAAAGACTTTTTATGGATTTATATTAGATTTTTATAAGCAAAGCATTCATTTATTTTAAATGCAGAGGTTTACTAAAAAGTGCAACATTTCAATGTCCACTCCATATATTTATCAAGAGGCTCTGCTCTCGAAGGATCCTCATTTACAGTTTTAATGGACAACAATCATGTGAATAAAGGCTGTAGACAGTCTCACCTTCTGGATGCCGAGACAGAGGTAAAGGAGACTGTCTGGAGTATAGCGCTCCCCACTGGGCCGATGCACTTCTTTGACAAAGTGAGATAAAGACTGATTCAGCTCGGCTGGACTCAGGGACAGGAGACTAACTGTTTAACAGACACACACATACACAAAAAAACCCCCACCTTAAACACCACCACCAGTACAGCATACAGAAACATTTAAGATTATCTTGAGGATTTTTTTAAATGCTTGTTTACACAAACATGATAAAGGACCCCCTTATAGGACAAACAAGATAATGCATCTCAAGGGGTGTATCCCAAAGAATAAAGTTTGTTGCAATATAAAGCCTGTTTTTACAAGTCTGATGTTCAATTCAGAAGGACGGAAAAAAGTGCCCTCATAACTCAAAAGAGATCAACAAAACTGTTTCAGAATGTGAACAGCAGTGAAGTTATAATCATTGAGCACATTCAAACCAAACAAAAGTCTCTCAACAAACCATCCAAGCTTGAAAATAGCTCTGGGTCCATCTGGCATTACAATTTACAAATCAAACTGAATTAACTCATTTAAGTTAGTAAGAAGATCATTGATACCTTGTTTCCTCTCCTTTCCTTTGGACTGGCTGGACGGTGAGGCTTCAGATGTGGCCCATCTCCGCCATGCATTTAAGCCGTATCTGGTGTTCAAGGAGAAAGAGCTGTCTGCAGCTGAGGTTGGTGACGAGGATAATGAGGATGAAGACTCTTCCTCTACTGCCCGTCTCTTCTGGCCCTGCAGCAACAGTAAAACAGAAACATCAGCATACACACAAGTCAATGTTAACAATCACCCTCTGTGACGCCACAAGCCTCATATAGAACCTCAACAATCATGACACATCAGCATGTGAACAGCAAATGGTTTTCTAATCACAGGACAGCATTGGATGCAGTGATATAGGGGTAGATGTGTTCATTACCCTCCTCCTGGTTCTGGGCCGAGGCGTCTTCTCTTTCTCCTCAGACAGGACTGGAGGCAATGAGAAAAGTGTGTCTGTATCAAAACTCTCTACCAGGATGGGCTCTGATGCTGAAACACACCACAGCAACACTTCTTTACTATGTATGGTTATGATGTTTGGAAACAGTAATTATATATTTAGAGAGTTTAACAGAGAAATATACTTTTACTATTTAATGTAGGCATTGTCAAGATTGCAAAAGGCAAAATATTATAAAAAAGTCATTAATCTTTTGCAATAAAATGAGAGTTCTTTTAGCGTCAATGTACCAAGAGGCAGCTCCTTCTCCAGATCCAAATCTGGTTCATACTTGTCTTCTTCCTCCTCTTCTGAGCTGCCACTGCCATTTTCATGTTTTACACTCTCCATCTTCACTTCTCTACTGTTCTTTTCACATTTGATGTCTAGAAAAAGAGAGGAGGTTTTGGGATTTACAAATGTTGTATCATTTCAAAATGTTGCAGTGTGAATGGAGGGGAACGACAGGCTTCTGAGAGTAGAAGGGTAAAATTGACACTACATAGTGTCACAAAGCTGGTAAATGACAACCAACAGTAGCTAATTGCTGAGATGAAGGCAGTGATGTTACAAACACAAGTAGAGTCCATCTTCAGTCTGTCAAAGGTAGACAGCTCCTAACATGTTCTTACTTGAGCATTTGGGTTTCTCATCTTGTCCAATCACTTCAGGCATCGCTATTAGATCAGCTTCCAGAGGGTCAGAGGGGACTTTGGCTTTTAGCTCACTGATGGTCTTCAAAATCTGCTCAGCGTTCTGCAGCGTGGTTGGTAGAAACACTGGCACAGGCACCTGAAAATACCAAAACACTGAGGCAATGAAGGTCATTTCTGTGAGGTAAGGCATGTAGCCATTATGTATTTTCAGAACATTTTCATGTTTGAGTAACATAAAATAAATATATACGGTAATTAGAATAATAAAACATCAATTAAATTAATATGAATGTATAAAAAGAGACAAAATGCAATACAAGTTATAATTAAACTTTATTAGTTTAAATTTAATTATAAATAAAATAAAGAAAAACATGAATTAATAAAATAATATTATATGCACAGTATGAATCATTTTCATGAATCGACTTGACTATGAATTGTACTTTTTTCAACTGAAACTACATGTACATGAATCTAAAAATATTGCCATTACAAACAATGTGACACTTACCGGTACAGGTATTGCAATAGGAGTGGGCGTGGCCTGAGCATAGAGGTTCATGGGAACTGGGACGTAAACGGGAACAGGGACTGGAACAGGTACGTACTCCTTTCCTGAGCCCTCCACACCTGCCTCATCTGAGGAAGATTAGAAAGAGAGAACCACATAAACCTCCATCTTTTCCAGAAAAAGTTTGTCCAGTTTTACTTTCACAGAGAAGAAGGTGCTCACCTGTCTGCAGTAGTTTGCTCTGCATGTGGGGTTTGCAGTAGGTGGCCTTGGTAATAGTGAGGGGCTTACAGAGCACAGCTTTATTTTTCACATCCTTCAGGATCCCTCCCCCAGCATAGGATACAGGCCCCTGAGTAAACAACTGCAACAGTCACAATAAGAACGGACTAGAGTCAATCTAAACGACTACGCAACATGCCAATTTGTAGCTTCTCGTGTTTAACAATGATTCAGTCAAAACTGACAGCACCCTCACCATTTTAGATGCTTGGGTTGCTCCTCCAATCCCTGTAAATGGACCAAAGGATTTCATTGTAAACATGACAGCATGATTCAGACACGCGTATCTGCTGCGGGTTTTAAACTGTACCTAAAGCTGTGTTTTCTGGGCCTTTCTGCGTGGCCATGTTGGGCTCGTTCTGTTGGCAGTAGAAGCGCAAAAGACACTGCTGGTCACAGAAATGCTTCATCTCTGCACGCCACTGCACAGACTCTGTCAGGTTCCCCTGTACCTTACAGCAGTCACAGCGCGCCGCCTAGTGGACATGGAAATGCAGGGATTACAAAGTACTGCAGCACAGATGATTAGATCCAATAATATAACAAGAAATAGTAAAAAACAACAACAACAACAACACAGGATCTCTGCTAAAGACCATAATGTATTCAAAAGAACATGAATGTACCTTGTAGTACCAGTCGTGAAACTTTTTAGCACACATCTCACTGCAGAAGTCCCTGCTGACTCCGTCTATTTGTTTGGTGAGAGATTTCTTACACATCTGGGTGCAGTGGTTGCAAGTGACACACTTCAGGCCCAGACGCCTGGTGAAATCCTGCTTGAACAGTAACTTACAACCTGCAGAGCGAGAAAAACACTGCCTGAAATATCACTCCTGTCATGATGGATGAATGTAGCAAAGTTTAATATACCAAATTCACTAGAATATTGTCCCTCATACATAAAAGATAAAATCACAACATGTCATGATGTGAACAGCAGTAGATTTAATCACAGGACAATGTACTGTTAAACTCTGACAGAAATTCAGAACAGAATAATGACCTTCACTACAAAAGGGTTTTTTCACACCCGAAAACTTCACGGTCTCATGCAGAGTCTTCTCTTCCTGGCAGTATTCGCAGAGCGTCACTATGCAGTGGAGCTTCTTGTAGTCCTCACAACAGGTCTTTCTGCAGAACTGATACACCTTATCCTGCAGGGATCAGATATAAATCACACTTCAATCTTAGGCTACTCAAATCCTTAAAAGAACAGTTTGTCCAAAAATTAATTACACCATAATATCAATCAACATCAACAACATTTGCATGGACTACTTTAATAGTGCTTAGATAGGACATTTGAAGTCCTCCTTTAAAGGTTTACATCTAAAAAACTAAATGGGCTAGTTGAAATGTATGTGTGAGATCTCACCTCCCACTCCAGAATCTCTGGCTTCAGGTTGAAGGAACCACGACAGTAGTTACATTTCAGCTGGATGTTCTCAGAAGCTGAAGCAGGAAATTGCCCATTGGCTGATGTTTGGATTGTGGCATTCTGCAGGGGACATTTGGATAATAAAGCCACCAGCAGAACATTACCATTTTGTACTTAGACATTCCTAAGATTTAATAATGCATTTACTAGCTTGTGTTCTTCTACGCAAGGTTTTACAGAAATAAAGGCAACTGAAGTACCTGGAACTTGGTGACACACTGTGAGCTGCAGAAGCTCAAAACCTTCCCTTCAGGTAGAGTTGCCTGGTACTGAGGTAATGCATTTCTCTTACAGAAGTGGCATGAGGGCTCAGAATCTACAAATACAAACAAGATCAAACATGAGCTGACATTTATAACAGATACTCCGTTCTCCTGACCTCAAATCTCTGACTCAGAGTTTGAAATAGGTACAAATCTTAAAGCAGGAATCAAATTGCCTGCGAAATGATCTAAGATCGACATTATGTACATTATATGTATTGCACAACAAATAAGGACAACATTTTGCATATTCAACATGTTATGAAACCACATCAAATGCAGGCATTAGGAGAACACAAAAGTAGGCAGTATGGCACCCATGAAGTGAGAGTGACAGCATTAGCTCTGGGTTGTGATTATCTACTCACTCTGTGCAGCAGCTGCAAATTTGCTCTTTGTCATACAGGCTGTGGTGCAGTAAGACTCCATGGCTCCATTTGACCCAATACACTGAGTGGCATCAAATGATCTGCACATCACCTTACAGCCACTACACTGCACTATCTTCCCATGAGTCTGTGGTAAAAAAAAAAAAAAAAAAAAAATTTTAAATTATAATAATTTAGAGTAATCACTAAAAACATCATCAAAACTAGATCTGTACGATTGATCAAAATAAAATCGAAATGGTAAAATGGCTTAGTGAAATAATCAAATCACCAGCCTGGGATTTAATTAAATAGATGCTGCGTTTTCCAGAGTGAATCGCTCCACTGTGTTCATTTACATGTGTGCAGCTCATGAGCCAGTGTCCCAGAGCGGCTCCACACAAACGCATCTCTGCTCTGAGTTTAGCTCACTTACAACGTGCATTTGAGTACAAAGTGAAGAAATTTGGATTGCTATAAATATTAATAATACAGTATTGAGTAAAAACAAAAAGAAAAAAGAAAATTATATATATTGGTTATTGCAGCAATTGGAATTTTACCACTAAAGCATGCTAACAGACATCACTGTGGGATGTGAACTAAACACAAACACTGACCTGTTTATAGTCCCTGATGCAATTTTGACAGCAAAAGCGTTTCTGCTGACCATCGATGAGTAAAAAGTGGTTTGCTGTTGCACGACTAGGCAGGTAGTTCCCACACTGTTCGCAGCAGTTCATGATGAGCCCGTTAGCCATACGGTAACGATTAAAGCACGCGTCACTGCAGATCTTGTGGGTCACATTCTTAAAGCTCACCTCATGTCGAATCTGGAGAAGATACAAAAAGATACATTAAAAAAAATTATCTTAGAAGATAAAAAAAAATGCATTGTATTCAATGCGCATACGTAATAAGTAATAGATTTGCATAACATTATAAAATCAACACATTGACTACTAGATTGGTGTAATGTTCACTGCTGTTCCCAAGGTGATCAGCATGGATACACCACAAATACAGTCAATGATGGCAGTATCCGTGGCTACAAGGCTGGAGGCTTGATAGTGCTAAAAAATGATATTCAACAATGGACAACAATGAAAAGTGGGTGAAAATGACAGTACTTGGGTTTTTCATCCAGGCACAATGAACTCGTATTACAGATGCACTGAATGTGCACTGATTCTGAGCTTCCTTCCTTAATGGAAGCATATCCAAATGCAAGAGTCCAGTGCTCTACTGTGAGCAAGAATTGTTTAGGCGAACAAGCTCTAATGCAATCTAAACAACAAATTTATCTACATAATACCATCAGGATAAAGCAGATTGCATCATTTGCAGAATACACAACCTAGCTGACTTTATAATAATAATCCAGCACTATCATGTCACAGTCATTTAATATTCACATAAAAAATATTAGACGAACACCATGTAACTAGTGGTCGCCACATATCGGCAAGGCCAATAAATCGGTCAATATTTGGCTTTTTTTCAAATATCGGCATGAGCCGATAAGTTTTTCCGCTTGGCCGATGTGGTATTTTGACGGCTCAACAGACTTATTTGGACGGCACTGAGAAAGGCAGCACCTGAGCTCACACAGTGCTCACACCCTCTCTCGTTTACTGTAGTAGTTAACAGTTCTGTCTAATATGGATAGAAGTCCAATCAGATAGAACGGTTAAACAAAGGAATTAATGTATACAAAAAGTATTATAACGATTACTTTTATATTATTAGTAATAGAAAGGCAAACTTGTTTGTCGTCAGCATTAAGCAAATAAGCATTTATATCATTTAAACAAATCTTTGAATGGCTAATGAACATTTAATTTTACAAACCTAGCAAACTTAATGGAATCCAGCTGTGTGATCTTGTGAAGTGCGCATTTTTATCCAGCATGATCATGTGCGTTACATTCGGTCCATGTGAATTGAATGTTTTAAACTTAACTCGTGATTTAAAATTATGCTACGCTTTATGCATCTGCCCACTGTAATATTCATGTCATTTTCACTGTGTGCTGTATGTAAAATGAGAGTTACCCTGGCTTTATTTGAAAATGATTCCCAATGAACACAAACTTCCCAAAATACTGATGCCCTGTTGGTTACAATGTTTACTTTCTTTTTAATTATACTTTTATTAAATATTTATGTATTTGTGAAAAATACTTTGTCATCTAAAGTATGTTTATTTTACACATTTATTTTTTAATCTATTGTCAAATGATTAAACATTTCTTAAATATTAATAAAATAATAAAAATAATGATATCGGCCATCACACCCTCCTGCTTTCCAAGATATCGGCATCGGCGGTTGAAAAAAAAAAACAATATCAGTCGACCACTACGTTTAACAAGATTTATTATTAATGATAAAAGCTTTCTTAGTAGGAATTGTAAATAACAGTGTACAGGCATATTACCATTACTATTATATATAAAAAAAAAATAAAGGGGTGCACAAACACTTGGTTGTTCTTTGGAGCTGTGGGCATTTCAGATGATTGTAAGAGCGGGCTTTAAGTAATTATAATTATCTGTCATTTTCAAACGGAGGTCCAGTCATGACATTTACATTAAACATTACAGGGTCAAAACAAAATTTTTTATAAAATAAAAAACATGCAGATGGATCATTTACAATAATCTGTAACATTTAGGAAACAGACAAATGTTCCTTCACTGCCAACTTCATAACTTCATTTAGACACTAAATAAATACATTCAAACGGTTTTGAAATATGACTCATACACTACTCTTTAAAAGCTTGGGGTCAGTATATCTTTGTTTCTCAAAGAAGCATCTTGATCTTGACCAAGGCTGCATTTATTTGATCAAAAATATTTTGTATATTTAGCATAGAAATTGTGATAGCACTTTATTTTACAGTTTTATGTAGTTATATTATATACAGTATAATCCAGTGCTTTCTTGGGTAGGTACATTGTACGTTCATGCAAGTACACATACTGTAAAAGAGCAACCCAAATTTTTAAGGTTTCTATATATTTAAAATGTTTATTCCAGTGAATTTTCAGAATCATTACGCCAGTCTTTAGGTGACAAGATCTTTCAGAAATTACTCTAATATGCAGATTTGGAGCTCAAAAAAACATTTATCATTATCATCAATGTTAAAAACAGTTGCTGGATTTTAAGAAAGTTAAACAAAAATGTTTTAAATATTAAACATTTAACTTTCTTACTATCAATTTACTGTAATTTCTTAAAAAATATATTACTGTCCCCAACATTTGAAAGTAGAATGAATATAGACTGTACATATACAAATTATACACACACACGCACACATATATACACACATATACATACATACATATATATATGAGAGAGAGAGAGAGCGAGAGAGAGAAAGAGAGAGATGTTCTTCTCAGTGCAATTAAAAGGTTCTTATGACCTTTGTTATGAATCAAGCATTCTGTACCTGTGTCTAAATGTTTGTCTGTGCATATTAAACAAAAATGCAAGCACAGAGTCCTAGGGCCTGTACCATGATGGTGGCTCAACAAACTCAGGGTTACAGGATTAGTTTTGAGTTGACAAAACCAAACCAGTCCAACATGGCTTTGTTGGTACATAAACTTTCTCTGTTAATGAAAGTGTGACATCAGTAATGAACAGCCAATATACATGCCTTGAAATTGTGATTCACTTCTTGTGAGAGATTCACTACCAAAAATTAAAAGATTGAACAAGATGAAGAATTTAAAACACATTTACATGATCTTTCCACGAAAGAGGGAAACTTAAAGAAAACATCTTGCCATATAAGTGCAAGTAAAAGTGGTAAAGTTAGTTTATAGAGTAGTGCTGCAACGTCATCGATTACGTCGGCTACAAAAATACGTCAACGTGCGTGAAATGCGTCGACGCGTCACACGGTTTATATCTCGCGTAATGGCATACTGGGAATGGAGAAAGTTGCATTCTATCACAAAAACAGAGACCACTGTTATCAAAAGTATGGGAATACTTCAAACAGAGGCCAAATAAAATGGTCCTTTGTTCCCTTTGAAAAACCGATATGGTGTACCACGGCAGCACAACTGCGATGCACGAGCACCTCAGAGGAAAACATCCTGGCGCTCTCCGGTGTTACTGTTTAACTGGTTACCGTGTGATCTGGTGACCAAGTTCCTGGTGACCAAGTTCCTGGTTCAGGTCTTTGTTGCAGTGATGGAACGACCGCAGCAGATTCGGCGATTCTAAAAGCACAAACTGATGTGATATTATTAAGTGTCTAATAAACGCAGACTTGCTCATTGCATGATTCTGATATTCTTGTAAAGATTACAAGTTATTGGTATGATCACCCTTAGCGGATGAAGTAAGGATAAAATAAAAAAAAAAGTAAGTGTGTTAGCACTGGTTTCAAACACGCGTTAGGGGCGTTCACATATCACGCCTAAAAACGCGTGGAAAACGCTAGTCGCGCCGCTTTCTCCTTTCCAAAGCGCTCGGGCAGTTGCGCCCCTGGGATGTCTGCAGTTGCTAAGCAACCATGACGTGCTCTCTCCCTGAAGAAGCGGAAATTTCAGCAAAGGATAAATGGATTTGCAGCACTAAAAATCGCTTGCAGTAGCTCTGCTACTAAATTTATTTCAAAATGGCTATCCATATACAGCTATGATCAGCAGTTCATTCATCTTAGCTGAGCTTTCAACGTTGTTACGGCAAAGGATGAAGCTGATTGTTCAGTTCGTCACATGACATGAAAGTTGAGATGTTAACTTGATGCGGTGCGGATGCGCCTGTTTTCGCATTCGCTACCATTATGAGCGCGCAAACTGCTCGTCTACATTGGAAATAACGAACTTGAGCGTGCAAAAGACACGATATGTGAACGGCCCCTTAAAAGACAGTGCACCGTGAGACAACAGTCACAAACCACCGAGCTACCCCGAATCAGCTCCAGATCTCTAGAAACCATGCTAAACCATAGCAGAACCCTGACTACATTTTATGGTTTGTGATGCTAAAGAACATTTCATGACGTCTCAGACAACTGTAAATTTGTGGCTACTGTGGTTTAATTATAAGCGCTATCGTAAACTCATATTTACCATAGTAAAATAATTTTCTTTGCCTCTTTATTTTTGTATACTGTAAAAAATGAATAAAGGTTATTTAATAAAGGTTAAAGTATAGAAATATTATATTAGAAGTTGTACTTATATTTTTTTGTAAAGTTATTCAAAGGATTCCTTAGCTAATCAAAAAAAGAACATTAGAATTATTTATTGTAATAAAAATAATCGTTAGATTAGTCGACAGAAAAAATATTCGTTAGTTGCAGCTCTATTATAGAGTTGATAATATTTATAGGTATAAAACACTTAAAAATCTAAACTCATATGTAGTCATGTTTAAAGCTATTGATTTTAAAACTTATTTACATAGGTTTCATTTCAAGCTGATTGGTCAAATTTCAGTTTGAGATCTCTAAACCAGAACATAACCTGCCATGGAGCAGGTTAGCTGTGGAGCGTAAGTTACTATGGGGATGAACACCACTAAAAGCCAAGCCACTTCCATGGTACCTAAAACCCAGGATTGGTGCAAACTAAACTGAAACATACCTGGCTAGCCAGCTTCATGGTACAGGCCCCTGGATTCCTGATTTGGCAATCTGCTTAACATCCTATAAGCTAAACCAGGCTAAACAATATTTCTCATAGAAGATATCTGTAAGTCAAACAAATGTTTGACAAAATCAAGGGAAATACTTTGCAGACATAAGCCGTGTTTTCACCGTAGGAACTTTACCCAGGAACTAGGGACTTTGGGCTGGTACTCGTTGTGTTTCCACCGCAGGAACCAGGATCGAAATAAAGTTCCAGATAAATAAATTGCCCCTCAGAAAGTCCCTGTTTGTGAGGTAGTACAATTTCAAAGGTCCAGAACTTTCGGGGGCGGGACTTGGGCGTTAAACATGCTGATTGGTTGAGTTCACGCAGCATTGCGATTTCAATCACCATTTATTTGGATCATTTTCAAAATATTATTGGTATTGTGTCATAAAATGTAGTTTTAAAAATATTTCAGGTGTAAATGTAGTTGTTTAAAAATCTGTGGTTTATTTATAAAGAGAGCGCCTATTTAAAAATGTGTTTCACCGATTTCGGAGACGAGAGCTCCACGCGATCAGCGGGAGCTCAGTCCTCATGTAATACTGTCACATGGAATTGATGTTGATGGTGTTGAAATTATTCAGCCAAGTGATGATATCTCAGATCATTATTTAGTTCTTTGCAAAATTCATATAGCCAAAATTGTAAATTCTACTTCTTGTTACAAGTATGGAAGAACCATCACTTCTAACACAAAAGACTGCTTTTTAAGTTATCTTCCTGATGTAACCAAATTCCTTAGCATATCCAAAACCTCAGAACAACTTGATGATGTAACAGAAACTATGGACTCTCTCTTTTCTAGCACTTTAAATAAAGTTGCTCCTTTACGCTTAAGGAAGGTTAAGGAAAACAGTTTGACACCATGGTATAATGAGCATACTCGCACCCTAAAGAGAGCAGCCCGAAAAATGGAGCGCAGCTGGAGGAAAACAAAACTAGAGGTATTTCGTATTGCTTGGCGGGAAAGTAACATATCCTACAGAAAAGCATTAAAAACTGCTAGATACGATTACTTTTCTTCTCTTTTAGAAAAAAACAAACATAACCCCAGATATTTATTCAATACAGTGGCTAAATTAACGAAAAATAAAGCCTCAACAAGTGTTGACATTTCCCAACACCACAGCAGTAATGACTTTATGAACTATTAGAGATAAAATTGCAACCATTCAGCCGTCAGCTACAGTATCACATCAGACAGTGCACTATAGACCCCCTGAGGAACAGTTCCACTCATTCTCTACTATAGGAGAGGAAGAATTGTATAAACTTGTTAAATCATCTAAACCAACAACATGTATGTTAGACCCTATATCATCTAAGCTCCTGAAAGAGGTGCTTCCAGAAGTCATAGATCCTCTTCTGACTATTATTAATTCCTCATTGTCATTAGGACATGTCCCCAAAACCTTCAAACTGGCTGTTATTAAGCCTCTCATCAAAAAACCACAACTTGACCCCAAAGAACTAGTTAATTATAGACCAATCTCGAATCTCCCTTTTCTGTCCAAGATACTAGAAAAGGTGGTATCCACACAATTATATTCCTTCTTAGAGAAAAATGGTATATGTGAGGATTTCCAGTCAGGATTTAGACCGTATCATAGTACTGAGACTGCTCTTCTTAGAGTTACAAATGATCTGCTCTTATCATCTGATCGTGGGTGTATCTCTCTATTAATTTTATTGGATCTTAGTGCTGCGTTTGACACAATTGACCACAACATTCTTTTGCATAGACTTGAATACTTTGTTGGCATCAGTGGAAGTGCATTAGCATGGTTTAAATCGTACTTCTATGACCGCCATCAGTTCGTAGCAGTGAATGAAGATGTATCCTATCGATCACAAGTGCAGTATGGAGTACCTCAAGGCTCAGTACTAGGGCCGCTACTCTTCACGCTTTATATGTTACCCTTGGGAGATATCATCAGGAAACATGGTGTTAGCTTTCACTGTTATGCTGATGATACTCAGCTCTATATTTCTTCGCGGCCCGGTGAAACACACCAATTTGAAAAACTAATGGATTGCATAGTCGATATAAAAAACTGGATGACGAGTAATTTCTTACTGCTAAATTCTGAAAAAACAGAGGTGTTAATTATAGGACCTAAAAACTCTGCTTGTAATAACCTAGAACACTGTCTAAGACTTGATGGTTGCTCGGTCAATTCTTCGTCATCAGTTAGGAACCTAGGTGTGCTACTTGATCGCAATCTTTCCTTAGAAAGCCACATTTCTAGCCTTTGTAAAACTGCATTTTTCCATCTCAAAAATATATCTAAATTACGGCCTATGCTCTCAATGTCAAATGCAGAAATGTTAATCCATGCATTTATGACCTCAAGGTTAGATTATTGTAATGCTTTATTGGGTGGTTGTTCTGCACGCTTAGTAAACAAACTACAGCTAGTCCAAAATGCAGCAGCAAGAGTTCTTACTAGAACCAGGAAGTATGACCATATTAGCCCGGTCCTGTCAACACTGCACTGGCTCCCTATCAAGCATCGCATAGATTTTAAAATATTGCTTATTACTTATAAAGCCCTGAATGGTTTAGCACCTCAGTATTTGAATGAGCTCCTTTTACATTATAATCCTCTACGTCCGCTACGTTCTCAAAACTCAGGCAATTTGATAATACCTAGAATATCAAAATCAACTGCAGGCGGCAGATCCTTTTCCTATTTGGCGCCCAAACTCTGGAATAACCTACCTAACATTGTTCGGGAGGCAGACACACTCTTGCAGTTTAAATCTAGATTAAAGACCCATCTCTTTAACCTGGCATACACATAACATACTAATATGCTTCTATTATCCAAATCCGTTAAAGGATTTTTAGGCTGCATTAATTAGGTAAACCGGAACCGGAAACACTTCCCATAACAACCTATGTACTTGCTACATCATTAGAAGAATGGCATCTACGCTAATATTTGTCTGTTTCTCTCTTGTTCCGAGGTCACCGTGGCCACCAGATCCAGTCTGTGTCCAGATCAGAGGGTCACTGCAGTCACCCGGATCCAGTACGTATCCAGACCAGATGGTGGATCAGCACCTAGAAAGGACCTCTACATCCCTGAAAGACAGCGGAGACCAGGACAACTAGAGCCCCAGATACAGATCCCCTGTAAAGACCTTGTCTCAGAGGAGCACCAGGACAAGACCACAGGAAACAGATGATTCTTCTGCACAATCTGACTTTGCTGCAGCCTGGAATTGAACTACTGGTTTCGTCTGGTCAGAGGAGAACTGGCCCCCCAACTGAGCCTGGTTTCTCCCAAGGTTTTTTTCTCCATTCTGTCACCGATGGAGTTTCGGTTCCTTGCCGCTGTCGCCTCTGGCTTGCTTAGTTGGGGACACTTCATCTACAGCGATATCGTTGACTTGATTGCAAATAAATGCACAGACACTATTTAACTGAACAGAGATGACATAACTGAATCCAATGATGAACTGCCTTTAACTATCATTTTTGCATTATTGACACTGTTTTCCTAATGAATGTTGTTCAGTTGCTTTGACGCAATGTATTGTTTAAAGCGCTATATAAATAAAGGTGAGAGAAGCTTCAACTCAGCTAGTCCTTCTGACCTTTGCTGCTGGCTCTGATGTCTCTTTAGTGGTTAAACATAAAATATAATTTGTTTTGGGTAAATCTAACGGGTAATCTTTGGTCTGTATTCAATTTATCTATATGTTAAATATATCTATATGCTGTAGATATACACATTTCCCTGAAATAAGTACATTTCTGCAGCTATTATTTTGTTTAAAGGAAAACGAAAGGAGGCAGTGGTATTTGATATCCTTTTTCATTTTTTTTTTTAAATACAGTGAGTAAAATTGCAGTAGCCAAGGCGAGCTGACTGATGTTATCAAGTACGCTGCTGTTTGCAGATTTACCAGATTTGCGTCGTCGCAGACATCACACTCCCGAGTCGAATGCGCGAAGTTCGAACTATCGAGGATGCAAGTCCGAAATTTGTGTACTTTGTACTTAGAAACGCGCACAGACCTACGTCACCAGACTATTTGACTAATCTTCATGGTACTTTAGACCACGGTGGAAACAGGTCTTGGAGGAAAATAGTTCCCGGGGAAAAAAGTCCCTGGTACAGGTGTTCCGGGTAATTTCGGTGGAAACACGGCATATAGTTCGCAGCTGGGTATTATGACTGTATGAGATAATCAAAAGTATAGCAGAATGTAAATAGTCTGACCTCAGTGAGCTTTCCACAGACGGTGCACTTTGTTTTGAGCTGGTTCTTTTGAGGATTCTGTTTGTTTTCATAAGCTGCCAAGCAGCCTGTGCTACAGAACTCCTGAAATGATTCACTGGAGTCCACCTGGGCCACTATGGTGCCACCTTTCATATTGGCAATGTCTCTGATTGGGAGAAAAATTAAAGACAAAAGAGAGAATGAGAGAGAGAGAGAGAGAGAGAGAGAGAGAGAGAGAGAGAGAGAGAGAGAGAGAGAGAGAGAGAGAGAGAAACATCAAACTGAGTTTGTACAAACAAGAGTGGTTAAGTTGGCACTTTCTCAAACTCATTTTAAAAGTCGTACTTCTTGCACATAGTACAGCTCTTCTTGGGAGCTGGCTTGTGGGAGAAGGCAGACAGGCAGGTTGTCGAACAGAACAGGTGGGACGAGCCCTTGCGCTGGTATGCAGTCTGGCCTTTCTTCAAAGGCTTCTTACAGTTGGCGCATGTGACTTTCATGGTGCGTTGCGGCTGCTGGGATCCTGAGGATGACTGGCAGGGTGGTTTGGGAAGAGGAGCTGCAGGAGATGGCGAATCCACTCCAGGCTGCTTCTGGTTACGGGGAAAAGAGGCCGACTGGGAGATCCATGAATCTAAAGAAGCAAAAAAGGATTTAAATCTCATGTTATGACAAGACCACCGCAAAACCTTCTGGTTTGTGAATCTTGGTAACAAAAAATACAACCATACACTACTGTAAAATAAGCACATGAATGGATTTATTTTCTAAAGCATATTACCAATTTCATCTATAAATCCATCAGTATAAGTTTCATTTCTTTTTTTTCTGACCTAAATGTTTAATCAAAATGTCATAACAGGCCCTTCCTTTGAAAACACACTTCTCTTCTGATCATGTAGGAAGGAGTTCTTCAATTATTCTTAAACCGACGCCTACAAGCTTGTGCTCATCTGCATCCACTTTTAAGTGCAACACCCATCTCAAAAACCAATCAACAACCGATGTATAGGACCAAGTACCTGTCCCATATTTTTCCTTATTCAATAAACAGTTACACTGTTTACACAATAAGAAAGAAAAGATCAGTCACTGCTTCTGTAACACAGTGATTTTAAACAACAAAACAACAGATGCAGAGTACAATCAGTGTACAAGCTTTCCTACTAAACTCTTCAACTTTGCACTACATGCATTATGGATAATGGTGCACCCTGCTTTTGGAAACTGAAACCTCTAATACATATGATATGGTTTTGTCCATACCTGCAAACTCACAAGAGGTAAAAAAAAAAGTGACCGTTCGGAATATGACCCTTGTAGGGGGTCTGGAACCAGCCCCCACCCCATAAGAAGTTATTTGAGAATTTAACTTGTAAATGAAGCGTTCTGGTGCACTCTGACAACAAAATAAAGGAAAAAGACAACACGTGCTTCAAGTAAAAAAAAAAGCACATTTATACCACAAAATTTCTGGACAGTGCAACTGTCATAGTTCAGTGTTCATACTTCTCTTTGTGAGCAGTGGAGTAATTTATCTATATGTTCACAGAGTGTTCACACTCTGTATATATATATATGTTCACAGAGTGCGCATACTATCAACAAACTGCATCTGAAGTGGCATTAGATGCATTTACACAGACTGTTTAATGAAGCTGAGGTGCCATAAATGCATTTACACCAAAATAAAATTCAAATGCATAAATAATTTTATAATATTAATCTTTTAAATATTTTGGAACATTCAAGTTAAAAATGTTGGGAAAAAGGCAATACTTTTAAATATGAATCCAACTCACCAGTAGATGATGGCAAATGTTTTAATGAGTGAGTCATTAATTCAAACGGATGATTAATTCAAAAATGAAGCAAGTGACTAAGGTCTTTATGAATGGGTTAGTGAATCATTGACTCACTTGATTCGTTCAAAAACATGGATTTATTCAGTATCGAAACACCACTGTGTTGCTCCAAGACACAAAACAGTTCTGCTGTGGCTTTGATTGAAACTTCGTCAGTGAACTTGAGCAAAAACAGTAAATATTGTTTTTTATAATATTGTTTGTAAATATTGTTTGTAAATTGAGAACTTTTTGTCCGTTTAACTCACTAAAAGAACATCCATGCTGACGATACATTTACATGCGGATGTGAGCGTAAAAGTGTGCTGTCAAAATGGACCAACTGTGAGATGAGGGGTTCAATTTGAAGCAGCAGTGAGCAGACCGATCTGATATCAAAGTACTGTGAGAGCAATTCGAAAGCACACGGAGCCATCTGCTCTCTGTAGCTCTCACGGTGCTTTGATCGGTAAAATGATTGGTCTGCGCACTGCTGCTTCAAGTCGAACCGAGAAAGGGACTTTGGTTGAATACACTCCCTTCTATGAGCTTGGAATCTCTCTCCCTCCCAGACCAAAAAAAACTCTTTGGGTCTAGATGATTCACATAAATGATATATTTTGATTCAAAGCGACTAGTTTGCAGGTATGTTCGTCTGTACTATAGGGCCTTTTACTTGAACTTTTAATCAATTGTTGTTTAATATAGTAAGTTTCATGATTTTAATTAATTAGACATGTTTTTTGATTAATAAAATGTAATTAAACCATTAAAACAGAGCTCAGAGGAAAAAAAAATTAATGCAGAAAAATAAAAACAGAAAATAATTAATTAATTCATTAATTAATTATAACATATTTCATAGGGCTACAGTACATGTATTTTGTGTAAAGGATGACAAAGCAGATACATGAGGATGAATTACCAGATCTTTGGTGTGTCCCCATTTCTCCATTCTGCACAGGCTGGCTTGCAGCACCGATGCGTCCCGGGTTGAAAGTGGGTGAAGGTCTGCTGGCTGTACCCTGGTTCTGCTGGGCCTCTGGGTTCAGGCTGAATGAACTGCTGATCTGCAGACCATTCTCAGCTCCCTCCAAACCATCCAACCCGGCAGCCGCTGGACCGCCCTCGCCTTTCAGCGATGTCACATTTGTGATCATGAGGTTTATATCCTCTTGAGCACACAGCACCAGTGGCGTAGCTGTTGAAGTTGCCATGGCAACTCTCGAAGAGTCTGTTCCCAGTGTGGTAACGCTAGCGATTTTGATTTCAGAGTCAGGCTCCGTGTTGCTCAGGACATTCTTGGCCTCCGGGGGCAGCAGCGAGGAAGAAGCAGCAACCTTGAGCTCCGAATCCTCCTCGTCGTCGATAACAATTGGCTCACTCTGGCTTTTGGCCGTAGCTGCAGAGGCAGGAGGACTGGATGCCTTTGAGGAAGCTGTTGCTGTGGTAGACGATTCCGCACAGTCTTTGGCAGCAGTGAGGGTCTCTGCAGGTGTGGGACTGGGGGGCTGGACTCTCCCCTGAGAGTGAGCAGGAGGCTCTTCCACCAATACTACATCATCATCATTGTCTTCTGAGGCCTTGGGCAGGTCTGGTACTGTCTGTGGCTCTTCTGCAGATGGAGTCTGCTCTGTTCTGGGTGTGGTTTCCATATGTCCTTCCCCCTCCTCCTCCCCGGTGACTGTACCTGCCTCCTCAACATCTGCCCTGGCTTCCAAATCACCATCCATTGCTTAGGTAACCACCTGTTGACACAAACACAATGAGTTCAACAATTACCCGAGGAAGCAAAAAAAGAGCCATGAATGATGAATATATATATATATAAAAAAAAATTGGCTTGCTGATTAATAATCCCTTTATTTCGTAAAGATCAAACAAAATATGACCAATCCGGCTACAGACTACCAAAATTTAACAAGTCAGTCTCATTTTTATTATTACAAGATCAAATTACAACAAAGGATGTCTAAAATAAGTGGTGAAGTTTAAATTCTAAATGTAAGAATGTGAAAACAATGTGGAACTTCAAATTCTAATATGCAATAAAGTGAAAATGATTTGAAACTGTAGATTTTGAGTTTTTAATTCCAAAAAGCTAGAAAGTTAACAATTTGGAATATCAAATTATTCTAAATTATTTAAGAACTTGAAATTATGGAAAAACAAGAAAGTAAAAATATTTGGAACTTTAAATTCTGAAATGCAAGACGGAACAATATTTTGAACAATCACATTATTATCATTATTATTAGTATTAATGGTTTTTAAAACTACAAATTAACTATTGAGCGAAGTATCCATGACCATAATCATAAAATGATCATCACTAAGCAAACCCAAATTACTCACAGGCCAGTAAATGAACAGTAACTCACATGTCCTGCTAGGCTTTCCACATAGAGCTCAACAAACACCATTTTACCATCTTTGTTGTCAGATAAAATTGAAATCAATGTCAATCAACATGTCTTTTAAAGTACAAAAATTTTTTTTTATAAGAAACATATTGGCATCGAATCTTTCGGTCTCTCTGAAGAAAGTGATGACAAATGTAGATTGCAACAGTTTAGTCTCCATAATGCACAGTAGAACACAAAAATCAATGTGCTACAATTTTGCATTTGGAAATCTGTATGTGCTATGATAATCCATCCATTATAAAGACTTTTGGTTGAACTTTAATACATCTGACTGCAATGCAGAGCTTGGAGTGTATCTCCCTAAATTCCCAGGCCTTGACACTGAATGCCTCATTTCAGCTGAGATCCTAATGTCGATGCAATGCCGGCACAGACTCCTTATGGAGGCAATGCCAAGCAGCACATACAAAAACACTGCTCAAATAGCTGTTACAAACAAGTTAGCATTTTGAATCTCTGGGCTTTCCTCACAGACTGATGTCATGATCGGGATGCTGGAGAGAGGAAAGTGTTACTGATCCAACTCCAAGACGGGTTATAATCACATGCATATGCGCCATGCCCGTGCCAAGTCTGCATTCAGAGCAACAACGCAACTGTTTTCCAAAGGTCCCCACTAAAACGCATCGCAATCGCATGGCCCCATAAAGCTGCACTCTTTTTGCACCAATTGTGTAAATTATCAACATAATCAAGTAATTTTGGGGGCTATTCCTACCATTAACCCCTAGGCCGTGCCCTTGACTCCGGACCCTCCGTATCCAAACACACTCATCCGACCGCGATCCGTGCGCTGTCAAGGCAACCGTCTGACGACGTCAACACGCTGAGCTTCATATGCTTTCATAATATTCAGGAAACTCAAAGGCCAACGGGGTCGCAAACTTGCTAGGCGAGACCCCCAAGCGGGAGGAGCCTCTCAATCTACCCCAACCGTCTCTTTTCACGCAAAACCCCCGGCCCATGTGCCGCTTGTGCACCCACCCCTGGCCTCTCCGGCGCATGCAGCCATTGGATTAGCGGCGAACTGGAGGGAGGAGAAGCCTTCGAGACTGCGCCATTGTTATTTTAGTGAAATAAAATTAGTCAGAAGTAGTTAAAGGCAAATAATCCCCGCGAGAAAATTGGAGGGAAAATACATTTGAATTTCACGTATTCGAATAGATGCGTAAGGGCACGCATTTAGTGAGTAACAACACAAATGGAACACTGCGACCAATTGCGAATCTTGCGATCACAGGCATAGAAAACACTTTTAGCACATTAATACAGAAAATACGTCTGTTTTTGGTTATACTTATGACTCCCTTTCGGATTTCTACGAGAACCGAGTTTTCTTGCTGGTGTTACACTTGAGTGAAGGTTTAATTGAAGTTACCAAAGAGCGTTTACCCCTGGTAATCAAAAAGCAATATACGTAGTGCCCTGCTGGGGCGCTGTACTGTTAAGAAACATCAACTATAACGCCTATAAGGTGACTAGCCACAAATGTTTCACTGCATATTCCAAGCTTGTCCGTTTAACTATGGGCTAAAAGCACATCTAGTATTCAACATCAAAAACAAGCGATATTTACTAATTGGTAAATCACTTGCCCCCTTCAGTCAGCGGGTAGCACTGCCTCATGTCCGCCATTAGAGAGCGAGCGAAACAATGCACGAGAGAATAGGCAACAGCACCCTGCCACGGCGGAGGGGGGAAATCTCAGGCGGGGTAAAATTGCACGTTAAATTACCCTCTCGTACAAACACAGGTGACCCAGATGGTTTCCTCAGCTTGAGCTCAGCCGCGGACATAGTTGTGAAAACTTTGGCCAATTACGCGCAGTTCAGCATCAAAACGCCAGAGAAATTCTTACCGGAGTAGAGCTGGATACGATAGAGCGCCACTTTTGTGCCTTGACATAAATCCTGCCGCGCATGCGTGAAAACGTACAGACGTTCCAGGCGCGTGGGAGGAGAAACGAGCTCTTCGCGCTACTCACACGGGACCGTGCGCGCGCTGGTTATGGGAAATCCGAATCATTTAGAGGAATCGTTTCTTTCGAACAGTTCCGATCAAAGTGTCGGTTCAAAAATACGATTCGGTGATTCTTTTTACGCCATGACACTACGTGGTCCATAAACGCCCAGCGTGACAAAACGTTTCATAAGGCACCTTATGCTTCTGTTACGTTTTTGAATGTTAAAAGTGTTTTTATTCTGATTTCACGTGTCCAAGTTACGTAAATTATAGCTTCGATTCAGTTCCTGAAATGTTGTAGTTTGTATGCTTAATAATGTCCATTTACAACACATTTGAACAGCTTTCAAGTACGTTTTATTTCTTGCTATTAAAATAACTTACGGTTTATCGGTCAAATCCTCAATTCCCTCGAAATGTTCAATAGAGACGGTTCTCGGTGAGTTGTTGACTCGAGAACAGATCTGACCGAATCATTCATATCCGGTTTGTGTTCAGTTGAATCATTAAAAAGAATCGACTCATGCACGCGAAAAACATTTGAACATTAACCAATCAAGCATTTAGAAGTTTTTTTATTATTATTATTATTATTATTATTATTATTATTATTATCATTTTACCTTATTAACAGGAACAGGATGACACACATTTACATATCTTGAGGATGTTTTATATTATTTCATAATCTAAGAAATGCAAGATTTGTAAATTATATTTTAAAGATGTTTTGGTGAAAGAAAATTCGACCGAAAATTCTATTTTATCCTAATGGAATATAAATGAACGCTTTGACAAATAACGGATATGTAAATTGTGTTATACGAAAAAAAAATCGTAGTATCCAGCAATACAGAGCGAAAAGCAAAATTGCTAAATGCCACTGAATTTAGTTAGCTGTATTTATACACACCAAAGCAGTGAGTGCGGTAACAGTACAGCACGAAAACATGGGGACGGAAATGCATTGCGCAAGAGCCAAAGATACATTTCAGGAATACTTTCTGCAAGAAATCCTTTTACGAAACATAACATACAAAAACAAACTATTCAGCCGCTTAATAAAACAGGAACCCGATTTAAAGCCCGATTCAAATAGAACTCTGGTCTCTTGCCCAACACAAGTTGGCACAGATGGGCTCGAAGAAAGATATGTGACCCGGTTTGTCATCGTGAATCGTGAAATCACGTTTTGAGACTCATTATTAGTAGTATTGATCAAAAATATCCGTGTTTAAGAGCCGACATTATACTATGTGTGTATTCAAATTAACATTAGGTTAGATCTTTTGTGCAGACTTAAAAAAAACACATTAACTAGGCCTATTGTTTTAGTTTGAGGTGATAATAGGGAGTTTAACATTAATTATATTTCAAAACTTTATGACAGATACAACATAAACATATTTGATTTTGTCCAACAAGTATTTTATTGAAGATATCAGTAGTTAGGTGAATCCACTCCGCTCCATTTTATCCATTCTGTTGATATTCTGTTGAACCACTGTGCCCTTTTAGCTTCTTTTAAGACCCACTTTCAAGTCTGCTTCTAGACCAAGGAAAATCTACCAATGTGGCTACAGCAAAAATAATGTCAAGGTGTACATATTGTGATGGATGTGCCGGATATGAAACATGTACATATTTATCTTACCCAGCGTGTCTTAGTGTTTTCAGAAAAGTTTTTTTTATATTTCCCTATATAAACTTTTGAACATGGCCATTTTCAGTCGTAATCCAGTGTTTACTAGTTTGAAGACATCCAGTGAACTGGAAAATGTCAAAAAATCCAGATTGTCTTTTTGCTGCTGCCCTTATAGCAGGGGTGTCCTGTCCTGCAGCGTTTATCTCCAACCCCCAAGTAAACACAGCTTTTATGAATTATGGTCTTGCTAGACATACTAGAAACAAGGGCTGCATCCGAAAGCCTAGGCAGCTGACTTGCTGTCTCATGAGGCAATGTCTTTGCAGGCAGCATTTTTCATGAAGGCACCACTTGAAAGTGATTTCAGACTGACTTCTGAGGCAGCGTAATAGTTTAATGATCTACAACAAAATAGAACAAGTTTTGGTGATAACTAAACAAATATTGAATTACTATAATATGGATTTCTCACTAGAAAGAACATCAAAAGTGCAAAATTAATAAGAAATATACATTTACACAGACCACCAAAAGCAACTTTCAGATGCCATCTTTAGCTCAACAATCACAGAATGGAACACACAGGATTGTGGGATATCAAAGGCAGTGAAGCATACATCTATGCTGCCTTCAAAATTCAGTCAGAAGGTACCTCCGGAGATGGGAAGTAAAATAGAATTTGGATTCGGATGTGCCTTGATGCCTTACTGCCTTGGAATGCTGCCTCCGAAGGCAGCCTTTTAGTGCTTTTGGACGCAGCAAAGTTGGAGCTAAACCCTCCAGGACTGAGTCTGGACACCCCTGCTTTAAAGCATACTGAAGACCAGGGGTCTCCAAACACTGTCCTGCAGTTCAGCTCCAAACCCAATTAAACACACCTGAAGCAGCTAATCAAGGTTTAAGACTTACTAGAAACTTCCAGGCAAGTGTGTTGGAGCTGGTTGGAGATACACATTTGGCCACCCACGAGCAGGATTGGACTCCCCTCCTGAAGACAGTTCTATCACATCCATCTCTAGTGCATGTTGGCAATGAGCCATCTTTCCCATCTGATCATATTCTAACATGCACTCATCTTAAACAGTCTCCTTTGCTACACAATGTGTATATGAATTAAATTAGTGGAATGGAAGTCTCTAGTGCTGCACCAATTAAGAGAATAACTGTTTATTTATTGTTGCTTTAGTAAATAGGAGTGAATACAAAAGATTGATTATGGAAATATATGTACAGTTTATTTACTGTAGTCAGAAGAGGACGTGAAGCAATGAGCAGTCTTTCTCTCACTTACTAATAAAACAATGACGGGACAAAGAGAGGTAGGCAACAGAATAAAAGAACGTCACTGTGCTTCAAAGCTCTTTCAAGATGAGCCCAGCTGTACATTCCGGATCTGACTCCCTAGTTCAGTCATTAATAACTTTACATAATGCTTGTGAAAACTACACATGTAATCTGTATGATCACTACCAGAAGATGACCTGAGCTCATGTGCTGCATGTTGAACAGTTACATAACTACACTCTAATGTAAACTCTTAATAAGAAATTGAACTGAGCTGATGTACAACCTGCCTTACAACACATTGGTACATACATGAAAAGGGTCACATTCTCTACCAATCAGTATTAAAAGAACTCGTTCTACTGATCACTCCTACTTGGATGACTTAAATCTTCCTCCTCTCAATGCAAAAACAAATTAGCCCTTACAATAGCTCACAACCCAAATGTATACATTCAAACATTTCTTCAACTATAATGGCTTCATTTTGTCAAATTTAGGATTCATGCCACTAGGTCATGCCTTTTGAAAAACCATTGCATTCTCAGGAAACAAAATATGAAAACTTGTATTTTAAAGTACGCACTCTGGAGTTCAAAGTCACACTTGGGTCCAGTTTTGTCACAGTCCCACGAGCACAAATCAACAGGGAGACAAGAACTGTTCATTCGTTCCATCATTCACTCTGCACAAGCAATGAAGACCGAAGCACATCAGATAAGCGTATGGTCAGGTTAAACAGAACGAAACATAAAACAAAACAGTAGGTGTATCTGGAGTGATAAATTATTCTATTTAAAAGAGGAAAAAATAAAAGGAACACTTTACAAACAAGATTTACAAATGACTTTCAGATACAAATCCAGTTTGTCACATTTGCTGACCTTCATGTGTGATGCAGTTGCTATCAAAAATCAGACTTCCGAAAACTCAATAAACACTTGCAACACTTAACCAACCGTATTTGAGTTTTGACTGTTGTTACTGAGCTGTCAGTACTACAGTTCTTCCCCAAGTAAAACATAACCATTTCTAAACTCTCTCCTGCTCAGCATGTGTCAAGTGTAAAACTGTAAAAGTCTCAGTTCTTGGGGAGGCTGAGCTTCTGCAGTGACCTTTGACCTGGAGGGGAGCACTGTGGCATCACTGTAGTTGGACTCTGTATGCACAAATTAGCAGTTTAACCTGTGGAAAAAGTGAAACACACACAATCCTAATTACTACATTTTAATTACCATAAGGCTTGCTTAGCTTAGTTTCCACTTTTTTATGACCTTTCCAATCTGAATTAATTAAGGATATCTAACAATCAAATAAAACAATCATTCAGAATGGATCATTAAAAAGAACCACACACAACGATTCTCTAACAAATAAGATATTTTCATGCCTGAGGCAAAAAAAATAAAACTGAACGTTTTAATTGAAGTAGCATAAGATATTTTCTTCAATACTGACATACAACTGAGGGAAAAAAATGAAGGGCCGGTTCTATCTGTCAGTTGTTGTTTGGATGGAAGTACATCTGAATGCAATTAACTAGTCTAAATGATTAGAAATGTCTGTCATTTCACTTAAAGGTCAAGTTGCGATATTTTTATAAAGAATTTCCAGTAAAAAAAATAAACATACAAGGATTAAATGTTCACAAAACGATCAATAACATGCATTTAAAAACTAGAATGTCCATTTTATGCTAACTTTAACATTCCAGTTAGCGACAAGTAGCTCTTATTTTACAGAGCCCTTTCTCAATTATTCACGCTTGCTTTGGTGTAGGGTTAAACAATTATTCAATATTAATATATATCGTGATATATGATTTTTAAACACATTTCTGACATCTCAAAACACATTACCAGTGTTTCCCATACATTTGATTTATTTGTGGCAGTGGACTTTAAAAATCAAAACATGGCGCACCCTATTTTGGTGCATGTTCAAGCATTTATAAAGCAGTATTTAAACAATCTCATATAAATAATAATGTGTTTCAGTTCTAGGTACCTTTGCTGTGGGCGACTCTGCCAGACGGATGAACAGTTTGTTGGTTCCCTGAACAGGACTGAAAGAGTATATGAAATGGCTGTCCTGCAGGGGGAGCAGCACACAGAGTGTGAGAGACCGCAGACATTCAACAAAGCAAAGAGACAATCTAAATAAGGACCGATTGTGACATCAGTGTCTTACCAAGAAGATGGGCAGCTGAAACTTATCATTCAGGACCACAGCATGGACACTACAGGGCCCGCAGAGTCTAGCTGTGATCTCAGTAAGGAAGTTTGCATGGAAGATAAAAAGCAGGATGCCAGATCCTGAGACAGAAAGCACAATAATGGCACACTAATTCGAAAAATAAAACTGCAGTGATTGAGAACAGAAGAATTTGAAGCCAGTATTTCACCTTCTGCGGGTGTGTGTTGAGGGGGTTTGTAGTTGAATTCCAGTGAAAAATCTGGTCCCTCGCACAATCTGTGGCAAGCCAAAGGGAATACAGGTTCCAGCAGGGCCAGTCGCGTTTCAAAATAAGCTCTGATTGTCTCCTCCGCCACAGTTGATAACCTACAAGATGCATTTCACATATGCCCTTTATTTTAATAGTGAGACTTTTTATGCTGCCCGTGTTCTATATCTTTAAATATATGTGGAGGTGTTTGAATAATGCAGCAATTAAACACTCACGTTTGCATATGGTCTTTGATGAGATCATACACCATCAAATTGTTGCTAAGTTTGGCATAGTGCAAGGCAGTGCTCTTGTGTTTAGACAAGATGTTGCAGTCAGCTCCATATTCCAACAGGAGGCGAACCACATCTGCATTACCCCTCTTACAAGCCTTAGAGAGAATAATTCAACAATCAGCACTCAGTACATACCAGATGTTATAACCTAAAAGTGCAAACTGTCTGATAGCTAGAGAATAACTTAATCATAACTTAACTTAATATAAACTAAAATATATATATATAAATATAGTATAATAAAAGAAATTTGGGGTCAGTATAATTTGTTTTTAAAGGGGTCATATGATGTTGCTAAAAAGAACATTATTTGGTGTATTTGGTGTAATGAAATGTGTTTATGTGGTTTAAGTTTTAAAAAACATTGTTGTTTCTCCTATATGCCCCGACCTCTGAAACGCATTGATTTTTACAAAGCTCATTTGTCTGAAAAGTGAGGTGTGTTCTGATTGGCCAACTATCCAGTGCGTTGTGATTGGCCGAATACTTCAAACGAGTGAGAGAAATATTACGCCCCTTAATATGTTGTAATCCTGTCCAGTCGGAGCGACGAAACATAAACATAAAACCCATTATAAACGTGATTTAAAAATGATTTCTAGTCGTGTCATCTTTTGGAAGGCCAAACAAAGTAGTTTCACTTTTTCAACAAAACAGGGTCACACACCAAGGCCTTGAGTGAGCGGAGCCCGGAGGCCTAGAGTGAACCACTGCAATGACATTTATAATGTTACAAAAAAAATTTCAACTTCAATAAATGTTTTTTTTTTTTTTATTCGATTTATGAAAGAAACCAAAAATCACAGTTTTCAAAAAAATATTAGGCGACACAACTGCTTTCAACATTGATAAATGTTTCTCGAGCAGCAAATCAGCATATTAGAATGACTTCTGAAGGATCATGTGACACTGAAGACTGGAGTAATGACTGCTGAAAATTCAGCTTTGCACCACAGGAATAAGATACAATTAAAAGTAATTAAGTGTAATAATATTTCATATTATTACTATTTTTACTGTATTTTCGATGAAATGCAGTTTGATGAGCTTAAAAGTTTTTGGTTTTTCTTTCAAAAACATTTGTAACATTATGCTAATGAACCCACACATCTGAATGATAGAGTATCAATCATAGGGTCATTAACAAACCAGTTTCTGTTTGTAGAGATCTAACTTACAGGTCAATATAACACCCTTCTCACCTTCATGAGAGCTGTTTCTCCTGCCAGAGTTTGGGCATTTACGGATGCTCCCGCCTCTAGAAGAATGGCCACTGTCGTCAAGAATTTCTGCACCAAACAGAACAATGAGTAATTAAATAAATATACTAATACTCTCTGGTATTAGTGATTGGAGTGAAAACAGTCATCAAAAGAGTTCCCGAACAGAGCAGTGTTGTTCTGCACCTTTTCAGCAGCGTGCATCAGGGCAGTGGTGCCATTCTTCTGTCTAGCATTGACCTTCACTCCTTTCTTAATGAGCAGCCTGAGGACGTCATCTTGACCGCCTGCAGCAGCCAGCAGTGTTAAAGACATGCCGCTGGAGTCCTGCAGGTGGCAGCACAAACAAAACATTCAAAGATGTACACATGGCACCCTCCCAAATAGCAATAAAACCATGGGATCAAGGTATGGCTGCTCTGCAGAAGGTACAGTTAGTATCTGCTAGTAGATGCTCTAATTACACCATCCTGATAGATAAAAAAAAACAGTTTCTTTATGGATTCAATACAAATATTACATTACATTATATCAAATGTTTTATCAAATATTAACAGATAACTTTCTCAGGTACTATAGACAAGTATGTTTGACTGAAACCACGGACTCAGTAATAGTTAACGCATGATGAACAGCAGCAACATGACCCAGGTCTCTGATGGATGATTAATAAAGATTCAAGACAGGCAGAGAGGGAAAAAAAAGAGAGAAGAAGAGCGAAAAGGAATATAACATACCTCCTGGTCCAGATTGTAGTCCTCTTTGGAACTAAGCGCACGTTTTACCGCCAGGTAATTCCCATTCTTCACTGCTTCTCGCAGCTCAGCTGAAAGTTACATGGTAAGCAGAGCAAGGGAGAAGAGGGGAGGAAAATGAAGAAGAAAACTTAAAATCAACTGAAAACTGAAATTTTACAATAAATGAAAGATGGGCCGGAAATATGCCATTCAGGAGGGATTTGTGCTGTTGTTTTTCTGTGCTGTTATCACTCACCGGGAGTTAAGGCCAGCGGAGAGAGATTCTCATCCTCTCCATTCAAGTGTTTCTGAAAGTCCTCCAGTGTCATCCAGTCCAGCTTGAGCTCCACCCCAAGATTAAGAGATGGTGGTCCCCTGTCTGTCTCACAGAAACACTGTGGTTAGCATCCCCACTATATCAGCTACTACATGCATAGCTTATAATAAATCGTTAATAGAAAAATGCCATTTGATCAAATAGGATGTGTTCGTCCATTCGAAAATAGCTACTGATTCGGGGCAAAAAATAAATTTTTAGCAATTTTTCTTAAAAATATAGTTATTAAAAACCTAGTTTGCTGTGCTTGTTTGTAGGCTTGAAAATTGGCCAAAAATGGAGATCATATAATTAAATATTAGTATTTTTTATAAATAAATAAATAAAAAAAAAAAAGAGAAAAATTATGATTGTAATATCTTAAGAGTATTTAAGAAAAATATTACATTAAAAATATTTAACCATGTTTAACCATCAAGCTTTAATTTTAAGCTTTTCTTTTCAAATTTTGATAAGCACTTTTCATTAGAAGTATGTAAAGATGGTTGGAGCTTGTCGTGTTTTGAAATGCGCACTGTCAACTATCCCTGAACTCAGAGCAGATGCAGAGATGGGTTCGAACAGAGTTACTCTGAGACACTGAAAACACCAGATCATGAGCTGCTCACGTGTAAAAGAACACAATGCCACCCTTCACTCTAAAACACTGCGCATATTTAATTAAATCGCAACCTTTTCAGTTCGATCATCTCACTAAAAAAATCGATAATCACGATTTTATTTTTATTTCAATTAACCGTTTATCACTAGGGCAAATGGAACAGAATGAAGGTGTCTCAAGACATGTTTTCAAAAGATTAATCTCTTTTTGCCAAATACAAACCAGGAATTTTGTCTGAGCGCTCCATGGTGTCCTGGGAGTCCTGATTGTCATCGCAGGTGGTGAAGACCCGTGATTCACTGTCATCCCTCTTTCTCCTCTTCTTGTCCTTCCATCTGGAGTCTTCTGTTGAGTCAGGAGACGCTATTGGCTCAGTCATGGACTTCCTTTCCAGCCGCTCTTGCCGGGCCTCCTCTGCAAGCCTCTGTGCCTCCTCCATGCGTGCTTTTCTCTCCCGTTGGGCTTCCTCTATTCTCTCTTTCTTCTTTCTCTCCTCTTCTTCAATCCTTTCTTTCCTCTTTTTCTCTTCTTCTTCCAACTTTTCTTTCCTCTTCCTTTGCTCTTCCTCTCTCTGCTCTCGTTGTAATTCCTCCTTAGACTTGGGGGCCGGCTCATCTGATTTATCACTTTTCTCCATCTCAGACGCTCCCTTCTCCGGTTTCTCATCGATCTCCATAGAGACGGGACTCTGACCAGGTCGAGGCACTGGTAGAAGGATGTAATGGTTAATCAAACAAAAAAACACAAGACCATTTAAACTTTAATTGAGCTACTAATTTATTTTACCATCTTTTGCCTTCTCAGTCTTGTCTGAATCAGGTTTCCGTGCAGGAGACTGCTTTGACGATTTTGATTTCTTGTCATTTTTCCCTGCACCCTGTAAAACAAGTGGGAAATAGTCAAATCACAAACACAAAACTTATTTTGAATGCAAAAAAAATCATTCATGTCTGTAAGAATTTTTTTTAATTCTTAAACTATCACTGAATTGGTTACAGTAACATATGTAAAGAAATTAAAACTTTTATTTAATGAGGACACATTAAATTGATCAAAAGTGACAGTAAATACAAAGATTGAGGGGAAAAAAATAATTATTTCAACAAAAAAATATTAAGGAGCACAACTTTGTTCAATATTGATAAGAAATGAGCATCAAACCATATTAGAATGATGTCTTTTCTGAAGGAGCATGTGACACTGAAGACTTGTTGTTGAAACTGTTGAAAATTCAACTAATGGAATAAAATACATTAAAAAATATATTCAAATAGAAAACAGGTGAGAATACTAAACTGTAATAATGATTCACAAAAAAATTATACACTTTTCGCTGTATTTTGGTCAAATTACACTTGGGGAGAATAAGAGACTTCTTTCACTTTTTTTTTTCTTTGAATTAGCCTAATACTAATCTGGTACTAGTTGTTATAACAAAAATAGCAAAAAAGGAAAGGAAGAGAATGGGTTACTTTAAAGTTTTAGACCTGTACCTTTGGAGTTGCATTCTTGTTCTGGTCCGCTTGTCTCCTTGGTACCCGATCTTTTGCTTCACAGTTCAACAGGAACTTCTCAAACAAGTTAGAGGCACCTCCCTTCTCACCAGCTTCTTCCTTCGGCTCCTGCTCTTTGGGCTTGACGGGGGCTGTTGTGGAGGATGAGGAGGAGGAAAATGCAGACGAGAGCTTCTGAGAAGATGGGGCTGCTTCCTGCCCTTTGCTTTTAACCTTCGACTTGGGTATGGACGTAGGTGCCCCCGTGTCACTGGAGTCGGGCTCCTCCTCGCTGCGAGAAGACTTGCTAGTGCTCTTGCTACTAGTAAAGCTCTTGTGCTTGCTTGCACCACTTTCTTTAGACGTGGCTGTTGAAACCTCTACTTTTTTAGGCTTCTTCTCTTGAATCAGGTCTTTGAAACCTTGCAGCTTCAGGTCAGACTTGGCCTTTTTCTGCTTGGCCTGCTTGAGATCACCTCCACTCTCACCTCTCACAGATTTGTCGGTGGTTTTTGCTGTTGTGGTTTTAAAGGAATCATTTGTTTCTGTGTTCGTCGTATCATCCGTGTGGGACTCAGAGGGCACGTCGCTCTTCTCATCCTCTTCATCCGAAGTATCGATCTCTTTTTTTGACTTGACTTTCTTTTTCTTGCCGTCCTCTCCACTCTCTTTCCTCTGCTTTCCTCTATCTTTATGTTTGTCAAGTTTCTTTTGTTTCTTAGGAGTAACTGGGGCATCCTCTTCATCAGATTCAATGAGCCTCTTCTTTGTGTCTTTTTTAGGAGGTTCAGGGGAAGGATCCCTGCTCTCCACCTCCTCCTCATCAGACTCAGGGGCAGGCCGAGGCTTATCTTCCCACCATCTCTCCTTTTTCTTCTTCTTTTCCTTCACAGGCATCTCATCATCTGATTCCTCCACTCTCTTCTTTTTCTTCTTCTTTTTCTTCTTTATAGGTGATTCTTTGTGTTTTTCTTTATCACTGTCGCTCTCAGAATCGGCATCGAACAGATCACTCTTCATGGGCAGCTTCTAGGCACAATGGAGCACAATTAATATTCACAAAGACTGCATCAAGTAAACCAGATGTTTCATTGTCTGTACAAGCTCTTAGAAAAACAATCTCACCATGCCAGTTTCCTTCTTTGGCTTTATCTCAGCCAGGGCCTTCTTGTAGGCAAGCAGCACCTCCCTGCAGTCGTCCAAGTGTGCCTCAGGCTCCCAGGTGTCATCGTCCGATGAATAGTTCTTCCATCGCACTCGGTACAGCACCACTCCCTGTAAAAATGTCAGAGGTCAATGATCATGGTCTGCAAGATGGAGATCTACAATCTCCAGACAGTATTGACAGTAGTGTACATTAAAGGTGCAATAGGAAATCTTCAAAAATGCTAACTTTAGCCTGATAGCACTGAAAGCGTATGTCCCACCCTTCCAGCAAATCGCCGTCTGAAGCCACACATCCTGAACACATAAACACGCACAGACCAGACGACCAGAGACAACATTACTACAATACATCATGTGTTATTCACCAGTGAGAAAACGTTATAGTACAGTTAGTAACTGTACTACAATACCAGGAAGGAAGGTCAGGTTGTTGATGTTTGCCTGCCATTCTTGAACTGTCTGTATAGCGTGCATGAACATGCTGATGATGTATCGTGTCTGCTCGAACCGAGTTGTCGCAAATAGATGTTGACAGGTAGGTAGGGAAGTCTGCTCGGTCCAAACATTTTGATTGGTCGAAAATTTCACATTTAGACCACTTAACTTAAAGGTGCTGTATGAAGAATTGACACTGAGTGGTTGAACTAGGTATTGCAGTCCTCCTCAGACTTGTATGACAACATTGTGATGCATCGCTGCATCGTAATCGAATCGTGATGTAATCATCAGATACCCATAGACTCCCACCCCTACTGTTGTATGCATCTATACGTCTATAAGTGCTGTTGCGCTCATTTGTTTTGTTTCCTGAAGTCTTTCTCACACATTCACTCTGCTGCATCTGTTATGACACAAATACATTATCTATCCCGGCTCAGAATGCGGAAGACTGACTGTCCGGTCAACGGTCTGCGCCGATCGTGCAGAAAACCAGCTAATTCCGGTCCCTAGCCGGTCAATCTGTGCATCTCTAATAAAAATAATACTAAGGCTGTAGTGTCAGACGTCTACCTCACATTGTCACTAGTGTCATGCACTACATGAGAGAGCGGCGAGAAGAGTGATGTTTATAGGAGGCATTAATGCAGTAATTAAACACCACAGATTAGTTTCAAAGGGAAGTTCATTATCTGCTGTGTTGCTAAGTAACAAACACAGCTGATTCCCTGCTCCTCTTATTTCCTGTGACTCTATCTGGAGGATTAATAATAGCTGAAGATCAAAGCCAAATAATATTTTATAGCTGTTGTATGTTAACCCCAAACTTGTCTTTATCTTAAAGTGTGAGATACGGCTAATAGGTTCGCACCTATATCGAGACCCTTGGCTTAGATTAGAGTGCTAGTTTCCTGTACAACTGCCTCTGTGCAGGAACAAGCAACAGTGAGAAGCAGTTAATCACAGTGTTTATGTAAACAAGCGAGTTAAAGACGTCTGTGTGTGTGTTTGTGTGTGTGTGTATGTGTGTGTGTGTGTGTGTGTGTGTGCCAAAGCACAGTAGTCTAGTAAGCACAGGCTGTCAGATGATCTGAGAGTGGTTTTTACTGGCTCACAGCCATCACTGACTGTCTCGCGTTGCAGTCAGTATGAATGGACACCACTTGGATAAAGTCGTGTCGGACGCCGAGACTGACATACAGAGACACAGATATAAATATTTCTCATTCAAAAAGCTGTATATTATCACAGCTTTCTTGCAGGGTCACAAATGAACAAGGTCTCAATACAGAAATACCACTGGAAATTAGGGTTGTGCCGATAGACGATAGTATCGTGTATCGACGATCGTCAGAGATATCGACATAAGCAGAATTCTCTGTCGATAATCAAGACGATATTAGGCTCAATTTCCTATTAATGTATTAGATTATAATAATAATAACTATTATTGTTATTAGACTGCTTATTATAATTCGGCTTTTAAACTGTCCAGCTATTTCACTGCCCGCATTTCACACACACACACCTCGCACGCAAAGGAGGATTAGAGCATGTAGTCGGTGAAGTCCGCTTTGACTCGGATAATTCGTTAAATCCATGAAATGAAAGAGATAGAAAACGACGAGTTGGTGTCCCACACATTTCATGGCTGGTATACAGCAATGCGCTCTTCTCATACATGAGAGATTAACTCTTTCTTGGTGTCACAAATAACGTAAAGACAAAATAATTAACAAGGCAGCAGAGCGAATTTATCATCCATATTGCATGGTTCTCAAGTAGTCCTTTTCTTAAAGACTGATCACTTAACTTATAACACTCACTATATGACGTAGAAGGACTACGTGAGAACCACTATGGATAATAAGTTCAATCTGCCGCCTTGTTATTATTTTCATGCACTCCGCACTATAATGTGATGCATGCAAAATACATAGTTTTGGCCGTTACAAAGTCTCCATCCACAAACAGACGTACATCGTCTGCAGATATAAGGTATTTCATTGCACTTTAACAAGTAATCTTAACGGCCTATATACTGTATGTGCAATATATTAAACGAGCCCTCACTAACGGAGTTTAATGCCACAGTTATGTTAGACTGCATCTCATTCTTGTTTCTGTTGCAGTGCGTCAGACTCGTCATGAGGCGCGCTGTCCGGAACGCTGTATGACTGATGGATCAGTTAAATTCAACTTTACTACAAATATATCAACTTACCTGTTTTAAATACTTTATATTTAAATGTTCGTTTACGCCCAAAATTAGTGTTTAACTGCTGGACTCTAAATGAAATCTACTATTGATTTTCACCGTTGACTGATTTTGCAGAACATTTAGACTGATAACTTGCCTGCGCAGATGTGGACGTGCGATATGACAGTTGCGTCCGACTATGTATGAACTAGCTGTTTTAAATACAGTATTTTTATATTTAACGTTAGTTAAATCAGTCAGTATGTTTGAAAGTAATTTTTTTTTATTATTGGTGACTCCATAGGCTCTCTCTCGCGCACCTGCGCGGTTTAAAACACCCAATAGTTATGCTATGACAAGAACAAAGAGTCTCTCTCTTGCTCCACCCATGCTCGATAATATTGTGTATCGTCGATCTCACGGGCTGACGATATGACGATTTAAAAAATGACCATATCGCCCAACACTACTGGAAATGACTACAATGTATCAGATATTCAAAATGTGATGGTAAATAAATGACAAATTTTTCTATGTAATCAAATATTAAATATCTTTATGTGGCTAATTATGGGTTTAATGACAATAACAACATAACATAGTGACCTTCAGCAGTCACAGAACTTGACTATTCTCTAGTTTTTAATACACTACTTTTCAAACTTATACTTTTTTCCACTTATGCTCAACAAAGCTGCATTTATTTGATCAAAAATACAAATATTATTACAATTAACAGTTTTCTATTTGAATATATTCTAAAATGTAATTTATTCCTGCCATGGCAAAGCTGAATTTTCAATAAACCATTACTCCAGTCTTCAACATCTCATGATATCATTATAGCGTGCTGATTTGGTGTTAAGAACATTTCTTATTATAATTAATGTTGGGTTTACAGTTGTGCTGCTTAATATTTGTGAAAACCGTGATACATTCTCTACATTATTTTTGATCTTACTGGCCCCATACATTTGAATAATATTGTATGTGTGTGTTGCTGTATATAATATAAACTGATCAACCAGTCATTTAAAAAAATTGGGTAAAGTATAGCCTTTATTGTGTTATGGTATCTTGTGCACTGATCACAGGTAGTTTTGAATAAACTATTGATGTAATTTTATAAAAAAGTCAATTGTTTCAGGCAAAGAATTTCATGTAAGTTCTGAACTTTGTGACAATAAATGGACGCCCTTTGTTTTACATAGTTAGGAAAAATACCCTCAAGAAATAAAAAATAATATTGGAATTTCATTGGCAAACAAATAAATTCTGACACTGATTTTTAGCACTATTATCTATAATAGACAACAAAATTCTGCGGTAAAAAAGGAGATATAAGAGGCAGCAGTGAGAGATCAGTGAAATGGGACAACAGTGAAAAAAAAGTGAAAAAAGTAAAATATTGTTGCACACAAACTTAAAATATGACATTATGCTCCATGTAACTAAGTGACTTTAAAAAGCTATTTTAATTTAAGTCTAGACAATATAAGACCCACTAAGGAAGATCCTCTCACATTCAAATACATCCAGCCACCTCAAACATTACAGATACTGCAAATCAGTGACTGCAGTAGATCTGACTCTAGTTCAAAGGGCACTGAGCACTACAAAATTGGATTCCACATGCCTTGTGTGTTATCTGTCCTCTAAACACTGACCTCCTCAATACACTTTACCAAGGCTTATCAATCTCCACCAACAGACTTTCAGCTACAACCGAGTTGTCTGTAATTCTATTCTATCACTATCCCTTATCAGTTAAACTTTTTCATTATCTGTCTTCCTTTTCCTCTAGGTTATTTAATAACAAACCTCCCATTGTCACTAACACCTGTTCTTTGAGTATTAATGACGCACAGTTCCATAAACACACACACACATGCCCTTGTGACATTTCTAGATTTGGCGCAGCTGAGTGTAACATCACCAAAATAAACTGAAGCAGTCTGGCATAAAGTGATCAGTCATTCTTGCATTTAACACAGCTAGAAAAACCCTAATAAAACAGTCTCCCAGCATTTCACATCTGCTCAGGCAACACAGGATCTCCAGACCTGAAGGTGACGAAAGTGGTCTGAAATACGATATTCCCCTATCTCTCCCAAAAGGCCTTTGCATAAAGCACCTAGACAGGAACAGGGAAACACAGACTCCAAACAGATCCCGACTCCATCTCACATCTCCAATAACGCTACACACTTCCACAGACCAAATCCATGTCTAAAACGGCTCCCTACAGTACAGCAACACTATTTAAGCAAAATGCTGAATCATTGTTACGCATCCCCGTCAGTAAGACCATGCATGAAGGTCGATGACAAACTCGGTGCAGCTGTCACGCATTATATATATGTATACACACACACATATATATATATATATATATATATATATATATATATATATATGTATACACACATATATATATATGTATACACACATATATATATATATGTATACACATATATATATATATATATATATATATATATGTATACACATATATATATATATATATATATATATATATATGTATACATATATATATATATATATATATATATATATATATAAAAAAATTTAAGTTTACACTTGTGAACTTGCATGTTGTGTGATCAGAAGCATGTGCATAATATTTAGTCATCCATTAGTTTTCTATTAATTTCTATCTAAAGAGAACTAATAATGTGCCGTTTCAGATATTACAGTGCGGATGATGTAAATATAAGGGCGCTTGAATGACTGTCACCGCTGTTAACGGTATTCATCTCTAAAACTGCACTGCAAGTGTTCGGCACTCATTTTGCCCGTGGATAGATTGGGTTTAAAGTGGAAATTTATCTAGATTTTAAGCCGATTTGATGTAAACAACAAGACCCTTTGAAAATGAATTTGACTCGCGCCTTTGCTCGTGGCTCAACCTAGGCTAACCGTCAGAAAGTTACAACAAGGTGATTACAGCCTATTCTGCCCTGCGGTAAGTTGGTGTTTTAAGGCGAACATGCTCTAAAATCACCCTTTGGAGTATTTCGTTGGCCTTATCCTATAAATTATACACGTGTGTGCATTATTTATTACTGACAGTAATAGCTACATGCTACGTCGCTAGCAAAGATGGCATCCGCAGCTCTTCCACAAACACACTCTCACCTCCTCCACTCGCATATCAATAATCCTCTCCACTTCATATACATCTTCTTCATCCTGTTCGCTGTCTCCAGGTTCCGCTCTCTCGGCTCCGGAAGCCATTTATGCTTTAACTAAGCAAAATATTGACGCTATGTGGTGTTCAGATGCGTGCTGAAGGCCGCACGGCAGCCGAACTATTGCACACACACACTGATACAGCAGCAGAACTGTCGTGATAGAACTCTGACTCTGTGTTGCCAGATCGCGTAAGAAAGACGCGCAGTATTGCCTGGAAAAAAACACCTACAAGGTCGCGTGTGGTAAGCGGACGTGGCAACATGGGGAGTACTACAACAGGAGGAGGATCCGTGTGTGTGTGTTTAAACGGCGACAGATGATATGACTGAGGTAAGGTTATCTTCTCCCACTGCTAAATATATCACAGGCGACAAAAAGACAGCTAGAAAAATTGGGGTGAAGTGACTTTCGCTGAAGTAAATCTTTTCACTTTTCAAGATGTTAAACATTAAAAATAAATATTTCATTTAAGATTATAAATGAAATCAAATATTTATTTTTAAAAAGCCTAATAACTTAAAATAATATTTTTGTTTATAAATAAATGAGCATTTTCGGCATCACTTTTTAGTAAGGGGAAACAATAGCCGACTTTTACAAATTCAAAACGTTTGAATCTCATTGTTATTTAGAACGACCAGACACAGGAACAGTTTCTTCCCCCAGGCAATCTATCTCATGAGCACTTGACAATAATCTTTGAATACGCAACACAATAAACATTACCTCTTTAACACCATACTTGTTTACATTTAAAATTTGCACACATCATACCTGTACATCATAATTGTCTAGGCTATATTATATTTTGCTTTTGCTTTTTTTTTTTGTACATTGTCTATTTTGTCTATTATTATTCTTATTAACTGTGTCCTGTCTTGTCACTGACATTTTGTTGCACTGTGGAGCTTCTGTCACTAAAACAAATTCCTTGTATGTGTAAACATTCCTGGCTATAAAGCTCATTCTGATTCTGATCCGTCAATTATTTCCTCAAATAATTAGATACCCCACCCCCACACACACTTTTGTGTATTTTATATTTTACATACAGTAAACATTGGACTGGACATTTCTGCTTTTTTCCCCTTAGGTTTTGATAAAATGGTATCCATAAAATCTCAGAGAGTAGAATGTGTTAAGTCTATTTACATTTGTAGGTTATTGCTGGTTTGCATGTTGTTTCAAAATATAATCTTGCTTTTCATTAGAAAGCTTCTGCTAAGACCTGAAAAGTCATTAATGGATTGCTGTGCTTCAAAATCATCATCATCATCATCATCATCAATTAAATTATATAAACAACACCGCTACCATCTCCTGTAAAAACACTTTAATTTATAAAAGTCCTGATTATTTTTTTTCATACAGTTGAAACTTTACAACTTCACAATGCCATAAGAAGTCTTGCATAGACTGACATGACATTATGCTGGCTATTGAAAAACAGCACCGAAACATCTACATGACACATAATGAAAAAATTTTAGACTTATTGCACAAAGAAGAAAAAATCATGAATCACATCCACAGATCTTAAAGAGACTTTGTGCATGCACGGTTTTTGACATAACAAGTTAAAAAAAGGCTCATGAAAAAAACGAAACAAGTTTTTGATGACAGTTAGATAATGCAACATCCCGTCATAAAAACATCACTTTAATCCAGTAAAAGGTTTATAACGGCAGTTTAATTCATACAGAAAATAAAACCTTTTTTATTTAATTTCTTGGCACATTTTGGAAGAGCAGCATTTGATGAATTAGCTGACAATGGTTTCTTTTCAAAACTTTCAGTAAGCATTTTTTAAGAAGTGCTAAGAATTGAATGATGAAGATTCTTTTGATTTGACCTGCTTAATTGCATTACAGAAAACATTATTATTTCTGACACAGTGTCCTAAGATATTATCACATTTAATGTTCAGTAACATGAAGTATGTCTGCTCCTTAATACCTTATGATGATATGATGCCACGTGACTTGTCCTGAAACTATGGCAGGCAATTTTCTTCATTACTGTCTTGACCCAAAACATAGACTCCTTGGTCACAGAGTGCAGGTAACTGTAAAATGTTTTGCTAGTTCAGAACATTGTTTCCACAAGTGATTTATGAAGTTTGAGAATATCTGTACATGGTATTATGATAGATTAGCACTGATCCGGATCCACTGCAACCCTTGCCTGGTGTACTGGACGATATGGGCAATGCTGCTATGTAGAGTCAAGGGCCCAGTCAGTGTGTTCAGATAGTTGAAAAATTCTGGTGTGGGAGTGAGAGAGAATAAATAAATTGCCATTAGTTGAATTATCAGTGTATTGTCATTTATCAGTAAATATTAAAATAAAATGTAATGTAAAATACATGAAAAATAGCAAATATATATATTTTTTTAATTATTAAAATGACTCATGAGATGGAACTGAATCAAAACTCACCTTTGTTTTCTTTGGCCAGGGTCTCAGCCACTTCCCAGTACTCATAACTGAACAGGACACTGTTGGTAATGTTGAGGTGATTTGCTGCCATCTGGTGGATGCGATGGGGAATGCTAATGGCACTGCTCCGTGAGCTCCCTGTGTGAGATCCCATTATATTGACAGAGCAAACAGAGGCAGGAGCTACAGATTCCCTGTAAAAGCACAAACACATATGTACTGACACCCAAACACAACATAAAGGTCTCACAGTGGCTGTGTAAGGCCTAACTACGATTTACTCTTACTTTCCAGCACTGTTCCAAGGAGGGGGTTTATGAGGTCCTTTTGGAGAGCTCTAGTTAAAGTAAAAACGGTTACAAGAATGAGTAAATCATTGAACAAACTATACTGGGAGGTATTTTTTACATATTTATATATAATAATTGATTACTGCCAACCTTGAAGTAGTCCATCAGGACTTTGGAGTATTTTAGAGCATTGTCCTTTTTAAGTCTAAACATTTGCCAGTAAAGAAGAGCAAGACAGCGGAAACTGAAACCCAGAAACAAAATTTGTGTTTGTCAACAGATTTTGACATAATCAAGAAAATCAAAATGATAATACAGACCGTTGAAGATCTTTGCAGTGTTGTATTTACCATAGTACAGCTAGCTGTTTGTCTTCCTGGCTGGCTCCAGGCCCGGCGTGACTCTTAAGTTTCATAGCGTATCTATCCAACGCATAGAACAAAGTCAGATCAATGCAGAACGTCGGACAAACATAGGGCCTCCATCTGGCCATTTCTGTTCTGGGATCTATCAATATCAGTCATTTTGGAAACATCAAATCTGTTGACATTGTATTTGCCTGTTTTTAGCAAACATGCAAATGTCAAAACCCACATCTGCTGTTGGTAAAATACTGTCAGTATGAAGCCTGTCACAAGGAGCTACCCAGTCATGTAATATCTGGCCTATGCAAAATGCTGAAAAAAAAGAGCAAAAGATAGGGTGAAAGATAAAAATAAAACTCATAAACACCTTATGAGCTCCACAGTTTCAGCATACATGGTGTAAGGGGACTTGGACTCCAGCGGTCCCTCTTCCATGGCTTTACCGCACTCCATAAAGGACAAAGCAGCATCCACATAATTCACAGCTTTTCCTAGCTTATCCACCTGCAAACAGGGATAGAGAGAGAAAAGTGTAAAAGAAAGCAGTTGATGAATTAGTTACAGAAGATATAGACCAGAAATGTTCCTCCTTGTTTTGGTCTGTGACTATAATCCTTGGGATTCCACTCTCTGTCATAGAGCAATTGAAAAAGCACCTTTTTTTAACAAAAGTTAATTTTACAGCATCAAAAAGATTCATCTCAGGCAACTCCACACTCTCAGAAAAAAAGACAAAATCTGCCACTTTTTTTTTTTTAAGGTACACATTTGTACCTAAATGGTAAATGTTTGTACCTTTTGTAAAAGGTAATGCCCCAGTGACAGCTTTTGTACCTTTTTGTCCTGAGTGCATGTGGGGTCGTGAACCTCTGTAATAGTCATCTAGTGGTAATATTCAATAATGTGTATGTTCACAATGCTGTCTTACCATAGCATCTGCTCGATGTTTCAACCTCTTGGCTTCATGCATGTAGTACTCCGCATGATGAGAGCTAACATGAAGGCAAGTAAGGAGAGATTAGGTGAGAAATATGGGATGGTATTTGACATTAAATGTCGCAGCACTGTTAAATGAAACAGAGGCATTGACAGACATTAACTCACACATCACTGATAGGTACAGTTCCTCTGTAGTGAAGCGGAAGGTTTGAGGGAGGAACCAGCGATCCAGAGAGAGACTGGAGGGGTCCTGACACTCCCACACACTCCACCTCTACCTTGGGCTGTGTCTTCTGAACCTGTTGAGACAATGATCCTGTTTCATTAATATATATTGATTTGCTATATGGCTTTTTGAAGAAAGAAAGAAAAAAAGAAAGAAAGAAAGAAAAGCATAATTTTAAGAACCTGTGATTTCTGAGGTGTTGAATCTTTTTCTTTTTCTGGAGGTGAGTTGTACTTCTCTGCATGCTGAGCTTTTACTGAGGGTTTTGAGAGCTCCAGTATGCCGGATGGAGGAGACAATGGGGATACAGGCCTCTTGGAATAAAAGTAATCATCCTGACTTCTGCATACCCAGCAATAAAAAGCACATCATCCAGTGAGCATGACTCAGACAATAAACATTACGCCATCATGTCTAAGTGTAAAATAAGAATAACAATGAATTGACCTTTTTATGTTTGCATTTTGTCATAGGGGCTTCCCATGATTACTTTCAATGTACTAAAGCAGCACTGTAGAACAACAATACATTTAGAGTGGAAATTACTCATGGATGGACATCCCCTTATTATATGAACTTGCAATAGCAAATATTTTCTGAATTTCTGAATAAACAAAATAACACTGGAAAAAATACTTTCAAAGCAATATAAGAGCTTATTTAATATTATTATTAAACAAATTAAGTGATTAGGTCTAAATATACCCATTTTGTTTGTTGAGGGTTTCCTCAATCTCACTGTGGACTGACACTGGTAGTTTATCTGCACGAGAGTGATTTCTCTTATTCTCTCTTTGAGCGTCTCCATTTTCAGCCTGATAAAGTAAAAAACCCACACACACAAAAAAAACATGTATGCAAAAACACATCTCATATTCAAAAGAATGTTAAAGAATTGCTGATTTTTATGCATTAATTAAATATAAAGATGCTTTTTCTTCCTCACTTTTCTTTTACTTCTGCCATCTCCAGGCAGTTGGTCCAAGTGTTTCATCGATGGCTTTTCTTTTGCCTTTCCCGTTGACAAAGCTGAAGACGAGGACTGTCTCTCTGTAATCTCATCTGCACTAGGGACTCTACCCAGAAGCGAGAGGTCTATCCTCACAACAAGCTTTTTCAGGCCTCGATGTGCAACAGTGGGGGACTTTTCAGTTCGGCCAAAAGGCACCAATGTGTATAGTTTGTGTCTGCCCCGACCTTGAGTCTCAGGTGTGTTTAAGCTCGACCCATGGGGGTGAGCACCAGTGCCCGAACCCTGTTTGTCAAGCCTCCTATTTGACACAATTTTTTGGTTTGACGTTGAATCTGCAGGGACTTTGGCAACATTCCGGGGTGGACTAGATTCAGAGTCTGAATCAGAGGAAGAAGATGAGGATGAAGAGGATGATGAGGAGGATGAGGACGAGGAAGATGATGGGTGAGTGGGCTTGTTGACAGGAGTAGGCAAAGGTGGAGAAAGTGGAGGAGAAGGGCTAGTGTCAGTCACATGAAGACCTGAGGAAATGTCCTCATTGCTCCACCTTCTCTTCTTCTTCCTCTGTTCTTCAAGATTGTGTCCATTGTATTCCTTTTGAGTGTGATGCTGGCTGTTGGTGTGAGGTCTTTGCTTGGGCTGCACTGCCTTCCATTCAACTTCCTGCTCCCTCCTCCTCCTCCGTTTCTTCTCTCTTTCCCCTTCCTCTGTTCTCCTATCTTCCTTGTCTTCCTCTTCTTCAGAACTCAGAACCCAGCGACGCCTTATCACTTGCTCCTCCGCCAGTCTTCTTCGTCTCTGCTCCTTGCCGGTCTGCACCAGGGTTGCTCCCTGTGCATTACCTCGGCTGTCCACCTCTAGCACTTTCTCTCTGGGCTTTGGGTCTTTTTGGGAATGCCCGGTTCTGGACACTGGGGCCTCCCCTAGTTTGGTCTTGGGCTTTGGGCTGGAACTCTTTTGGGGATTCTGTATAGATCTTGACTTCTTTGTATCTGGAAAAGATTTAATCTTCGAGCTGTGACTAGATTGACTGTTGACTTCGCTTTGGGAAGAGTCCCTGGACTTTGATGAGGGACCTCGGTCGGAACTCTTTAGAGTATTAAAATGAGAAGAATGGCCTGATTTGGAATGTGAACTGTGGATTGACACTGCTGTAGTTTCATTGCTTCTGTGATTATGTTTAATACTATGGTCAGTTGTAGATTGACTGGCTTGTGGTTGTGGGTTAATGCTTGGTCTTTGCTTTGATAAATGCTTTGAAATGGGGTTTGAAGGTGAGTTAAACCTTTGCTTGCTTGTTGATTCAGAGTTTTTGGTTTCAAGCTTGTGTTGGAGATCCTTGTGTGGCTTTTCTGTTGAGCTGTGCTTGGAATGATGGGGTTGTTGGGGAGGACCAGGTCTGGAGTGGTTGGATCGAGAGTCTCTGGATCTAGAGTCTTTGGGTCTAAACTCCTTTCTCTGGTTGGCACTGTGGTCCGGAGGCACCCATGGCCTTACTTTGGGCCGATATGCTGGATTAGAGCCAACGGTTGACTGTGCATTATGCCTGGGACTTTCTTGTTGAGGTGGCTGGACCTGAGGATATGTACCTTGGCTAGGTACTGCAGTGAATGAGAGACTTGGACTGGGGCTTCTGGGAGGGTGTAAAGGGCTGGGACTTCGACTCCCTTGGAAGCTGTCTCCTGGACTTGGGCACACACTTGGCACTGGGCTCGGCACAAGGCTAATTCCTGGACTGGGGCATGGACTGTATTCTGGACTGGGATGAGGACTGTTTCTGGGGCTGTAGTCAAATTTTGGACTTGGGACTGGACTTTCACATGGACTGTAATCCCGTCTGGATTCAGAGTCTCTGCTCCAGTATCTTCCAGGTGATGGTCCTCGGCCACAGTCAGATTTCGCAGTCCGTTGCTGTCCTTCACCTGGGTCGTGGTCAGATGACTGATGATGTTTAGGGACTTTGTCAAGCCACCTGTCCAGCTGCCATTGTGTGGATGGTGGACTATCCGTCTGAACAGAGAAAGGACATGCGTTCAAGACAGAGAATGTCACAATGGTAAAACTGGTAAAATAATATTACTCTAAATCTGAATTTGATAAATGAATGTGACAATATAAATCAAGTTGGATCTGTATTACAAAAGTTACTTGACAAGATGATAATTATCAGTGTATCTGTTCTTGACTATAAAGCCTTGACCACTGAGGATGACAACAGTATAACTGTATAAATACATTCCAGAACCTCTTTAACAAAGAAGTGTGCAGCTGACAGTTTAACAAAGTGAACATCACATTTAAAATTGTAGTGGTGATGCACAGTCATGGCATTCATAGGCTAATCGTAGGAATATTAGACAGAATTTCTATTTATTAAACATCTTAATCCTTTACCATACTGATGTAAAGAAACCACTGTATGTGAGCAGAAGATTGCATAAACCAATAACCAATGACTCAATGACAATATATTTACTCAACAATGTGATACTAAGAAAGTATGGTGGGAAAATTACAGAAAAATGGCAATGAGAAATTATCAGAATAAATGAAAAGGAAATATGAGTATTTATGTAAACAGACCAGTGTGTCAGTGGGGAAGAGAGGAAAAGAAAAATATGAAGGTAAGAGGGTAACTGAGACAGAGAGAGAGAGGCCAGAAAACTGTGGAGATTCCTTAAACCCTAACAAACACTTTCTTTCAATTTCACACTGCTTTCACCATTACAATGCCTCTTCAGTTCACTTACTCCAAACTATTACAAACAAGAAATAAATAAGCGGAATTGAAAATAAATACTGTATGAAAACATAATCATATTTTATAGAGTAATACAATGAACTATACTCACTTTACAAAACATTTTAATTAACACCACAAATCAAAGCAAATACTCACTTGATAGCACACTTGAGTGGCAGGGCAGACTGAGCTTTCTTCACTCGCCTCCAGTAGCTGACCAGAGCTAATTTAAACTTTTACTCCTCCACTCAAACATTCCCCCTTCCCCTCTCTCTCTCTCTTTCCAGCAAAGACACTGCATCTCTTGTGCCCTTTTCCCACTGCCACTCCCCACAAACCCCCCTCTACCTGGAACTGTGTGGCGTTTCCAAGCCGTCCTCCTCAGAGACACTACATGACTACACGTAGATGAAAAACACATGGCGTTCCCACCTCCCTTCTCCACAGGTTTCAAATAGATGGCATGTTCAGTAATAGAGCCAGCTGTGTCACACAGATGCCTTCATTCATATGGTTGTGTGCTATGCTACTAGAGCTTTTAATCCCTCCTTCTCTTGAAAAAATTAAGAATTGCTAGATCTTAAAATCCTTCAAATGTAGCTGTTATCAGCTCAGGATTCTTTGATGACAAAATGTTATCATTTACTCACCCTCACATTGTTCCAAACCTGTATGACTTTCTTTCTTCTGTGGAACACAAAAGAAGATATTTTGAAAGATGTCTGTGTTGTTTGTCCATACATTGAAAGTTAGTGAGGTCTAACGTTGTTTTGTGAAATCATACAGGTTTGGAACTACATGAGGGCGAGTAAATGATGACATAATTTTCATTGTTTTGGGTAACCAATCCCTTTAGGTTCTGCTTTTTGTGACGAAATCAATGTTGACATGTAGTACTTCCTATCACATGTTGACATGACACCCAAATTCTAAAGTCTCAGCAGCCGCCCCTCCACATTCCTCTCTCCACCCCCCACCTTCCTCTTTACCTCATCCACTATAAACAACTACTGGGAAACAGACAGCGAGGCAATGAGATTTCATGACAAAAAAATACTACAGCATACCTCTGTGCTGCAGTTTAAGGTCCGCTGCTGGTTCGGTGTCCTGCACCGGTTGTGCGTCCTTGGGCTCGGGCTGCGTGATCGCTGGCTGTGGTCACTTTCCCATTCGCTGGAGGGGTCTGATCCTGAAGACCCTGAGCTAGAATGTCTCACTCTTCCGACATGTGTGTGTGTGTGGCGCTGCTGCTGGCCTGACAAGCTGTCAGTCAATACATGCAAACAATAGAAAGTTATAGAGAAGTGCATAGCCACTTCTTAGGATTTACATGTACAACAATCTTGATTATCAAGTTAAAATAAATCCCAAAGAAGTATGCAGACTAAACACGTGGTGTGAGTGTGTGTTTTTTGAGGGATGAACATGTTGAAAGGCCAAAAGAAACAGAGGCTGGTCTAGCATCCAGCTGTCACATTCCACATTTTCTGACCTCTTCAATATGTAATACACACACTGACACATACAGATACAATGACTGGACAATAATGAGACCTGGTACAGTTACAAACATAAAGTAGACAATACATTACAAGCACACACTCACCGGTCATTATCAGCCCAGGAAGTTGTTTGCTCACTTCCCTGTTTAACAGATAAGAATAAAAAACACGATTTTAATAAATGAGAGCTTTTTAGCTTAGAATGTTCAACTTCATGGTCATTACTTGCATCTTGACCAAAGCAAAAGCCAAAGTCCTGCATGCAGTAATGGCAGAAGGTCATGAGTCTGGTGTATTTTATGACTCAGACGTTTATGACTCATAAACCTGGAGTCCTGTGATGAGATACATGCATGCACAAGGAGCTGGTGTTGTAGGTTAAAATTAGAGTCAAATATCGTACTTCTCAATTACAGCAAACCATGTCAAGTTAAGTAGCACAGATATGGAGCAGTGTCTTTTTTCCCAAGGAGGCAAGAAGGCAGTGCCTTTAAAAAAAAAGTTGTGTAACAAGAGATCATAATTTGTTTTTGGTAGAACTCCTACTAAAAGGGATGTGAAGGAGGAGCAGCTAAATACTGTACAGCTCACTCATGTAGCACCACAAATCATCCTGAATCAGTTGAACTGTAACTATAAAGTAAATTTCTCACCAGCATGAAATTATCTGAAAGAGAGATGGTTTTTTTTTTCAGCCCTTCAGACTGGTTAAATTAAATGTCACCTCTTTTAATGATTATAGTGTTTACAGAGAATTTGATGATTAAAAGTTATTGACTCATAATAATATGACTAAAAAAATAGTTACTAATGTAAACAAAAGGATTGACACTACCGTTCTAAAGTTTGTGGTCAGTAAGATAATTTTAAAGAAATTCATACATTTATTCAGCAAGAATGTTTCAGGAAATGAAAACAAAAGATTTTTATTTCAAATAAATACTTTTAAACTTTATACTCAAAAGATTCTGAAAAATATATCATGGTTTCCTCAACAATCTTAAGCAGCGCAACTGTTTCCGTTACTGATAATAATAAGAAATATTTTTTGAGCACCAAATTAGCATTTTAGAATTATTTCTGAAGAATCATCTGACACTGAAGACTGGAGAAATGATGCTAAATGTAAGCTTTACTAAACAGGAATAAAGTACATTTTAAAATATATTAAAATTGCTAAAAAACGTTTTTTTTTGTTTTTTGGTGTAATATTGTTACACAATGTTATTGTTTTTACTGCATTTTTCATCAGATGGTGAGCTTAAGAGACTTCTTATCAAATTCCTAAAACTCCAAACTTTTGAACAGTAGTGTACATTAAATAAGTTTGAATATTTCATTATAATAAATAGCATTACGCTAAGATAAACAAAAAAGTATCTTAGTATTAGTATACTCTCCAAAGAAAAGAATAGCAATGTTAGTGTTAATATAGTGCTGCAATGAAAAAGCAATGCAAAAACAATTGCCACAGCAGCCAGGTGACTGTGTGTAAATGCATTTTTTGGTGAATGAACAAATGAGCTGGACTGTGCTCAAATCTAACAAATAGCACAAGCAGTGCAAGAGTTATTGATACTATGACATCTGCTTTTTCCACCCATTGCTTCAACAGTTTTAACAGGCGCCCTACCTCGTCCTTGTCATCTTCATCACTGCTGAGCTTCAGGTCATCAGCGAGCATGCTGGGAGGGCAAAGAGAGAGTCAAACGTGAGAGAATGTCACACTTGCTTGACAAAGAGACTTATTCGTTTTACCAATCTGCAGCACATCTGTGTGTATGTGTGTATTAAATGTGTGAGCTTGCTTCAAACAGTCTAACCATAAGAGATTGGATCACATTACAAGCTTCAAAGAAAAAAGTCATAAACACAGCGCTCTAATGTTTAACAGTGATGTTATGTGACAGTAGTGTGCTTCTGGGCTCTAACCTACTGTGTTAACCTGCTCTGCGATTAGATACTAACTCAGTGAAGTTTATGAGGTCGGTGAAGTTGGTTCGGTGGAGATATAACACCGGTCTAACCCTCCATGTGAAGCTGGTTTTAAACAGCAGTTGGTCTAAAGCAGTTAAATTCCAGGAAGCCCAATCTAATTATACACACCAAAATGCACAGACGTTCAACACTGAATTCTCTAAAGTCAGTTGTTTATGGTGTAATAAAGTGAAAAGGCAGAAGCAGTTCAGCCACAACCTGGAGCTTGGTAACCATGGACAGATTGGGTGCTGTGCACCCCACTTACGATTTATGAGGGGCCACGAGTGGACGTGAGGGCATCCTCATAGAGACACCATCCCTCACTGAGAGAGCCACAGGGAGAGAAATACATCAGCATTATGGAGCAGAATGTAAAAACATTGCTATAATAACACAGCTGTGTATACATATGCAGATGTGACATATGTAGTGATATCTCAAAGTAAGCAGGTGATGAAGAGCAAGCCTATTTCACATACATCAGGCATGCACAATATATCTACACCATATCGGTTTGGTATTAAATGATATTTAACAAGTATTGGTCAACACTGAATGTTTAATTTTACACCACTGATCAAAAGTTTAGACTTTTTTTAATGTCAGTAATACTTTCATTCAGCAAGGACAAGTTAAATTTATCAAAATTGGTTTCAAGATATTTAAAATGTTACAAAAGATTTCTATTTCAAATAATAACTGTTCTTTTTTTAACTTTCCATTCGTCAAAGAAGCCTAACTGTTTAATTGCCACAAATATTGCCACTGAATATTATGCAGCACAGTTTTCAACATTGATAATATAAAAAAATCAGGATGTTAGAAAGCTTTATATAGGACACTGAAGACTGGAGTAATGGCTGCTGAAAATTCAGCTTTGCCATAAATAGACTTTTTAAAATGTATTAAAAACAGTTGTTATAATATTTCATGGTATTTCTGTTTTTACTGTTTTTTGGATCAAATAAATGCAGCCATGGTGAGCATTAGAGACTAAAAAAAAAACTAAATAGTAAACAATATAATTATTAGTCAGGTAACCTAACATGAAAATAAGCTTATCGGTAACCGTCAGAATAAATTTTGGTGCATCCCAGATATAGAGAGACACATATCTAAGACAGAGCTCCAAACAGATGGTTTGAACATCAATCTAGCGTGTTTACCAAGTCTGTGTCGTGAATTGGGCTGCTTTCCCTCCTAAAACAGATAAACAGAATAAAACAAATCAGTCAAATCAACACACACAAACAGAGGGGTAAATTCACTAATCTGTACTAAACACTGTCACACTGTATCTTAGCACTTAACCTTCCCCCTGAAATCCAGTTATTAAATTAAATCATATTTTCGGCATGAAAAAATGGCATAAATTTACTGCTTGGGGCATTGCATCCCTGATTTGCATAATTTCTGTAGTGACTAAAACAACACAGGTTTATGAGTGTGTGCAAATAAACAAGGCAAGCGTAATACCCAGCGGGGACAGAGAGGAGTAGAAAAAAAGAGGTAAAGAGACAGAGCAGAGTTGGTGCATTATATTGGTGAATTTATCACACTTTCCTGCAGTCTGTAATAAACCGTGTGCATACCTTTGAGTGTGAGTACAGGAAATGCTGAGTGCCCCCTTCCCCTGGGGGCTGCTGGTAAGGCCAGGACTGGGTCATGTCCTACGGAGAGATGAGAGGACAGAGGCTAAAAGTTAAAATGACTTACAGGTTTGGAAAATGACCTTTTAAAGTCATTATCATATGCAACTGACAGAGATGTCCTCAGATGTAATGTGCATCTTTAATGGACTCCTGAAATGTATTTATATCTACTGACAGTTTTTTTGTGAGGCATTCTAGGCCATTACATCAGGGGATTTGCACTGGTTGGGATGGTTGTGTTGTGTTTTGAAGCATCTAAACATTACAAGCTTCTTCTATATGCCACTTTTAAAAATTCTTAACTTAAAGGGATCGTTCAGCCAAAAAATTATATTCCGTCATAATTTCCTCAGCCTCATGTTATTATAAAACAGTATGAATTTCTTTTGAACGAAAATAAAATATTTTGAGAATTGACTTAGTACTTTTTTGTCCATACAATGGAATTTAATGATCACCAAAACTGTTTGGTTATCAACTAAGGCTGTCACGAAAAAAAAAAAAGATTTTCGAATATTCATTGAATTTAAAATAGAAATCTACATTCGAATGTAAAAACACTGCATTCGAATTTTAGGTGTGCGTTAAAGGAGGCTGCCTTAAGGCCCGGGTATAGCCTACTTCACATTCACACAGCCGCGTCCGCACAGCTTTCAAGGTATACTCAAACGCGAATGAGCGCGCACTGTCCACGCAGTCTCAAAAAATTGCTTGCACGTAGTTTGGGTTAGTCCTCTTGAGGAAGAAAATGATATAATGCGGACGGTGCATGGACGTGAACGCTGAAGTATACTTTGGCCTTTATCAGTGCGTGTGAGATGCGATGACGATGTAAGTGTCCTTGCATTATAATGTTTTTTTTTAGCCTATCCAGTGGAAAAAGAGAACATCAACGTGGAGAAGATCTTGTTTACATAAAAACTGAAACCAAGCCATTCACACAGAACGCATATTTCACGCATTTTCTAGAGGGACATCTTATCACAATTGCACTCGCGTCTCGCACAAGAGAGCCGCCTGTTTAGAAAGCTATGTAAAATTAATGTAAGTTCAACTTTTTAAAAACATATCTCAAAACTTTATGGTGGGTTTATTCACCATCCCACTGCATCTCATGTTTTTAAATGAAAAATTTAGGCTACTCTGTGATTGGCTTTCCGCCCTTTGTTTTAAACCATGTATGCATACATGATGCTGTTTTTTTATAGTTGTTTAAGCAACTTAATTAATTTTAATTGGTTTATAAACATTATTGAAATAATATGCACTTTTTTCCACAGTCATGTTTTCTTATGCTTTGAATAAATGTGCATTAGTAATATTTAGCTCGATGCGCCCTCTTGTGGCCTCAGGAGAGAAGCCAAAAGCTTTTCTTCACCCTAACTGAAATTATGCATTTTAAATTCGAATATAACTGAAAATAAATAAATAAATAAATGAATAAATAAATAAATGGAATTTAGTTTTTCGGCCATTTTTACCGCCCTATTATCAACGTTCCACATAAGAAAGTTTATACAGGTTTGGAATTACATGAAGGTGAGTAAATGACAGAATTTTCATTTTTGAAAATTGAAATGAAATGCCCCTATGACACCATCTGTAATAGTATGATAGACCGTCTCTTGTTTTTAAATTATCTAATTAAAAATACATAAATTACAAACAGTTAGAATCCATAATAAAACATAAAAACTTTGAATCAGTCAGATGTTGTTTTCCATTTAGCTGATGCTTTTCAGTACTTACATTGTTTTCAACCTGGCTGCTGTATTGATTTTACGTTCCAGTGAGAATCAAACAAACAAACTAATTCTTCATGTTGCTCATAATATTAGCAGGTTTTGCAGAAGTAATGCTTCATTTGCTGTAGATTCTGTGTTGCTAAATAATGACTGTTAATCCACTTTATGACCTAACATAGTCCAGCAAGAGTTCATGACCTTTTGATAAAGAACCTACAGTATTTGTGACACAGTATTTGTGATTTGATTGAGTTTCTGGCATTTCTGATAATATTTGTGATTAAAATAATTCCCCAGCAAAACTTGTATTGTGTAATCTGTGCCTGAAGCTGTTTTTGTTAGAGCATGCACGTGTGGTACAGAGCAGGAAGCAGTCTGTGAAAAGGTCATGAGCTATCTACTCTGATAGCTGTTATAGGAAAACAGATGTGCAGTGTTTGACTAAAATTAAATGCTCATGGACTGAAGTTTTTTTTTTTTTTTATCTAAGTGTAAACCAGAGTCAGAATGGTTTAAAAAAAAAAAAGGTGCACTTAATATTTTTTTTTTTCTGATTTTTTAAAATTATTTATACATGGCTGACTGCTAACTGAAAATGTATGAAATTGTACATATGGTTATTTTGCATGATTCTGCATGCTGCAAAGTCAACTGCAATTTGGGCTTATGCCAATAAATAATAAAAGAATAATAATAATAAAATACTATTTACACTTCCATGTTCTGACTTTGGTCATACATAGAGATGGATGAGCCGATGTTTCATGTGTCAGGATAGTGAAGATGCTCAGTATTTTTATATTTCTAAACCTAATAATGGTCACATAAGAACACTTTTTTCGGGTGGTTTAGTGATGCACGAAGTACAGCTCACACAGAAGTGGCGAATCTGTAGTCAATCTGTGCAAACCTGCTGCAAAATTGTTTGGCCTCATGAGGAATTCCTGATGGTGTATATTCAAATTTAAATGACTGGATTTTGCTCATGACAACAGTACATGTGACCACACCTTTGTAGCTGTGTGTGCATGAAGTATTCAACACAAGAAAAAAACTCCTACAGGTTTGGAACAACTTTATGATGATTAAACGATGACAGATTTTTCATTTTAGCATGAACTATTCCTTTAAACCTGGAAAAGAAAAGAATGTCTAATACATTACATTTATGTAAATGACAGCAACAGACATTTCCACTGTAGGCAAACTACTGTAGTTATCAATCCTAGGTCTCCTCTTCATCTTTACAAATAATTACAAAAATAAAGATGCCCTAACACTCTACACACATAAACTGTATTGGAGTTGTAAGCGATATCCACAGCGGCCTTTCATTTTTAAATTCCACCATGTCTTCAACACAGACTTCTAAAGTCGAACTGCAGAACAGTATCATATTGTAAACATACATTATACACATCAATCGTTCTTCCTAGCCTGTAGCAATATTTCGAAAAAACACTCCTCCCCTCTAGAGCATAACTCTTCCCCCTTCCCTCTCATCCACCTGCTTCATTATCTCTCTCGCTGCCTTTAGTCACTAAGGACCCATCTCTCTTCACCAACAACAAGGCTTCCCAGGTGAACCTGCAAACGCTTCTCTGTTTCTCTATGTATGCCCCTCTCACTCTTTAGATGCTTTGAAATGGCCATGCAGAGCCAGTCTGCAGCACATTAAAATCAACCCACTCTCTTTAAAATACTTCAAAATCTACACATAAGCATAATAAAATCAAAGATTAAACTAAATTTGATTAAAATATTAAAATCATGCACAGTCTCATGAGCTAATACGCTTAATGAAAGCCACATAAGTCTAATAAAAGCTGTTCTATTTTACATTGAGCTGAGATGAATTGTGTGCTACCACATTAAGACCTTTTAACCACCCAAGAATTATTCACTTTATTTCAAGAACTCCTATGTTATTGGCAATTTTCTGTTGAGAAATATTTAATTATAACAGACAGAACTGAAACAGTACAACAAAAACACCATTTTGAAAAGGCACAGACAGACTCACACACTAATGCTTGCAGAGACACCTGTTGTGCTCTTTCTAAAAATACCTATGACCACAACACCGGCCCTGAGAAGACTTACACATCTATGTATGTGCTTGTTCACCTACACAGAATTCAGACTGGTGATGGTAACAAACCAGAAATTGATAATGTGAGAAATCCAGTGCTGTATTGTACTGTACTGCAATAATCCCACACCATTCTGTTTCTGCTTATCAAAACTGTGATACTGAAGACTGCATTTAAATTTACTAAAACATTCAGCCCATGCAAAACTGGGGCAAAAGGTCATGTGTGTGAACTCACAAACTGTTTGATCTAATAAGTGATCATGAAACAAGACCTTGATAAAAAATATGCATTTAGTAAATCTTTCCTTAGATTTTAAAATGCTTTCAACAGAAAACTACTAATCAAAAAATGATTTCTTTGATTTCTTAACCTTCATTTCTTCAAGAACCGTATTTTACATCTCAATCAGATGTCTGGAAACCACTGACTAGAACCAAAGATCTGAATCTGCATAAGTATTTCCCTCCAAAAATCAGTACCGCTGCATTTCATATCTGTCCTTTTTGTGGATCTGAACAGTGGGTCTGTTCTCATGCAGCAGACATCACACATGAATTATTGTTCATTTAGATAGCACTTGGATTACTCGTACCTAGATATGTTAGTAATTCATCTATAGAATAATCCTCCCCCATTTCATTCAGTAAATGATCATACAACAGCCTCATTTATATCTCAACCAGAAAGGCTAAACTGCATAATAACTTTTGTAAACACACAATTCAGCTAAAATAAACTCATCTTTAGAGCCTCCAACCTAGAGATTATTATTATAGATTATAGATTATTACGACCTTCTAATGCTATTTTACAGTGTCAGGATGAATGTGTCTTGTAGGTGTATTTTTTTGTATAACGCATGATTCTAAAGACAAGTTGTCCCCAGTCTGGATCAGAGCTGCTGGGATTATTTCATTTGAATAACCCATTAGCATTTAAGGATGTATTTTGAATGGGAGTCAAACCTGCATCTGCAATAGAACCGATATGTTGGAGGAAAAACCTGTAGCTCAAATCAAATAAAAACAAGTACAGTATTATGTACAATGCGCTGGTGTGCTTGAAGGGTTTTACCAGCATGGAGGGGTTTATTTTGTAGTAATGACAGACAGACTGTGCATTATCATACATGAAACACTGATTTAAAATTATGGTTACACTTTATTTTAAGGTGTTCCTGTTAGAATATGGGTTTGATTTAGGGTTAATGTAATTATACAAAATTCACTGTTATTACAATTTTGTACCTTTCTCAGAAAAAGGTTAGGGTGTCTTTTTTCAAAAGGTACTGCCCCAGTGACAGCGTTTGTACCTTTCTTTCTGAGTGTGTACATGCAACAAAGACACTGTAAAATAAAGTGTTACCAAAAGTGTTTTATTATATAATTACACACTTACTCATCCGTTATATTCAAAAATAATTTAATATAAAATTATGAGATTGACCAGCTACAATCAGGTATTTCAGAAGGATGTGTAAAAATGAATTATTATTTTGTGTAGTGCACATTTTATGACATTCCAGTACAGATTGGATTAAAGAATTCAATTAAAGGCCTTTTTACTGTATATTTATACAAAGATGTCACAGATAGCTATATTAAATTAATGTGCAGTGGAACCCTGGAAAATATCTGAACAGTAAGGTAATTTCCAATCAGTAATAATCAATATAACACCACTTAATATAAGCTGAGCTCCATATTTTTAAACAAACCTTCAAAAAAAGTGGTAGTGGTTGTCTAACACATGCTCTTGTCTGAACTGAAATATACATAAGTGTCCTCCAAAGCTCTCAGTGTAGGGACTGACTCACACACAGCTTGAGGAACATTTTTTTTATGATCTCTTACTTTTTTTTTAATGAGCCTTCTTCACAGCACCTGTTTTATTACCCTCAGAATGACTGAGAATGAGTCATCTGTGAAGCCAGTGTGTTTGCATGAGTGCAGCAGTGAATGAGTGTGTGTGTGTGTGTGTGTGTGTGTGTGTGTGTGTGTGTGTGTGTGTGTGAAAGAGAGAGAGAGGGAGAGGGAGAAATTCCCAAAGTTCAGAAGCTAAACTAGGTGTATTTAACCTTACTCACTTATCACTGGTCCTCTCTGCGCCCTCAGCTGATCTTCAACTCGTCTTCTCCCAGGATTGTTTTTTTTCTTCTTTAAATTACTGTTATACTCAAATATGCGTCAGTAAATATTAGTACAAGCGAATCTAGTCAGACAGAGCACAAAATCCCCTAGATGCCATCGGGTCTCTGTGGAGAAGTTCAGACCGAGATACTAAAGCGCAGAGATAAACATGATGTAACAGCAGCAGAGGCAGCTGATGATCGCCTTGATAGAGTGAAGAAGAGCTCCGGAGTTACAGAAGAGGAAGTCTCTTTTTAAAAATTTGAATTTGAATGTTTCGTACCACCTAATCAAAGCTGCGCGCGCCACACATCAAAACCGAAAACACCAAGCTGCGCTCAAAGGTATTCACACCGGAAAACAGTTCAACTGTCAAAACCATAGAGCATCACATCTCAGAGTATAGAGATATGATAACGCACGATTCTTCTAACTAGCCTACAGACCCCCCCCCACCCCACTATTACTCATATACAACAATAATCTGCATTCTAAAACATTTCGGAGACAAAAGTTAGAATGGAAGTTAGGGCGTTAAAGAGACTGGCGAATAGAAACCGTGGTCGCCTGAGGAGGTAACCATGGAAACAGTACGCAACTCGTGTACATTTCGTGAGGATCGACATCGGACAGATCATAAACACAGCCATTATTTACCACTTGGTTATGTACTTGCACATCACACATATCACAAAAATGTCTGTGTTTTGTTTAAAAAGTTTAAAGATGTTTAAAGAAGTTGAGATTCGTCAAGTTTAGGAAAAAAAACTAAATAAAAATAAAGTGTTGCGCGAGACTGCACCCCTAAATGTTCGGTATAAATTCATTATGAATAGCCTAACAAGAAAAAATAATTAAATAGGCTATAGAAATCAAATTGGATAACCAAAATGGTCGTTATCATCATGTTTTGGTCTCTCCCTGAAAAACAATGGAATTAAACGCTTTAGGTTTGTCTGACACTGACCTGAGATGCGTGCTGAAGCATGAAACAAACACTTGCAAGTTTTCCCCTACTTCCATAAATGGTAGGCATGTTGAGGTCGATTGTTCAGTTGTCCATTTTGGCAGGTACAGAGGCGTATCACCGCGCACCGCGGGAGAACGAGCGTCCACCGGTCACGCATCAGAGGCACGGTCGGTGTTTCTGTGGAAGCACGCGATGGGCGGAGGCTGTTGTACCGGAAGCTCGGCGTTGTCACCCAAACATCGCGTCAGAGCACTATGACGGCGATGCTCGTAGATACACTCCTGCGTAATCAAACGGGGAGGAGGGAAAAGAGTCACCAAGAAACTGAAGCAGGAATTCCTCTGGGAAATCTATCTATCTATCTATCTATCTATCTATCTATCTATCTATCTATCTATCTATCTATCTATCTATCTATCTATCTATCTATCTATCTATCTATCTATCTATCTATCTATCTATCTATCTATCTATCTATCATAAGGAAGACCTCACCTAATATCAGTAATGATTTTTAACATAGCAAACACATACATCTTTTAAAATACACAAGATATAGGCCCATTGAGCCTAGCTTATCTCTGAAGATGAAGGAAGAATGGAATGCAAGCTGTTACATACCCACAGAAAAGGATTAGGCAAGAAATTATTTCCACTGAATTTCCAGATGTGTCTGAATGTGTGCCGAGGTAAAGAGTTCACTGGAACCTTGTGAAATTCACTGCTGACTCCCAGATCTGTTGCAGTCTATCTCCCCCCACACTGCTACATACATTTCACTGAAAAGAAAGAATGCAAACAGAGCCTAACATCTTTAAGGATATAAATGCATCATGAAAGCCATGATACAATTTACGGTGATGCTTAGAGATATGCACTTTCTCTGTCTGTGAACTGATTTTTCATTCTCTTGTAGTTGTGCCAAAAAAGGTACATCAGTGCATCTTTGTGGCTGTGTGAGACTTGCTACAATTATTCCTGACATCTGACATAGACAACCTTGTCCAATAAAGAAACGTTAGTAGACTAAGAATCTTAAATCGATTCTTAATCATCATCACGCATATATATATATATATATATATATATATATATATATATGCATGATGTCATGGGTTTCTAGGGTGTAGATTTCTGTCATACTGGCACAAAAAGTAAAAAATAGAAAAACCAAAAAGGGTAAACCCTTTGATCTCTATGATATTGTGGCTAGATTTGGTTCAGGTTGTTGATTTATTATTAAGTCTAAGGGACATTATCATCCGTTATATGTGCACCAGATAAAATAAGTCTGATCACTAAGAAAAGTAATAATTTACCAATCAATCTGTATGATTTAATACATGATTTGCAACAGTGTTTGTGTGCATGGAAGTGACCCAGATGTGCTGCTGATACTTCTTTCTCACAGTTGGTTTCATTACTCAGAGCACTCTTCTTACAACCTCTCAGTCATTACTCACCCTCATGAAGAGAGAGAGCCACACCTGGAGGACAAAAATAATCAAAAATAGATTGAAAATGAGAAAGTGCAAGCACTGTGTCAGAGAAAGACAATGTGAGAGTAAGATTAGATTTTTAATAAAAAAGAAAGAAGTTTTATACCATGCAGTATTAAAAAACAAAAATTACATATAAGTGGAAAAATTGGACTAAAATGAATCAGTGAAGCTTATTTAAATCTAAAGAAGCATTTGACAAAAGGACATGCTTGTGTTTGAGAGTTTCATGAATAATGAAAGTGCATCTGAGGTGAGTTTAAGTAGTCGCTAAAATGGAACAGACACAACACACATTGCTGTCATAATTTAAACTGTAATCATAAAACTGTTATGAATAACAATAAATGGGCCCAGCCTTATTTGTGTGTCTTTCATACATATAGTATTGCATTTACATTTAATGCAGAACTATTTAGATGGGCAATAAAATATAGACACTATTTGCTCAGATGTTGTAAGATGGTGGCTATTAATGTATTTTAAAATATTATTTCTTTTTAGCAAAGCAAAAACAAATAAAAAGGACACTTAGAAAACCATAGTGATTAAGACAGTATACTTCAATGTAAAATTGAATCAAAATGTTTAAAGAAATTAAAAAGGGGTGAGGGTCCACCTAGAGAGTTCTCTTGGAGGAAATATCACAAGGGCATCCTTGGTTACAGCTACTAGAGACGGTGTGTCTGGGGGATTGTGAGCAGTCCCATGGCAGGCCTGTTAAGACATGACGTTCTGCCCTCCCACCCACAGAGGGGTTGCTTCTCTCCTTTAGCTGACTCTTGAGACGAGCACTGAACCTTCACCGGTATCCATGGTGACTCACTGGGAACTCAGATTCCTTTAGGTAGCTAGCCAGATGATTCAGGAGGGAGCAGGACTCAGTGGTAAACTGGTGGTTTATGTTGCCAGTCCAATTCAACTAGTGAACAGTTTGAGAAATGTTTCAGATCCACCATTCACGCTCAAGCTGAACTAGATTATACTTGGTTAATCTGACTGTGCCAGTTTACTGTTATGCATGACTCAGAGTTTTTTTTTGGTGCTAAGGGTGTAATGGCTCTGTATTGTCATTTGTCTGTACAAGTAAACTCCCTTGATGCTTAGCAAGAATCGCATGGATAAATAAATACCATACTGATATATAGAAAATTAAATTATGGTAAATTATAAAAGGAAACTAATTATAACACATAACCAATGTACTCTCTTTTTGGTTTTATATAAAAGATGTATGGAAGAGCGTAGTACAAATGACAATATGCTGTGATGGATGTGCAATATTTTCTCAGTATTTGTAATGCAAGTTGTATAACGTATGTTCAAGGTCTATGTTGTGCAACAGGAGGATGCTTGGGTGGAAAGTTATCACAGTGTTTAGTGGTTGGTGGGATTAGTGGGAGAGAGGCAAGGCAAGGTAAGTTTATTTATATAGCACACTTAATACACAATGGTAATTCAAAGTGCTTTAAATAAAATAAAATATAATAATAATAATAAAAAATCACAACAATAAAACAAGGAATTTTAAAACTTGGAAAATTATTTAAAACAGTTAAGAATAAAATATAATGCAATCAATTTGGACATTGCACAGTGCTCATTCGATAAATGTACAGCTAAACAAATGAGTTTTGAGTCTGCATTTAAATGTGACATGTTTTAGCACATCTGATCTATTCTGGAAGCTTGTTCCATCTGCGGGCGGCATGATAACTAAAAGCGGACTCCCCTTGTTTTGTGTGAACCCTTGGTATTTCTAACTGACTCGATCCTAATGATCTTAGTGGTCTTGTTAGGTTTATATTCAGTGAACATATCTGCTGTGTATTTAGGTCCTAGGTCATTGAGTGATTTATAAATGAGTAAAAGTACTTTTAAATCAATCATAAATGTAACTGGAAGCCAGTGTAAGGACCTGAGGACTGGTGTGATATTCTCAGATTTTCTGGTTCTAGAAAGAATCCAAGCAGCAGTGTTCTGGATGAGCTGCAGCTTTCTAATAGTCTTATTGTGAAGGCCTGTGAGGAGACCATTACAATAGTCCACCCTAGTGGTGATAAAGGCATGAACAAGTTTCTCCAAGTCTTGACTGGAAACAAAACATCTAATTCTTGCTATGTTTTTTAGATGTAGTATGCAGACTTAGTTACTGCTTAGACATGACTACTGAAACTAAGTCTGTTTCCAGAATCACACCAAGATTTCTGACTTCATTTTTAGTTGTTAGACCCCCAGAGTCAAGGTATGCATTCACCTTGAGAACTTCATCTTTGTTTCCAAATGCAATGAAGATTCTGGTATATCCAACTGTTCATTTCATCAATACATTGGCAGAGGGAGTCAATGGGGCTGTAGTCATTTGGAGATAAGGCTAGGTAAATCTGGGTATCATCAGCATAGCTGTGATAGGCAACTTGGTTCTTTCTTATTGTTTGACTTAGTGGGAGCATATACACTCTAAACAAGAGCAGTGCAAGAATTGAGCCTTGTGGGACTCCGCATGTATTGGACATCCAGATATATATATATATATATTGCAATGTATAGCAATAAACATGCTCAGCCTTCTCTCATTTATTCCTAAAATCAGTGAGAAATAATAACTGATTAACAATGGTGTAGACGCACCTAAACCTGATTTTAAGCCTAAAACAGTTATTTCCTGAAAAATTCTGATTGGTTGATTGGAATAATGTTTCAGGATCGATCAACAAGGATGTTGATCAAGGAACATGTTGTACTTGGCGATATCACGCTCGCCTCTCTCTCTCTCTCTCTCTCTCTAAATATATATATGTGTGTGTGTGAGTGTGATTTATTTTCTTTAATAAGAAATTCAAATGAACAGATTTAAAAAATACATATTTAAATCTTTATAAATGCTTTTACTGTCAATTAAAACATTCTGAAAATGTTACCCCAAAAATGTTAAGCAGATAGCAGAACAACACATTTCAATATTGCTAATAATAAGAAATGTTTCTTGAGCACCAGTACAAAACATTACAATGATTTCTGAAGGATCAGGTGATACTGAAGACTACTGGCTCCTGAAGAAAAAAAATCTTTCTCCTTCTTACATATACTAAGCTACTTAGTGTACAATATTCAGAAATGGATCAGACTAATGAAGAACGACAAATTACACAAACTTTTTTTCACATTCCTATGACAATCTTGCTTTAAAAAAAGACTGGTTTCCCACTTTCATCTGTTTTGAGGATTGGTGAGACTGAGAGAACTACAAGGCCAGACTAAACCAGCTCAAAATCATTAAACCATTATAGTCTGGTTCAGCAGGACAAATGCTATGTCAAAGGACGCCACCCTGCGGACCACATCTGAACTTAATATTCTGATAAAAACAAGTCTCGTATAACCCATAACCTGCCCATTAACGGGAGGCTTGAAGACTGCATATCCGGTGCATTCACACTCTCACAATGTACAGAAATACTTCATAACGTCCTTTTATTAAGGTAGAAAATCCTCAAATCCTCCTTCTCAATAATCTTTAAAAATAGATCTTGTAATAAATGTACACTGGATCTTTATGATACGACAAATTAGTCATGCAAAGAGCAGGTGAACCTATGCAGTGCACATGCAAAGCAGGATGAGAAGCCGACTGGTCACATATGCTGTGTCTATGCTGTGATGTCATCTGCCGGAAGATGCAGGTTCGTGCGCTGACTGTATTCCAGTGAAAGGCGTTTGACAGCTTGTCGTAATAAAGGAAATGGGAGCGAAGCGATAGCATTACTCATCTCCATGGAGCGCCATATAATGCGGCAACCCTCAAACAACATGTTTTAGAGGAAAATGGTGCCCAGTTCAACGAGTGGTTAATAACAGACAGCCTAATTCTTTCCCCATTACAATCGCTATACTGAGAGCTTCGACCTTGCTTGCTTGGTGTGGCCATGAATCCGGCGGAACAAACGGTTACTTGGCTCATTACGCTCGGGGTTTTGGAATCACCAAAAAAGACCATTTCGGACCCCGATGGATTTCTGCAGTCTTCGCTAAGGGATGGGGTCGTCCTGTGCAGGCTGCTGGAGCGGCTGCGTCCAGGCACTACTGATAAAGTAAGCGCGCATCCTCCCTTTGGCGTACCGTGTTCACTGTTCATTTTCCTGTAATCTTCACACTACACGCGCTTTAAGATTTATTATAACACAAGTGGCATGTATAGTTTATATATAGGTCACAACCGATGTTTAATCCTCTGTATAAATGTAAACGCAGCCCTTGCAGCAGCAGGTCGGTAGAGGCGAGCAGTGCGCGCTAGTGCTGCTGTTGCTCCAGGAGACAACATTGGCAGTCGTCGACTTTATTGTGAGATCTGTACCAAGCTGAATGTTGAACGCATTTGACTGTCATATCTAATAGAAATCCAGTAAAACATATATAAACCGTCTGTACGTGAGATGTAAATGATAACCTACTTAGTACACAATATGGAAACCTGAGGATAATCGTGTGCAAATCGCATTACATGGCTGTGTATGAATAGCATAAATCTGTTATCAAGGTATAACAGCTATGCACCCTTGCTTATATTGCCTACACTGGAAATGGGCCGCCATAGACAATAAATAGACAAAAAAGAGGATGCGCTCCCGTTTAAAAAAACAGTGTTTTTTATTATTATTATTCCCATAAGCCCCTAGCTGCTTCTGTCCAATGTAATGCAATGCAAACTGGAAAGGGATAACAAATGGCATTCAACTGCAGTTCAACACACGTTATTTTCTTATCTCAGTTACATTGCACAGACATAATCAGAATGCATAACATTAAACCACGATAACACAATTAATAGTATCAGATCGAAAACAATAAATTCCACTGATCAACCTGAGGGTAAATGCAAATTTATGAAAGCCATAAAGATTTCAATATGCCTCTCAGAGGGAACAGAATTCAAATAAGAAATGCACCCCCCCCCCCCCCCCACAATAATTAAAGCAGCACATGACCACTCAGGTATAATGATATCCAACATGTTTTCTAAAGCAGTTCGTCTTTGCCATAAATAATGCATGGAGTCTGTCCTTTTTGGTTTGGTATACACAGAGGGGGTGAATTTTAAGAAATCAGTCATATTCAGGGTCAGCGCTGACAATGACTAACAGTTTATGACAGCAATAACCTCCTTTCAAGCCCCATCTGGTTTGCTTATCAAATTTCACTTACTCACTGTGAACATAACAATAGGATGCTTACAGCAGGTGTATATCCTGGAGAGAACTGTGTGGAAGTAAAAAAAAAAAAAAAAATCAAAAGTTTGCATATTTAAAGTGGAAAAAGAAATAATGGTACACTTGACCTTTTTTTAGATGGTGTGGGCAGAAGCATCATGTTTCTGTTGGGAATGTCCACAGAGTGCAACAAAAAAAACCTGTTATGCAAGCTTCATTTAATGCAACATAAAAATAAAAAAATAAATATTACTTGTGTGACTCATGTCACTTCTTTTATTATCATCAGCACATAAACATTGGTGTTTTGACCCACATATCTGTTATTGTATCAAAATCTGAAATTAAGCAATAGTTGAACAAAATTATCATACGGACTTAATTATTCTGGAACATGCTCTGTGCTATAATGAGAACAAGACTGTTTGAGACTTGCTTTCATATATAAGGAAGATTTGTCTCCTGCAATGGGCAGTTACTGCTATTCCTAGATTCATTACTCCATTTTGTATCTCTAAAAGAATAGAAAATATATATAAAAAATGAGGGTATTTAGACGTAAGAATCCTGACAATTCACTACAATAAATAAATAAATGCTAGCTTCAGCTGTAAGGTCCACCGACTTAAAATGAAGCACCCATTTCCTAGCTACAGTACAGTCTTAGGTATCATTTGCAGCTTCTAATAGGATGACACAGCAAAGAAGGAAAGCTTTATTGATATTGCTATTTGATTTGCTGATACTTTCATTCTTGAACCTCAGTAAATCAACTCGTAATGTATCTGGTTGCCACAACAATAACTTAAAACCATACTTTTGCTTCATGCCGTCCAACTTAGTGGAAGCATTTGAGGTTTGGCCTAAATGCAGAATGACATTTTACAAAAACATTTGTTCATTTTCAGAATGCAGATGAAGATATTTTTTATGCAACCTGGGACTTTCAGTAGACTTAGATTAAATCACTTGATTCATATGCATTGCTTTTATAATGACTGTATGAAATTTTTAAACCACCAACATTTTACGTTGAATGGACTTTCAATTTTAGGACAGATACCTCTTAGGTTTCATACAAATATCTTAATCTGGGATTCAAAGATGAACGACAGACATATGGGTTTGGAACGACATGAGGGTGAGTAAAGGATGACAGAATTTTCATTTTTCGTAAACTACCCCCTTCTTAAATCATATGATTTAATGTGTTTAACTGTACTTACTGTACATGTAAATGTTAAAATCTACAAAATACATTTGATATATGTAAATACATTTGTTATTTGCATTCTAATTATTTTTTTTGTAGTTATTATTATATCAGATAAGGATGAGTGGGTTGGCAGGCCCCATACATTAAAACATTTAAAAGGATTAATTTTATCCCAATCTGATAATTTTGTAATGTAAAAATGAGAAACAGATTGCCACACTGGCAGAAAGAAGCCTCTAGAGAACCTCTAGGCACATGTCTCTGGGGAACTTACAAAATGGAGCACACTGCACTTCCTGAAAGAACTTTAAAAAAAAACTGTAACCCCCAGTAACACCATTAAAGGGGAAATACTTTTAGGCACTTGAAATATATCTTTGAAGTTAATTATTAAGTACACATTAAGATTTCCATGCTATAGTGATTCTCAAGAAGGTTTCAATCTGACAACACAAATAGTGACTAAAGCATTTTTTTTTATATAGAGATAAAATAATATATTGACTTATATTGATATATTGACCTTCTGATTCCACCTCAAACACATTTCAGTGCTAATCAACCATGTGTTTACCTTTCTGTATTGTATGTTGGTCAGCTCACAACACATTGTCAACATATGCCTTCATGCTGCAGTATGCAACAAATTCAGTCACTGAAATCCCTTTCAAAATGATTGATTTTTTTTTGTATGCCAAAAATCTTTAGGATATTAAGTAAAGATCATGTTCCATGAAGATATTTCGCAAATTTCCTACCGTATAGCCTATATCAAAACTTCATTTAGCTAAGAACTTCATTCAGACAACCTTAAAGGCGATTTTATCAATATTTAGATTTTTTTTTTGCACCCTCAGATTCCAGATTTTCAAATAGTTGTACCTCAGTCAAATATTGTCCTGTCCTAACAAACCATACATCTATAGAAAGCTTTATTCAGCTTTCATATGAGGCTATAAACCTCAATTTAAAAATGGACCCCAGAAGGTTTTAACTGCTGTAAGAATGTTTTGATTTGCACCCCCTCATTAAATTCTCAAAAAACCTGCTCTGACTGACGAACCCGTTTTAACTCCCCCCGCCAGAGAAGGGGTGTGTTGATCATGTCCCATTGTGCTCGGCGTCCATCTGCAAACGTCACTTCCTCCCGCTTCCTGCTGTCCATCTCCACGGTGCTGCAACTCTGTTTCGCGATGTGTGTGTGGTGGATTTGGTTATAGTCAGGCAGGCAGGCAGCCAGCCCGTGGACTCTCTTACAGGATACTCGGGCCAGTGCTTCACTCCAAAAGCTTTCACACTTTTCAACTGCTCTTCCCGATTCCCGCAGATCTATCAGGATCCCAAGAACGACAGCGAGTGCTTGAGCAACATCACGGAGTTTCTCAAGGGCTGCGCGGTGTTTCGCGTCGAGGTAAGTTGGTGTATTTATGGTGCTTTGACTCTACTGTATGTTGCTGCATTGGCGCCACAATGAAAACAATCAACAAAAGAAACGTGCAGTAGACAGAAAGACGCAACTCTGGACCGATGCGAGTGAGATCATGCCCTTCATTGTCACAGTCTGATGGGACAAAAGCTTGCTTATGTTATGAAAATGTAGCTAGGGTTTATTTGGTTGTGGTTGTAAAATGTTTGTCAATAAAATATCGGTATTTTTCTGGCGAGTTTGTGTGCTACAGCATATAGGACTGTGTCATCTATGAATGGCGTTGCTTTGTCCATTCATGTACAGTTTTTGTCTTTAATTTGAGTCAGCATAAATTTGAAGCTCTGGTATAGATTCAAAAGTTGTTTTCTGCTTGGTTAAGTTCAACAAAAGTGACTTTCATAATGTGTTTCAAGCTTTATTTATTTATTTATTTTTTAACTCGGAGTACCCACAATATTCTAACCATTTTGTGAGGCATGTCCTTCCAAAAATATAAGGGCAAATATATATTTTTAATGCATACAGACATTTTTAGGTCTATACAGTATGGGGAAAATATCAAGTGTGATGTTATAGACGTGTTTGCAAAATTAAATGATTGGATTTAATATGTCAGAGCTATTGTAGGGGAAAACTAATTATAATATTAAGTTATACTTTAATATTGATTGTGTTTTAAAGTTAATTATTTTAACTACATTTTTACTGTCTTTTTCTGTCCACTGTTAGAGACTTAATGGCTTAATCATTTAAAATTTCACAAATGTGGACGGAAAGACGTACAAAGGGCTAGTGGGATTTTGATCAATGCGCATTTATTAAGGGACAGATGGTTCAGGGTGATGCTAATGTATTGTCAAGTGTATCTAGATGTGGTGAGGTTGAGGCCCGTGTCACATATGGAGCTCTTGGCCACATAATGTGTGATTAATGCTGTGCCTGGTGTGCATCGCAGTCTGCTTCTACACTGTGATGTCTAGAGGTGTTTGTTCTGCTGGAGATAATGTTAATGAATTCCTCTCGGGGTTTGTTTGCATTTGTATACTTTCCCACAGTTCGATTTGCTTTTTATCTACTCTACATTGTGTGGGTTTAGGTTTGAGTTTTCTCATATGGAGCGTTATTGTTCTCGAGTTTCCTGTTGCACCTCTGTCACAGTAATTTGCTCCTCTCTGACCTGTTAAAAGGTATTCGTTTGACCCGGCAGTGCCCAAGGCTTCATTAGGGTTCAACTCTGTTATCACCAGCACCATCACAGTGTACTAAATTTTGGGAATAGAAATGAGCTGTTGGTAAACACTTATTTTTAGTCATATGTGTGGAAGATTACAGCTGTGAGCACTTGTCACAGACATTGCAAGGACGTGTTAATGTTGTCATGCCCCCAGCCTATGATTTGTAATCACATTCCCAGAAGACAAACCTCGCATATAGGTTATGTGATACAACTAGGCCTGATTGAAATGCTTTTTTTGTATGAGAGTTTGTTTTGTAGTTTTTATTTTTTTGTATTAAAGTAAGACTCTTTGACCTCTGGGGGATGAAAGCTTATCCCTTTGCTCCAAATTTGTGGTTTTTACGGGATTTTCGCTAGTCTGTGTCCAGATCGCTCTGCCTTGTGAGCAGCCTCTTCTGAAGCTCCTTCACCATGAAGCACTGAACTCATTCAGCTGTGATGATGAGATCTCAAGCTTAACTAAATGATGGCTTTTTCAGATCTCCTGTCTGGCTAAACACTTTGTTCAGACTCTATCACAGCTCCCACTGTTGTTAATGTTTGATATTACTCTAAATGGGATCACGCCACAGTAGGGCTAAAATGAGTTGTTTTAGCTGGAGTTAAATAACGCACAGTGATATCCAAATATATAATTCTTTAATCTAGTAAGTTATATGCAATAAATTATACAGATTTTAATTAATTTTTTTATGTTTGTGTTTGTTTGTCTTGGAATTTATTGGAGACTAGCTAAAGATAATGTGTGTTGTGAAATGAATAAGTCCGCCTTCACATTATGGCACACTTGAAACTGTAATGTATTATAAATATGATAAATATGAAAAAAAGCTCTTATTGTGTCAAACATAATGAGTGAGTTTGGTAACATTTTTTTGTTGTTGATGTTTTTGAAGTCGCTCTTGCTCCCTGAGAAATATTATTACTATTCAAAATAAATGCTTTCTATTTTAATATATTCTAAAATATAATTTATTTATGTGATGGCAAAGGTAAATTTTCAGCAGCCATTACTCCAGGCTTCAGTGTCACGCAATCCTTCAGAAATCATTCTAGTACACTGATTCTTATTGTCATCTTATTTTCCTGTTGATAACATCTGTGATGCTCTATATTTTTGGGGAAGCTGCGACACATTTTTTTATTTCAGGATAGATTAATAGAAAGTTCTAAAGTTCTAAATATTTATATAAATATTTTGTAACATTATAAATGTTTCTAATGTAACTTTTAATCCATTTAATACATTTATACTGAATGATATGAATTTTTTTTTTTCTTTCCCAGAGTTACTGACTCCAGACTTGTTTCTTATTACAGTTACCAAAATAATTTAAATTGCACATTTTTCATTAAATTATGCTGATGGGAGAGCATGGAAGAACATCCATCATACAATCTATGATGAATGTTCTTATATAAAGTAAGGCATTATTTTAAAACAGACATATTCTTAGAGTGATTTAGTAAGTCACTGAAGGAGCATTGTTACTTTGAAAGGCAAAGCGCTCGAGATGATGCATTGTCCACTTATTCACATCCACACATACTTGTTTTTGCTTCTCTCTGGGCATAAACTGTAATCAGAGCGGAAGCTGATATTTTCTCTTGAAGTTCTCATGCACACATCCACTGATAAGTACACATAACTACCCATCAAACTGTTATAATACTGGCAAAGATCACCACAGGACAGATCATATAGAGCTGAACGAATCAGATTTGTCACTTCATGAGCCATTAGTAATAGTTAGAGACATTAGTGACCTATGGCTAACCACACTACCTGCTCAAAGACTAAACTGCATAAACAAAGAATGCCTGATGATTGCCTCTAATAGATGCTGTATGTGGACTCTTTTACTTTTCATAACGGGTCTGGGTGATATATATATGAAATATTCACTATATTCACCGTTTTTGCTGGCAACAAGCAATGTTGTGAATATCACAATGATATCAGAAAAAGCGACTTTTATTTGTCCATTACGTTTTGGAAGACTAGATCAGTTTTGGGGTCCTTCTCAGTAATTTTGCATAAAATTAAATGTTTTTATTTAAACATACATTGGTAAATTTGGTATTTATGTTTACAACGGGTATGATATATCGGTAAATCAAACTTAAAAGAATATAGATCGTTATTCCTAGTTTTCATATAGTGAAAAACATATCAAGATTGTTTTTCCTTGTTCTGTTACATTGTGTATCGGGAGTACAGTGTTGATATTAGTATTTTCATTTTTCTAAATTTGTCCTGCCCTTGTAATAAAGTGTGCGCATGGCTAAAATAGTGTGTCAAACTTGTAAAGTTTATGTAGCGCAACCTGAAGAAATTTCTAGGCTAGAGTCTTGTATGGTTCTCTTTTAACTGACATGTAGGTGGTCTAGATTAATGATGTTATATAATGTGTTTCTCTCTGTAGCCTTTTGAGGCTGGTGACCTGTTTCAGGGCCACAACTTCAGCAGAGTCCTCACTACACTGGTTGTCCTCAATAAAGTCACTGCAGGTGAGAATTATTCTATTTAGATTTTCATAATATAAGTCGAGTCCTTTAAAAAACCACGATATTACAAAAAACAAAGAAACAAACTGTAACTTTAAAGCCTAAAATCACTGTGTTATCGGCAGATTCAAATGTGTTTAAAGTGGCTAATGTGCTCTTCTTCTAGTGTTTGACAGTGTTACAGATGTTCCCATTGGTTATTATTCTCCTCTGTCTTCTCTCTTTGGTGTAGATATTGGCATAGACAGTGACTCTGTATGTACCCGTCACTCTTCTGCCCATCGGATCAAGTCCTTCGAATCACTGGCCTCCCAGTCCTCACTGGGCCGATCCTCTAAATTGCTCCATAACCAGTTCCGCAGCCTTGTGAGTAACACTGGGGTGAGAACACTTGACCAGCCGCAGCGGGTCTCAGTCAAAATATTATTTTACATGTGCATTACATCTACATGACCAAAGTTAGGGGTCAATAAGATTTTTTAATTGTTTTGAAAGGAGTCTCTTATACTCGCCAGTGCTGCATTTATTTGCTTAAAAATAGGCTACATAAAAAATTGTGATATTGTATTATATTATTACAATTTTCCATCTGAATATGTTTATTTATTTCTCTAAGGCAAAGCTGAATTTTCAGCAGCCATTACTCAAGGCTTCAGAGTCACATGATCCTTCAGAAATCATTCTAATATGTTGATTTGGTGTTATTATAAATATAACTTTTTTTTAGACACTGTGATAATTTTTTTTCAGGATTCTTTGATGAATAGAAAGTCTGAAAGATCAACATTTATTCAAAATATAAATATTTTGTAACATTATAAAAGTCGTTGCTGTTGCTTTTGATCAGTTTAATTCTTACTCATTTCTTTAAAAAAAAAAAAAAAAAAAAAAAAAAAAATTACTGATCCAAACATTTGAACAATAGTATATAACTTTTCTGTGTATGTGAAGAGCAGCTTGACACCCCAGTGTGTAATTGTCATGTTGGTGTATTTTTAACTACAATAGAAAAGCAAAGATGTCTTTCATTTGATGTTTCTAAATTAAATTGTTGGTGATGCGGTGACGGTGTCCAGATTCTCTGTTTTGCATAAACAAATGAATTCATGTAAAAGGGTCAGTTTAAATTTATGGAACTAGTTAGCACACTATAAGACTGCATCATGTAAACATAAGTACTCTCTCTCTCTCTCTCTCTCTCTCTCTCTCTCTCTCTCTCTCTCTCACCCTCTCTCTCTCTCTCTCTCCCTCTCTCTCCCTCCCTCTCTCTCTCCCTCTCTCTCTCTCTCTCTCTCTCTCTCTCTCTCTCTCTCTCTCCCTCTCCCTCTCTCTCTCTCTCTCTCTCCCTCTCCCTCTCTCTCTCTCTCTCTCCCTCCCTCTCTCTCCCCCTCTCTCTCTCTCTCTCTCTCTCTCACCCTCTCTCTCTCTCTCTCTCTCTCTCTCTCATAGGACATGACGGAGAACAGTAACGCTCAGTTAGTGGTTAAAGCTCGCTTCAACTTCCAGCAGACCAATGAGGATGAGCTTTCTTTCAGTAAGGGTGACATCATCAACGTTACTCGCACGGAAGAAGGGGGTTGGTGGGAAGGATCTCTCAACGGCAAGACAGGCTGGTTTCCAAGTAATTATGTCAGAGAGGTTAAAGGGTCTGGTAAGTGTCAGTTTGCTGTGGACCATTATAAATACTTATCTTAGTCCACAGTGCATTATTAAAACACTGTGTCTTTACAGACAAACAAGTGTCCCCTAAATCTGGAACTCTTAAAAGCCCTCCCAAAGGTTTTGATACCACATCTATCAGTAAAACCTACTACAACCTGGTAAGCACATGTCCATCACTTACCCTTTTTGTGCATTAACAGTGAATGAGCGCAGCTGAATTCTAATCATTGTGTTACAAATATCTTTTCTAAAAATAGCTGCTGTTTGTTTGTGTTCAGGTGCTACAGAACATTCTAGAAACTGAAACTGAGTATTCAAAGGAGCTCCAGAACCTTTTGACTAACTACCTGAGACCTCTACAGATGACAGACAAGTAAATAGCTTTGCTTTTCCCTTGAAGAAACACAACCAATAAAACATAAGAAGGACATTCACAATTTATTTTTTAAATGTATGTTTATTCTGTGTTCTCTGACTATGGCTTTAGAGTTAAATGTGTTGATTTAAGGTAATTAATTAAGAAAATAATGTGATTAAAACATTTAATCCTGTCCCCTGAAGTTTTCCTATGATTTGCAAAAAAATAATGTTTGAGCACTGGTTTACAGTTCTTATTGTTTCCCACAGACTGAGTCCCTCAGATGTAAGTGTCATTCTCGGGAACCTGGAGGAAATCAGCACTTTCCAGCAGACTCTGGTCCAGTCACTGGAGGACACTACCAAGTGAGTATTATGCTAACCGTGAGCAGCCGTGTGATTCCCGGCCCCTCTCTTAATAGCCCCTGAGTAATTTACAACAGGAGGGCCGGAGCACTTAGTGAAACTGAGACTCAATCAAACGTATCAAGTTTCGACTCTTAGATGATGAAAATAGACCTGGGCAGTAACCTGAGGTCCATTAAAAGGATTTGAATATCACTAGAGGTTTCTAATGTTTACACTGACCTCTAGAGGTAAATCCTTTAATACGTTTGGAAAATGCTAACTGAGTTTACCAGCAAAACTATTTATGAATTTATACTTCTCAAAGAAAGTAAATCGAGTATATTAATGTAAGTAAAATATATTTGTTTCTTTTTTCTTAATGAAAAAAAAAAATAAAAAAAAAATATATATATATAGTCTAAGATCAAAGAAAAAAACATACAGGTACATATATAAAAATATTGATAAAATGCATGATTAAAAATTAGATGTTATATTATTAACTTTACATTATTATATTATTCTAAATTTAGCCAGGCTGACCATGCCTTGTCGAGTTCCAAAACTTGGGGTCAGTAATAATTTGTTTGTTTTTAAAAGAAGTCTCTTATGCTCAGCAAGGCTGCATTTATTTTGATCAGAAATAGAGTGAAATTGTGAAATATTGTTGGTTGCAGTTTAAAATAAGTTTTCTAATTGAATATATCCAAATGAATTGATTATAAATTGCATGATTCAAAATAACTGGAGACTTTAAATTTAAGATGTTTGGGATTAATTAATTGCAGAATGTGTTGTTATTATTGGGAATACAGATTTATATCTTAGGTTCGGAAAAATAGTAGAGCAAGTAGAATCTTTGAAGAATATTAGCACAATATTTGTGTTATAATTCTCCTCAACGTTCTGTGATTTTAAGGCTTCCAGAGCTACAGCAGAAAGTGGGAGGGTTCTTCCTGAATCTCATGCCCCAGATGAGGTCTCTTTATGTGTCTTACTGCTCTAACCACCCATCGGCAGTCAGTATTCTCACCGATCACAGGTACACCATCATACTTTGTTCTGATTCACAGAGAGCCTCTACACTGATAACTGGGGATAACTTCTCATTTCTGTCCCTACAGTGAGGAGCTCGGTGAGTTCATGGAGG